>NC_080419.1:32327880-32646380 GCF_029873635.1 Malania oleifera | reverse complement strand
TCTATATACTAAAATGCTAAAAATACTAAATATGCCCTAGTACTCATAATAATAGTAAATACAAACTATAATGCCAAATATAAGTATAACAATAATATAAGTACTTAATAATAATATAATAACAATATCTCATAAATATAGACATAATAATAATAACATAAAAAAATAACAATAAATAAAAACATATTAAACATAAACACAACAGTTATAATATCTCATATAATAACAATGATAACATATAATAAAAAATAATGCATGAAATAATTACCAAAAAAAAAAACTAGAGCAATACTAACGAAAAACTTAATATACAATATAGGCATGAATAACTAAATGAAAGAAATTTTTTTAATCATAAACAAAATGGTGCATGCATGTATGAGTGCGTGTGTGTTTTTGTGTGTGTTTCAGTGTGTGTAGGAGTGTGCTGCTGTGCAGGTGTGTGTGCGTGAGGGAGAAGCTGGAGATGGGAGAGTTCGCCTGCTCTACTGACCGTGGCAGGAGGTGGCATGTGGTGGTCGCCGGAGCTGGGTGCTTTAGTGGGGAGGAACTCACAGCAAGGGGCTTAACGGAGGCCATGAGAGGAGCGAGAAAGGAGCACAGGGTGATGGTGGGGGAATGGTCCTCAGCTGCAACAATGACGACGAAGAAGACGACGGGCAGGACTGGAGAGCTTGGAACTTGGCCGCGGAGAGTTGCCGGAGTGCGGGCAGTTCAGTTGGCCGTGAGGCCGTTCGACTGGGCGGCGAGAGGAGCAACAAGGGAGCTGTTCGTGGAGTTGGCAGCGAGGATGACGACGGTCTGTGCTGTGTGTGGCTGGAGGGCAACGATAACGGCGACGGCGTGGGTACCATGGCGGTGTTCGTGGTTGCGGAGAAGATGGTCGTGGAGGTGGTTGGCGGTATTGTTGCCGGGGCTGTTGTCTGTGGTGCTGTTGTTGGTGGCTGCCGGAGCAGGAGAGTTGCAGAGGGAAGGAGGATTGCTTGGTGCGTGCTGGAGCTCTCGGCTGCAACGGTGATGGAGAGGGGGTGACGGCGGAGTTGGGGGGTGACGCCGGAAAGAGCGTGGTTGGGGGCTTCAAGAGAGAATGAGACAATGAGAGAGGGCAGAAAAAAAAGAACGAGGAAGGCTGTGAGAGTCAAGAAAGGAGGCAGGGGGTGCCCCCCAGCGCCGTTCGTGGACAAGAGATCCTAGGTTTTTTTTTTTTTTTTTTTTTTGTGTTTTTCTTTTTGTGTCTTCGCCCCCTCCTTTTTTGTGTTTCCTAACCTCTTTATAGGCTTTCATCCCCCAAGCCCTAATAATATCAATGATAATAATATAAAAAATAATAATAATAATAGTAAAAATAATAATTATACTAATAATAATAGTAAATATAATAATAATAATAATAATAATAATAATAAGGCAATAATGATAATAAAAAAATAATAATAATAGCAAAATAATAAAAATAATAATAGTAAATATAATAATAATAATAATAATAATAATAATAATAATAATTGTATAAAAAAATGATAATATTAATAATAATGATAATAGTAATAATAGCAAAATAATAATAATAATATAGTAAAAATAATATTAGGGCTAGGTAAAAATGAGGTGTCTACAACTGCTCATCTTTGTAGGCTTCGTTGCTTCAAAGTAAAAGTAGGAACTCTCATACGTTATTTTTAGCAACAAACCTGCAAAGAAAAAAAATGCCGATTTTGGATCGGGCCAAATGTAACAAAAGAGACCAAAGTGTGACTTCCCAAAAATGACCAACGAAGGATCAATATGAGTGAGACTGCAAAGGATTAATAGGTGTGGGATCGCAAAGGGTCAATAAGAGTGGGACTCCGAAGGGTCAATAAGAGTAGGACCACGAAGGGTCAATAAGAATGGCCGCAACGGGTCAATAAGAGTGGGACCACGAAGGGTCAATAAGAGTGGATCGTGAAGGATCAATAAGAGTGGGACCGCGATGGGTTAATAAGGTGGGACCGCGAAGGGTCAATAAAAGTGGGACCGCGATGGATAAATAAGAGTGCGATTGCGATGGGTCAATAAGGTGAGACCGCGATAAGTCAATAAGGGGGGACTGCGATGGGTCAATAAGGCGGGACGCGAAGGGTCAATAACGTGGGACCGCGATAGGTTAATAAGGTGGGACCACGATGGGTCAATAAGGTGGGACCATGAAGGGTCAATAAGATGGAACCGCGAAGGGTTAATAAGAATGAGACCGCAAAGGGTCAATAAGGGTGGGACCACGATGGGTCAATAATAGTGGACCACAAAGGATCAATAAGAGTGAATAAGATAATCAAAACAATTTGGATGAAAACGAGGTTTCGGCCGGTGTGTTCCTGCCTCTCTCAGTCACGCTGTTACACCCTCTGTCTCAGGAGTTCGCTGCTGCATCTCCATGTTCCGACATCACCCTATGCTCTCCATCGTACTCAGTGTCGTGCTCTCCGTTTCGTCCGGTGCTCTTCCGGCCCTCATCTTCTCCAGCGGCTCATCGTTCCGGTGTTGTCAGTTCGGTGCTCTCTCAGTTCTCCGGATTCTCTGGTTCTCTCTGTTTTTGTTTTTTTTGGCTGACATGTAGTTTTCAGCCGTCTAGTGGACCTTGGTACTACCATTCTTGGTGGCTTTCTTGATTTTTCGACGACGTCTATCAGGGTTGTCGCCGAACGCACGCAGCAGTTTCTTGTTCGGCTGTCTCTCGTTTTTTTCCGGCGTCGCCTCCGTCCTGCTCTGTTCCTCTCTGCCACAGGAACCCATTTTGACAAGATATTATTTATGGCTGGCATCGCAACACCCTAAAGAAAGACCTGAACATATTAACTTACATTCAAGCAAAGGAAGTGCATTACAAAAGGACTTGTTTCCGGCCTGAACTTGTGGGGCTTCTTCACACTGCCAGTTGATCCTTAGTTAAGAGCTCTCAATTTTCAGGCTACAAGTATAATCCTTATCCCAGTTTCGGCTTGCCTCAGTGGTCTCAACACTCCGGCACCTTCGGCTTCTCTAATTAAATTCGACGATTATTACATCGAAGCATTTGGTTCTTCTATGGCGACAAATATTTTCATTGGTTCTGCAACCTCTTCTAAGATTGCAATCCCTCGTCTCACCAGTGAACAATGTCGTCAACTCTTGAATCCTTTATCACCCTTGAACACCAACTCTGCTAATTTTGCCGGTAACCTCGCCTCTTGTCATTCTGTTTCACTTTCAAACATTGAATGGATTGTTGATTCAAGTACCTCCGATCACATGACTTCCAATTTGTCTTCTCTTGATAATATTCAGCTTCTCCATTAGCCATGCCCCATTAAGCTTCCAAATGGTGAGATTGTTCCTGTCACTCATACGGGCACTACACGATTTTCTCCTAATTTCTCTTTTTCTAATGTTCTTTATGTGCCTTCATCTAAATTTAACTTATTATCCATCAGAAAACTTACCACTGATCTCATTTGTATTGCTATATTTTTTTCCACTTTTTGTGTCTTTCAGGATCTATCAACTAGGCAGCTGATTGGAACGTATGAAGTACGTGATGGGCTTTACCATTACAAACCCCCCTCCGCCTCAGTTTTCCACTCTCAACGTGTTTCTGACACCACTCTTTGGCATCAACATCTCGGTCACCCTTCCATTTCATGTATGCCGAAAACCTTAAATACTTCTTCTCCTCATTTTCCTTGTGATGTTTGTGCTAAAGCAAAGCACACTCGTTTACCTTTTTCCTTGCATACACAGAAGAATACATTTTGTTTTAACCGGATTTATTGTGATATATGGGGTGGTTATCCTACCGCTTCATTCTCAGGTGCACATTAGTTTTTAATAATTATGGATGACTACTCACGTGCTACATGGGTTTATCTTATGCACATGAAATCTGATACTTTCACTTGTCTTAAAAATTTTTGCGCCATGGTCAAAAATCATATCAATTGCACTGTTAAGTATGTACGCACTGATAATGGTCGAGAATTTCTATCCACCCTGCTTCAAACCTTTTTCCATGATCAAGGCATTTTTCACGAGCGCACATATGTGGATACACCACAGCAAAATGGTGTTGCCGAGCGTAAACATCGTCATCTTCTTAATGTGGCTCGGTGTTTACGTTTTCAAGTCAATCTTCCCGTTTTCTTTTGGGGCGAATGCATTCTGACAGCCACCTATTTAATTAATCGTACTCCTTCCCCTAGCCTCAATCATAAGTCCCCTTATGAACTTCTTTTTCAGAAACCCACTTTGTATACACACTTGTGAGTGTTTGGGTGCTTGTGCTATGCCCAAACTCCTCGCCAACATCGCGATAAATTTTCTCTTCGTGCTCTTCGATGTGTTTTCTTAGGTTATCCTACTCATCATAAGGCTTATCGTGTCTACGATCTTGAAAACAAAAAAATTTTCATCTCTCGTGATGTCACTTTTGAAGAAAATATTTTTCCCTATCATCTCGTCTCTCTAACTCCCACATCTTCTCCAGTCCTTCCTCTTCCTATTCCTAATATACATCCTTCCTACACTTTACCTTTTCCACCACCCATACCTAACCCTAGCCCCTCCTCTCTGTCTCTTTTCCTCCCTTGGTCCCCTCCTTGACACCCCCACCCTCCCCCCTTCCCCTCCACCCCCCCATCACCCCCACTACCTCCCTCTTCACGGCCCAAACGAGCTGTCTCACATCCCTCTCACTTAACTGATTATATCTGCCCTACTTTACTAAAGTCCTCCATGGCTTCACAGGTTTCAAGATGTCCCTCAGGTACGGTTCATTGTCTTTCCTCCTTTTTATCTTACCATCGTTTCTCTACACCACATTTGGCTTTTCTTTCTATTATGTCCCACAATCCCGAACCCACCTCATATTCTCAGGTTGTGCTACACTCCCATTGGTGTGATGTCATGACTTCTGAAATCCAAACCTTAGAAACCAATAATACATGGGTTCTTCAACCCCTTCCCCTGGAAAAAAACCAATTGGCTATAAATGGGTATTCAAAACAAAACTCTGGGCCGATGGGTCCATAGAGCGACACAAAGCTCGCTTGGTGGCCAAGGGTTACACTCAGATAGAAGGTTTGGATTATCATGATACTTTTGCTCCTATTGCTAAACTCGTTACTGTCAGGTGTGTTCTTGCAGTGGCGGCCGCTCGGAATTGGCATCTCCTTCAATTGGACGTCAACAACGCTTTTCTCCATGGTGACCTCGATGAGGAGGTTTATATGATTCCCCCCCCTCCCAAGTTATTGCGAACAGGGGGAGACTCGTGTTTGTCGTCTTCAGAAATCCCTTTATGGCCTCAAGCAAGCTTCTCGCAATTGGTTCTCTAAATTATCTTTTGTTTTACTTGCTGCGGGTTTCACCCAATCTTAGACCGATCGCTCTCTTTTCACCCACTCTCGGGGTCAATCTTTTCTTCTTATACTTGTTTATGTTGATGACATTCTCATGTCAGGCAATGATCTTTCCGCTATTAGCACTTTCAAAGTCATGTTTGCTCAGAAATTCAAACTCAAGGATCTTGACAAATTGAAATATTTCCTTAGCCTCAAAATTGCTCGCTCTCCCACTGGCATTTTTCTCAATCAACACAAATATGCTCTCGACATCCTAACTAATAGCGGTCATCTAGGTGCTCATCCTGCCCACTTTCTCATGGAACAAAATCTGAAGCTCAATAATACTGATGGTGCTCTCCTCTCCGATCCAAGCTCGTTTCGGCGCCTCGTTGGACGTTTGATCTATCGCACCATCACTCGTCCCAACCTTGTTTTTCCAGTCAACCTTCTCAGTCAATTTATGCACCAGCCTAGACAACCGCATTATGATGCCGCTGTCCGTATTTTTCGATACATTAAGGCATCTCCAGGTCAAGGCTTATTTTTTTCCTACTGCCAACACTCTTCAAGTTTTGGCTTATTCTGATTCGGATTGGGCTAGTTGTCCCCTCACTCGCCGCTCCACCACTGCTTTTTTCATTCAGTTGGGCACTAGTCCCATTTCTTGGCGCACTAAGAAACGAACTACCGTCTCTCGCTCCTCTACCGAAGATGAGTACCGGGCACTTGTTTCTACTACCTGTGAACTTACATGGCTCGAAACTCTTTTACATGATCTTGGCGTACTGCATTCTCAGCCTATGCTCTTATATTGTGAGAACCAAGCGGCTCCTCACATTGCCCAGAATCCTGTTTTCCATAAACGTACCAAACATATAGAAATCGATTGTCATATTGTTCGTGAAAAGTTATGGGCTGGACTCTTTTTCACTAAGCATATTCTTACCCACAGTCAGCTTGCCGATATCTTCACTAAAGCTTTGGGTTATGACCATTTTCAAAACTTATCACGCAAGTTGGGCATTATAGATCTTCATGCTCCAACTTGAGGGGGAGTATTAATGATATATATACTTTCCATTTTAGCAAATTATTTACTTTCCTTTTTTTCCATTTCTCTTATGTATATATACCCTTGTAATCCTTGTATTGAGTGTGAATCAATAGTGAAAAATCAATCTTCTCCAATTTTAACATTCACAAATGATGATTCAAGGTCTGGAGAAAAACTTGATCGAGGGAATCAAGATTCATAAGTGGTCTCATTCTATAAACCTCCCTCATCTCCCTTTTGCGGTTGACACTATTATCTTTTGCACTAATTCTCTTTCAGAGTTCAGAAATCTCAGGGCAATTTTTCTTTGCTTTGAGGTAGTTACCGAAATGAAAGTTAACTTATCAAAAATTTGTATGTACCCTATCGGAGATATAGTGGATACGGACTCTAAGGCATACATTCTGAGTTGTTTAGTGAGCTCCTTCCCTTTTTTTTACCTCGACGTTCCTTTGGGAGCAAAGTCGTCAGACAAACATGTTTGGGACCCAAATATTGAAAAAATGGAAAGGAAGTTGGCAATATGAAAATCAAATTTTCTCTCTATGAGATGTAAATTGACTTTGATCATTTCAGTGCTTTCCAATCTGTCAATTTTTTACATGTCAATGTTACCTTTGCAGAAGAGAATTTCTAGGCCCATGGAAAGATATTAAAGAAATTTCCATTGGCGAGGAGTGACCGAGAATTTTAAATATTCCCTTGTCGGATGGAGGTTAGTAACTCTTGATGAGTGACATAAATTAGAATAATTTAGCACTTCTTAACTTTAAAATTTGGCTTAATTTGATTTAACTTTTGCCGATTTTAGGTCTCACTAGGGTTGTTTTATTTTATTGCAGATTTGAAGAAAAGAAAGAAAATTTTTAGAAATTAAATCCGAAATTAAAATTTTGGGAGAGGTCGTGCACTACACAAGGAGACGTTGCATGCACTACGCGGGTCGTGAGCATGAAGAGGTGTCGTGTATGTGAGCTTTTAAATAATCGTGAGCTTGTGCGTGGGCCAAATGAGATTTTGGAAAAAAGGCAATTTTGGACATTTAAAGAAAAATCAAAAAGAAAAATATATATCTGTGTGTGTGTGTTGGGCATGCAAGTTAAAAAAGGAGAGAAAGCTTTAGATTGGAAAGATGAAATTGGAAAAGCCAAAATAAGTGGGCTGGTGCATGAGTGATTAGTGCCATGCAACAATGAGATAAATGGGCTTGAAGTGTGAATGTGAGAGTGCATGGGATTGACGTGTGAATGTGAGAGTGCATGGGCTCTGGAACCGTGCTGGTGGGGGGTTTTAAAGGGCTTTGAGGTCCTTTGATTTTGTGTGTGAGATTTAAAATAAGAAGGTAAGCCCAAACGTGAGTTGGCCCGTGAAGAGATGTGAAGGAGTTGGGCTTGACAAGACGTCCGCATGCAGCCCATGCGGAGGAACCATGCGCTAGGCAGCCATGGAGGATTGCTTGGGGTAGAGTTTAGTAGGCTTTTTGGGTAGTATGGTTTGGCAGGATTCTTTTGGAGGCACACGCACACGAGGCCACAAGTGGAGGTATTCTTTTGGAGGCACACGCCGAGGAGAAAAATAAAAACACACAGCAGCGTGGGTGCGGCTGGCGGCATGGAAGAAAGAACAAACCTTTGGAGGATCAAGAAGGCAGCGCATGATACCCTCAGGATGTGGTTCAGGTGGTAGTACGGGTTGCAAGAGTGCCTTTCACGAGCTCAGATGTTCAAACCCTCCTGGACTCGTTTCCGCCCCTAGACTTCTGAATTTACCCTTCCTTTAGAGTTGTGAGGTCAACTTCAAGGGGCGCAGGATTAATCACGTGGACCATAAAACGGACGCGTGGATACCCGGTGCGTAATCCAAAAAAAAGAAGGCAACGCATGATGCCCCTAGGGCGTGGTTCAGTTGGTTGAGCGAATTCTGGGACTGCCTCTCACGAGGTCAGCAGGTTTCCGCCCCCCGGGTTCGATTCAGCTACTGGGCTCTTGAAAATTTACCCTCTCTGTGGGTTGTGGGGCCAGCTACACAGGGGGTGAGATTAGTCACAGATCGTAAAACGGACGTGGACACCCTGGACGTACCTAAAAAAAAAGAAGGCAGCGCATGATGGCGGTGCTTATGGTGTTCTCTGCGCATTACGGCGATGCTTGTGGTGTTGATTTCTCTTTTATTCTCCAGAGAAACGAAGATATGGTGAATTCGTTTATGCGAGATTTTATTTTTAGCATGAGCTAATTTATTATTTTTAGGAAAACAATGTAATCTGGTTTCAAACTATGCTTTCTTTTCTATGTTAATCTGAAATAATTTTCGTCTAAGTTTGTCTGATTTATCTTGAGTTTATTGCTTTTAGTTAACTGACCGTTAATTAAATGATTTTGATCTTATGATTTTCTACCGAAAGGGGAAATCATAGGATAGATATAAGATACTTCAACATAGGTAAATATAGATATCGAAAGATTTGTATGAACCTATATAGTATTAAAAATTATGGGTCTTAATGCATTTTTACTTTATTGATTTGCATACTCTTATGTTAAATAATGACCAAGAATAGTTTCCAATTGACTATCGAAAGAGGCTTTTGGATGAATTTGAAATTTGCCAACAAATAGAGAAAATTAATTCCTATTAGCTAGATTAGTAAAGCATAGTAAGAAATTAGGTGAAATCGATTTCCTAAAAATTTTCTATCTCATTAATTTGATACTTGAGCAAACAATTTCATTATCCTTTGAATATTTTCTTTAAATTGAGTTTATTTCAATTTTTGCACTTATAAAACTCTAAATTTATTTTTTATATAAAATCAAGATTAGTAAAATTTTGGTACTTGGCAGACGTAAGTCACCAATCCCTGAGAATGATACTCTTCTCAACATTTTATTACAAAACTACAATATTGTGCACTTGAAGTTTTCACCAATCAAGTTTTTGGTGCCATTGTCGGGGATTAAGTTTTTCTTATCTTTGCCAATATTGATACAAAGTAATATTGGTTTTAATTTAGAATTTTATTTTTATATATTTTTTATTACTTTATTTATTTTCTTTTTATTTTATTTTTTATCTTCTTTATTTCAGGTGTTTTTTATGTTGGATGCGCCGTGCTAGAACTTGTAACATTAATCCTTTTGATCCAGAGAATGAAAGAACTCTCAGAGCACTAAGAAAGAAGAAGGTACTAGTCATGGAGAACGGACAAGAGAATATGCAGCCACGCGACTTGAAGGATTATGTACGACTAATTGTGAATGACAACTACTCGGGTATAAGACGCTAGACCATTAATACCAACAATTTTGAGGTAAAACCCACATTGATCAGCATGGTGCAACAAGCCCAATTTAGCGGATCGCCACCTCATGATCCCAATATTCATTTGGCGATTCTAGAGATTTGCGACACTGTAAAGATCAATGGTGTTACTGAAGACACCATTAGACTGATATTGTTCCCTTTTTCTTTGAGGGACAAGGCAAGAGGTTGGCTACAATCTTTACAACAAGGAAGTATCACTAGTTGGCAGGACATGACAGAAAAATTTCAGACTAAATTCTTTCCACCTGCAAAAAACAGCCCAACTCAAGAGTGAAATTGGTCAATTCAAGCAACATGATTTTGAATCACTCTATGAAGCATGGGAAATGTATAGAGATTTGATTCGACGCTGCCCACAACATGGATTGTCGGATTGCTTGCAGATTTAGATGTTCTATAATAGGTTAAATGGGCAAACTTGGACTTTAGTTGATGCTGCGTTTGTGGGAACTTTGATGTCAAAGACACCGGATGGTGCTACTTCTCTTTTGGAAGAAATAGCCTCAAATAACTATCAATGGCCAACTGAAAGAATATGACTAAGAAAGTTGCTAGGATTCATGAATTGGAGTCGTCTGCTGCCCTTTTAGCTCAAGTCACTTCTCTATCCCATCCAATTTCAGCTTTGACGATATAGAGGATACCACAAAATGCAGAATATGTGGCAGCTACAAGTAGGACATATCTGAGCAATGAAGCAAGTCAAGAACAGGTTCAATACATCAACAATCAGAACTAAAACTATTGAGATAATCCTGTGCCACAATATTACCATCTAGGGCTTTGAAATCATGAGAATTTGTCTTATATCATTGCAGCTGCAGGATTAATGGACAATATTGCAAAACTTTTTTGGGGATCTTTTTACCCTTCTTCTGATTAGTTGTATATCTCGGTTCACAACATTCTGGGCACTCGTTCACATTTTCATGTTCACAATAAAAGAGTGCACAATCATACCTACACGCATGTATTAGAGTGTAACCGAGATTCAATTCACGCATGTATGTCTTTGCCTCATAAAAAGACTTCGGAAGTGTTTCTCCATCAAGTAATGCTGCCTTAATGAGGCTTAAATGCATGTTGAATGCGCTCTGAGATAACTCATGCATCTTCCTTGCATGAAGCAACTTTATTAGAAATTCTATTTTTGAGAACTTTTTATAGTTTGGATATAGGGGCACCCGTGCATTTCTCATGAGATTAGCAAATGGTTTACTAAGTCGATTCAACGTACTAGGATCGCAAGGTATGGTACCTGTTGAAGTAGATTCATCACCAGTACGTGACACAGGCACATCGCTCGTGTCCATTGCAATCCCCCTTTGCAAGTTACCTAACATTTCAATTACCCCTTCCGAACTGGCATCACGACCTACTATATTTGCCCCTTCATCTTCATCGTTATTATCATCGCTCTGAACTGCGTAATCTTCACCGTGGAACACCCATGTTGTGTACCTTTTATCCATTCCAAAGTCTAATAAATGTGAATGGACCAAATCAATGTGTTTGAATGTTTTGTTCTGACATTTCTTGTAAGGACACCTTATTCTACTGGCTTTGTCTTCACGTATTCTGGCAAAAACCTACCCCGAGCGTTCATCTAACTCTTATCCATGTTCATTAATTACCCTATAATATGTTCAAGTAAATGGTGTTCATTACATTCTCATAATGTTTATAACACATGCATCGTGAATCCTATAATCAACCATCATACTCTAAAGGGTACGGATCCTATCTCATTCAGGAATATTGCATTTACATTGCGATCAATCGCTCAAATTCCTTCGTCGTAGTTGTTATAAATTTCGGCAACATCTCTCCATGTCTCTCCAAATACACGAGATGGGGGAAGTGAACATGTTGCTAGTTTTCCATCACTAACAAATTATCACGACACCCCACTATGCACTCAAAGAATACAAGTAGAGAAGCGCTTGAAATTTATAATGACAATTGACAAAACATGAACAATGACAACAATGTAAATACAACTTCCTGAACTATCTACATTGGACAATTCAAGAATGGTTGAAATACAAACATTACTAATTGTAAGTGAAATAAATAATTAACATGTTCAAATGATTATTAGTCAACACAGTTGTCGCGACGTCCCAAGGGCGCGTGTGCCCCGGGTGGCGAAATAAAAATTAATTTTAATTTTTAAGAAAAATATGGAATGTCGGAGTCGCCACTAACCTTTTAGTGTGGTTAGAACATATGATTATTACCCCGTTAGGGGTAGAGTGGGTCTATATTACCAGAGCTGGGGTTGGGAGTTCGGTTACGCGAGGGGAAGGTACGAGCACCCCCTACGTGCCCGTTCTTACGAACGGTACCTAATTAATTTAAGAATTATCCCTAAGTTAATTTAAAAAATCTTTAAATTACTCATTTTATAAATTTGTAAATACACATGGAAAATAAATAAATAACTAAATAAATATAATATATACATATATATTCCCTCAGAGCTTAAGGTACGTGATGCCCGAAGGCTCATACCCCCCTGCAATAAAATCATAGGGATAAATATACACGAAAATAAATAATACTATAAAATAATAAAAATAAATATCATAATACGTGATACAAAATATAAATATACCCAAGGAATAAAAATACCAAAAATATTTAACAGTAGTACTAATTCAAAGTGATGACAATATTGACAATAATAAAAACATATTACTATAATAATAGTCCTATACTAATAATATCACATTAATATTGCGACGCTACACTATAATAGTATCATAATAATACCATACTAATATACGTAGTAAATATAATAGTAATAAGAACAAATAAATTATAATAGTAAATAATAGATATGATAATAATAGTAAGTAATAAATGATAAGGATAATAATAAGTAATGATAGGAATAATAACAATATTTATGGTAATAGTAATATACATATTTGATTTATCTTAATATTGACACCCCATTAAAGATACAATACACGCGTATATAAGCAATCAATTAATAAAACAAATCAAATTAAAGGGAAACAAATAATGAACTTATGGAAACCTATTCAAGCTCTTACTAATATGCAAACAATCAGTTTGGTAACTTCTAGACTTATAGTAGTAAATCAAATCAAATTCGATATATAATCCTAAACAGTTAACATGATAATAATACAATATTACATGGTAGACCATTATATTACGTACAATACAAAATAATAAATTATAACATATACAAGATAATAGAAACAATATCATAACCCCTAATGTACCTAAATCATATATGCATAACAACCTTATAACCTAATAAACCATAATAATAAAAAAAATATGAAATAATATATCACCATATTACCTAAATATATACATGACAAAAATATCAATAAACAACAATATTACAACATACCCTAAAGAGATATGACTTAAATAACACAAGTTCAATAATAATATTTAAACATCAAGCAAATATCTAATATGGACAAAACTCCTACACCCAAGAAAAATAAATCAATTAGCATTTAAAAATAATAAAAATTTAAATATGACCAAAAATCTTGCACCCAAGAAGAATAAATCAATTGATATTTAATATGCATAAAAATAATAATAAAAATTTAAATATGAACAAAAATCCTGCACCCAAAAGAGAATAAATCAATTAGTAATTAAAAGAAAAATATTAAACACTAAAGATAATATCTAACAAGTATAGTGATAAAAAAAAAAAAAAATACATAATAAGAAATTTTAACTAGATAAAGGTTAGTGTATGTATACACAGCATGTAAAAAGTAAAAAAAAAAACAAAACTTAAACTTTTTGTGTGTGTTTGTGGTGATAGAAAGAGAAGGACTTTACCAGTAAGCTGTGGCCGTGGGGGAGAGACGCTGCTGTGGTCTGGTGTTGAAGCAGGGGCTGTCTGGAGATCAGAGGCAAGCTGCAGGCTACCGGAGTTTCGGGTTTGGCTGGAAACCTGCTGTGGCTGCCGAACTCCAGGTGGTATGGCCGTGGGAGACGATGAAGTAGACGTCGCTGAGGTTGGTGAATGGTGGCCGGAGCTCACGGGGGCGGCGATGGCTATCTGGGGCTGTGACGGAGGGATCCGCGTGGCTGGAGCTGTGCAAAGAGGCTGTGTGTGTGGCGGTGGTCGGAGCTCAGGCGTGACGTCGATGGAGGTTGTGTAGGTTCGTCGGAGTTGATGGCTGGAGGAGTCGGCCTGAGTTGGCGTTGGTGCAGAAGGCCGCCGGACTGTGAGCAGGGGAAGATGGCGACGCCAACGTCGTTCTGGATCTGAGACGAAGGCGTGTTGCCGGTGGTTGTAGCCGCGGGGGTGTAGCTGGAACATGGGAGAGGAGCAGAGCGTGGTCGAAGTGGAGATTGCTGGGGGACCGGCGGCGGAACAGCGGAGTGTTGCGACGGTGATTGGCTGCCCGAGATGATGGCTGGAACAGCGAGCCCAGGCCACGAGTCGGTGGTGCAGGGCTCGGGAAGAAGAAGAAGAAGAAGAAGAAGAAGAAGAAGAAGCAGATGATGAAGCAGTTTTTTTAATTTTTTTTTCTCTTGGCTCCCCGCTTGCCCTTTTTCTGCCTCCGCGCCCCATGCCTTTATAAAAAAAAAATTGGAAACCCTAAACCCTTCTTTTTTGATTTTATTTCCTTTTTCTCTTTTTTTTTTTTAAATTCTTTTTATACTTTTATAGTAATAATAGATCTAGTAATAATGACAATAATAATAATAATAAGAGTAATAATAATAATAATAATAATAATAATAGCAAAAAAATAATAATATTAATAATAATAATAATAATAGTATATAAAAAATAATAATAGTAAAGTAATAGTAATAATACTACTAGTAATAAATAAATAATAATAAAAATAATTATAGTAAAGTAATAATACTAATATTAAAAGAAATAATAATAATAATAATAATACGGTAATAAAAAAAAATAATAGTAATAATAATCTAGAATAATTATAATAAATTAATAATAATAATAATAATAATAAATAATAAAAATAATTATAAGAAAGTAATAATAAATAAAAACAGTAATTATAATAAAAATAATAATAATAAAATAATAAAAGGAAACCCTTTGTTCTATTTGGTTAGGGCAAAAATAGGGTGTCTACAACAGTATAACTAATAATCAATTGAAATATAACAATTGATTTGTCTCACATGTACAATTAGGTATGAATGTATAGTAACCGTTTTTGGACGGGTCTAAGATTCAATGAATACATGAAATGATAGTAATTAATTTGACATTTTACTTCATATGACATTTAGTTCTTGAGCTTTCACTGTACACTTAAGATTGTTGTTCTTAGCCAAGTCTTTTTGATTTTCAATTATAAGCCAAAGATCATCTCTTTTCTTATGAATTTCAACACGTGAGAAGTGCGAGTTAGAGTGACTTTAAGTTTTAACTGATCATGTATACATTTTTTTGTACATAGTTTTATTATGAACAAATTTTAATGAAAATTCGGTAGCATGTCGTCTGTAAATTGAACATATCCCAAAAAATTCCTACACTAAAACTTGATAAATTCAAGTAATATGCTAACAATATGTATAATCATAACTCTTAGAATCGTATGATTACTGACTCAAATTATAAATTCATAGAAAGGCATAAATCATTTTGAATGTATATGAATATCATAGAAGGCTATCGAATAGATGAAACAAATCATAGGAACGTAAGATTTGGATATGTCTCCCCCAAAACCCAACTTAAAACTTTTAGACATTTTCCCAATGGCCTTCTTTCGCCATTTATGTAAGTTTGTCCACCAATAGAGAAGAAATAAGTTTGTTGGCCTTCTTATTTTACACTTTTATTTTTCTTTCCGTTGGATATAAAATCAAAAGAAAACCAAAGTTAGAGAAGGAAACTATCTTGAAAAGAAAAGCAAAGTCGACTGGGTGGGTGAGCTTTTGGTTGGAAGGTTGTTTCTCCACTCTCCACCCAGCAGATTTAAAGGTCTATTTTTATTAGTTTTTATATTTTAATAAGTTATGTTTATGTTTATTAATTTTTTTTCTTCTTGTTTTAGTTGCTAATTACAGAAAACCCATGCATTAAAGATGACTATTTTTCTTATTAAACACCATAAAGTTCAATTTTTTACTATTTCTCATTGATTCATTCCCTTAAAAACCATAAAGTTCAATTTATCATAAATATTTTCTTAATTCCACTACTTTTTTTTAAATAAAACATAGACATAAACCTTTTATTGTTAAACATGTAAACTTAGACCACAACCATAAATTCTAATTTTGAGTCACATAACATGTGTTCCATAATTTCGTAGAAACTAGTTTAACTTGATACTTGATAGAATTGGGATGGTATGATCATGGTGTATATCTTGTTTATATGGCCAATCTTCCACTTATATCAATATATGTTTGAGTTAGATAGATCATGGTAGGATTTAAACCTACAAAACTTACTTCATGACAAACGGGAGACGCGGGATTTCAAGTGATTACGTGGCTGCAGTGGGAGCACCAAATGTGGTAGGAATATCATCGACCAAATTAATACTAATAACATGTTGCAACTTAAATATCTAAAGGTGTCTAGAGTCAACAATTCTTACAATTGTTTCACATTACAAAAATTAAACTATTCAAACTAATTATAGGTCTCATTATCAATATAGCTTGAATTTTTTTTGCTCATATTAACTAATACATTAATGATGGTATAGTAATTACATAATATCAAGATGGATCAGGGTTAGAAATTTGTCTAAATCGTTAACTGTTTTGTAACAATTATAATCATGTCAATCATAATACGGTTTGGGAAAAAGAGAATGAACTATAATGGTGCTTACTTCTACTTTCACTACCAAACAAGTTTTGACATTGATCTTTAGCAATACATTTAACAAATTAACAAAACCCCCTCACTCTACAACCCAAAAATCTCTGAACTCTACTCCAAATTTTGATTCTGAAACTTCAAAACTTTTGAATTCCTTCTTCTGCTGTCTGCTCTACAACTCTTCAATTTTCAACAATTCTCTCAAATTTGAATTCACACTGAATTGCAATCAGAACTCTCTAATTTTTCTCACTCAATTTCCTATATGCTCTCTCTATGATTTTCTATCTATGTGAATGTGTGAATGTGTCTGTGACCATTAGAACTCCTCTGACTATTCAATTGCATTGAGTTGTATTGATGGTTGACTTATCACCTTATTTGATCAAATTGAATGGTTGACTCTATTTTAACCAAATCTAATGGTTAAAATAGATTGACTCATCTGTTTTAACCAAATCATCCCATTTATCCACCTACATTTTGGCTTTATAATTTTTAACCAAACCAATTGACTCATTGATGACTGTCTCTCAGTATGTGTATTGGTAACATATATGGACTTATGGCACAAGAGAATTTTTCCAATATTCAAAGTTATTGACTCATAATTAGGACAATAGATAAAATTAATTTGGGTTAAAGTCTCAAATAGTCAAGTAAGGAAAGAGATATTGATAATCTAATTTGACTCTCCCATTGAATGTACACGATAAAATTATAATCAACCAAGCAGCATCAAAATCGCCCAAATTTTAATAAAAAAAAAGACATACTAGGGGTTGGGAGGTAGAGGACTCGACGGCATAGTGGCGGCGGCGGCTGCGGCTTCGAGTGCAGCTGGAGGCGGGGTACTCGATGACAACTAAGTGGTCGGGTAGCGGCTGTGGCTGCGGCTCCGAGGGCAGTTGGAGGAGGCGTACTCGACAGCAAGTGGCCAGGTAGCGGCGGCGGCAGTTGCGGGGTACTCAACAGTGAGTGGTCGAGTAACGGCAGCGGCGGCTGTGGCTGTGGCTGCGGCTGCGGCTCCTACTCCGAGGGCAGCCGGAGGAGGAAGGAAAGGGGGGGAAGGAAGGGAGGAAGGAAAGGAGGGGGATCGGGAGATCGCAAAGGGAGACGAGCGGGAAAGGGATAAGGGAAAGGAGGGAAGAGAAGGAAGATTAGAGTAAATTTAATAAAATGACTAGTAGTGACGAATCCATAACCGTCACTACTAGGGCAATAGTGACGAATTAATAAATTCGTCACTAATATTCTGCAACCAAAATTTTTATTTTTTTAAATACGGGAAGTAATAGTGACGGTTCTCAAATCCATCACTAATATAAGGGAAATAGTGATGAATATCAAAATTTGTTACTAATACTTTAGAATAAAAAAATTGAAATTATTTTAGAATACGGGAAGTATTAGTGACGGTTCTAAAATCCGTCACTAATACTTGGACAATAGTGATGAATATATAATGTCATCACTAATACTCTAAAACAAAAATATTGAGATTATTTTAAAATACGGGAAGTATTAGTGACGTTTCTCAAATCCGTCACTAATAATTGGCAAATAGTGACGAATAAAGAAATTTGTCACTAATACTCTGAATAAAGAAAATTTATTTATTTTTAAATACGTGAAGTATTAGTGACGGTTCTCAAATCCGTCATTAATACTGGGGGAATAGTGACGAATACATAATGTCGTCACTAATACTCTCAAACAAAATATTGGGATTATTTTTAAATACGGGAAGTATTAGTGATGGTTCTTAAATCCGTCACTAATAATGAGCAAATAGTGACGAATAAAGAGATTCGTCACTAATACTCTGAAATAAATTTTTTTTTTATTTTTAAATAAGTGAGGTATTAG
The DNA here is from genome assembly GCF_029873635.1 of Malania oleifera. Taxonomy (NCBI): domain Eukaryota; kingdom Viridiplantae; phylum Streptophyta; class Magnoliopsida; order Santalales; family Ximeniaceae; genus Malania; species Malania oleifera. The sequence continues at coordinate 32,627,932 of NC_080419.1, read as the reverse complement.
TGACGGTTCTCAAATCCGTTACTAATACTGGGGCAATAGTGACAAATATATAAATTCTTCACTAATACTTTGAAACAAAAAAAATTCTTATTTATATTTCAATACAGGAAGTATTAGTGACGGTTCTTAAATCTGTCACTAATAATAGGAAAATAGTGATGAATAAAGAAATTTGTCACTAATACTTTGAAATAAAAAATTCTTATTTATTTTTAAATACGGGAATTATTAGTGACGGTTTTCAAATTTGTCACGAATACTGGGGCAGTAGTGATGAATATATAAATTCGTCACTAATACTCTGAAACAAAAAATTTTATTTGTTTTTAAAATAATAGTAGTGACGGTTATTTATTTGTCACTAATAAGCATCTTTTAGTGGCGGATCTTGTTCGTCACTAATACTGTACAAATCGTCGCAAATATTTTTTCAGAATAATTTCTGGGCGAAAAATTATTTCCCACAATTTTGATTTTTAGTGACGAAATTATTAGTGACGGATTCAGTTTCATCATTAATAGTTCTATATTAGTAATGGTTCTCAAATTCGTCACTAATACCCCCCCTTAGTGACGAAATTAAATCCGTCGCTAATAATTTCATCACTAAAAGTCGGTTTTTTTGTAGTGCTAAGTAATGTTCCTGCTGACATTCTTAATGCATAGATCAAATACTAAGTGATTTGTCATTATCAAAATAAGATTGAACTCATAGAGTCAATAGGCTATATTTTTTAAAAGTTTTAAAATTCAAAAATAAGTTTCTTGTGCCCCAAATTTTGTAAAAACTTGGAAATACTCCAAGTAGACTTGGGCAACACGAATTAACCTTTTTGAACCTATAAATACATGTTTTCATAAATCAAACATACACCAAGCAATTGAAAATATGCTCTCAAGCTGAAAACTCTCTCGTTTTCTCAAAGCTCTCTCTTGCTCACTCTTGCAAACTAGGAATTACTGAAATTCTGAAGTGTTGATCATTCTTCTCTGAGCTCTACAATTTGAAATACTGATTTCCATCAAGAGAAGTATTTTGGTGATATTGTTCTTAAGATTCAATACTATTTCTTTTGATATTTGTTGTTGAAGTATATAGTGATTTTAATTATACTAACCAACTCTATCTGAGAGCATTCTCTATACAAAATAAATTTTCTTTTTTCTTGATGGTTCAATTGATTTGATCGTTGTAACCGAAAGTGGGGTATCGCTTGGAGAGGAGGCTCCACCCTAAAGGAGGGTTGTAAGTTCTGCCCAAAAAGGAACAAGTTAGTGGAATCCTTAGGTGGTCTTGCCTAAGGTGATGATATAGGCTGGGGATACGCTAAACCTCGTAAAAAATCTCGGTCTCACTCTCTCTACTTTTCTATTTAAATTTTAGCATATACAAATTGTATTTCAAAGTGCAGGGTTGTTGAAAAACTGAGATTGAAAAGACCTTTTAAGTTAAGAAAGTACATTTGGTTAATCTTTTACGGAAACCTTAAAGGGGGCACGTTGTTTAACCGCTTTCGAAAATCTTGATTAAAGGGAGTGTTTAAAAATTCATTCATACAAGGCTACAAACTGAAATTTGGCGAAACACTGAAATAAGAAAGTGCTGCAAGCTTTCATAATTTGGTTCAGTATTGTGATTGGTTGATTGATCATTGTTTGGTTTGTGATTGGTATTTGGCTTGTGTTTGGATTGTGGTTGATTTAAAATTAAGTCATTCTTGTGTGTTTGTTCAAGTGTAGAAAAGGTTGAAAATTTGTAATAACACTTAAAAGAATTTTTATAAACCCAATTCACCCCCCTTTTGGGATAACACCTTGACTTTCAAATTTTAGATACAAAAGAGAAGGAACCAAATCAGGGGCAAACTAGTCAACAAAACGTATACTCAACAAACATGGCTTATAAGCAATATAGTTAACTGATGGCTCTTCTAGAAAGGGAAAAATAGTCTACACCAAATATAAGCTTTGTTTGTAATGTAGCTAAAATGAGAGAAAATTTTGCGAAGTGTATTTTGGATAGTGGCGCATTTGATCCGACCACATAGTGTTTAGATGCAACACTGCTAAAAAAACATTTGGGATCGAAAAAACAATTATAGTGGCATTACCTAATGGAGGAGATATAGAAGTAAAATTAACTAGAAAGTCCAAAATGATTTCCAATATTGCTTTGAAAAATGTTTTATATTTGCCTAATTTCAATTATAATTCAGTTTCTATCAGTAATTTAACAAGGGAACTAAATTGCTCTGTTGTTTTCCTCCCTAATGGTTGTGTTGTACAAGACCTTATCACTAAGAGGGCTGATTAGATAAGGCAAGATTAAGGGGGGTCCTTACTACCTTGATCAAGGAGGAAGGGTTTGAGTCAATGCTGCCAAAACAACCGTAAGGATATAGATGTTGTACCTATGACTTTAGTGATGAAAGTATTAGTGACGAACACAAAACTGTCACTAGTACTGCATTTATAGTGACGACAAATAAATTCATCACTAATAGTCTCATTATTAGTGACAAAAACGTGTTTCATCACCAATGAAGAAAGAATAGTGACGAAATCTTGTTCGTCGCTAATAATTTTGTCAGTAAAGAAGTTGTTTCGTGGGTTAAGCATGTCGCTAATATATATATAAAGGTAATATCATTAAAAGAGGAGAATTCAAGTAAGATGCTTGGAATCTCTAAACAAGACTACAGATAAAGGCGGGGATAAAACTCCTCCCACAAAAGAGAAAATACAAGAGAACTCTTCCCAATTTAAAGATCACCATCACCTTCGAAACTGATGAGAACCCTGCAATCAAACAAGTAAGTCTTCGAAAAAATTGAAATTGTGTACATTTTGGGATTTAATTGAAAAGCAAAAAAAAGTGAGAAGAAAGGATTGGGACATAAACATGGTCATGAAAGGCTGTAAGTAAATCGAGGGCAAACAGGATGACTATAGTTGGAATTTTGTCAACAATATACAGAAGTTGAGAAAAGGTCAGATTGCGCCCATGGATATAACTGCAGTAAGTCTATTAAAGCCAAAAAAATCTCAAAGAATAATAAAGGATTGAACAATTCGGCTAAAGGAAGAAGAATAAAGCATATGATGGAAGTTTGGAAGACGGACAATGTGAGCTTACAAGAAATAAAATGGGAAGATTAGATAGTAAGGACACGAAGTCATTTTGGAGAAATAGTCAAACGGATTGCACACTTCCGAATGCGAGAGGGTCTTCTAGAGGTAATATCATGACATGGATTTCTGAAAAAGGGGAATTCTCCATCACCATTGCCTAACAGAATGTCTCTAGAAGATGGAAATGGCTTCTCACAACGGTTTATGGTCCACATAACGCTCTAGGAAAACAATGAAGCAACCAGCCTGCAAGATGACCAACCAATAAAGATATGCTCGATACCAAGGAAACCCCACAACACAAAAGAGCCTCCACATTAACCTCCTAAATAAGATAGAATGCAATGAAACTCCTCCCAGTCCAAATTTGAGAGAAAGGGGTATGATCTAGACCAATGGAAGAGACTAGAAACACATCTAGAGTGAATCTCGGTGGCTGAGAAGGAGTGCTCCCTGAAGATTCTTCTGTTTTGCTTCTTCTAGATCTCCTAACAAACCAATCCCATAATTGCTACTTTGAGGTTCTTCAAAAAACCTTTAAGTAACGGAGAATTCCAAATATAATAGAATGAATTGATCTCATATGATATGACCATCTATAATTGCAAGAAACAACATAAGGAGGACCATACCTTTATGCTAAACTGACAGTGAATGAGAAGATGATTAACATTTTTAATGTCCTTCTTGCAGAGAACACACATTGGAGACAGCTTCCAACCTTTTTTTTTTTTTTTTGTAGGTTATTTGAAGTTAGAATTCTATTGTTGATTGCCAACCAACAAAAAGACACTGATCTTTGTCAGAATGAAGATGTTCCAAAGCTTGGTTACTGGTTTAAGATGTTTATGGTGGGTGTGCTAAGTGAGAACTTTGTAGAAATTGGCCACCACCGAAAAGACATTAGAGGAGTTGAGTTCCCAGGAGCACAAGTCTAGATTGCCTTTTCTAATCAAAACTTTATAAATCAAACTCAAGATCTCCATCACTTGATTTGCCTCCTTACCTTTGCTTTGATGCTTAAATACTAGACACCAAAAGAGGCTATTATTATAAAACTGCAAAATATATGAAATTTTAGCCTTTTGCTGAGACGCCATGTCAAAAAGGTGTTGGAAAAGGTTAAGAAGGGTGTTTAAGGAGGCCAATTTGTTAGTCCAAATTTTTGTTTTATTACCGTCCCCAACCAAAATCTTGATATTATCCCACGTTACCGAATTAAGTTAAGGATATTCATCCAGAGACTTCCACTTGTGGGGTTAGGGAGGATAGGGGATCGCCATATGGGTGTACTGAATCAATACATGACACATATCACCTTTTTCCATAGGCTATTGTCTTCAATAGCAAATCTCCAAATCTATTTGCCGAGAAGAGCCTTATTCATGATCTCCAATCGCATGATTTCAAGACCTCCCTTATTTTTGGGAAGAGTTACTGACTTCCATCCGACAAGGGAATATTTAAAACTTTTGGTCATTCCTCGCCAAAGGAAATTTCTTTGATATCTTTCCATGAGCTTAGAAATCCTCTTTTGCAAAGGTAAAATTGACATGTAATAAATGGGCCGATTGGAAGGTGTAGACACCCCATTTTTACCCAGACCCAATATTATTTTTACTATATTATTATTATTATTTTTCTATTATTACTATTATTATTATTATTATTATTATTATTATTATTATTATTAATACTATCATTCTTTTTTATATTATTATTATTATTATTATTACTATTATTATTAATATTATTATTTTTAAATATTATTATTATTACTATTATTATTATTATTATTATTATTATAATTTTGCTATTATTATTAATATTATCATTATTTTTAAATATTATTTTGTAATTATTATTTCACTATTATTATTATTATTATTATTATATTATTATTATTATTATTATTACCATTATTATTATTACCATTATTATTATTATTATTATTATTATTATTATTATTATTATTATTATTATTATTAGGGTCTGGGGGGATGAAAGCCTATAAAAAGGCTAGGAAACACAAAAAAAAAAAGAGGGGGCAGAGACACAAAAAGGAAAAAACTCAAAATAAAACTTAGCATCTCATTCTCTCTTGAAGCCCCCAGCCACGCTCTTTTCGACGTCACCCCCAGCTCTGTCGTCACCCCCTCTCCATTACCATTGCAATCGAGAGCTCCGGCACGCACCAAGCCATCCTCCTTCCCTCTGCAACTCACCTGCTTCGGCAGCCACCAACAACAGCACCACAGACAACAGTCTCAACAACTATCTCGGCAACCACCTCCACAACCGTCGTCTCCGCAACCGTGAACACCGCCATGGTACCCACATCATCGCCGTCGTCATTGCCCTCCGGCCACACACAACACAGACCATTGTCATCCTCGCTGCCAACTCCACGAACAACTCCCTTGTTGCTCCTCTTGTTGGGTGTCCCTCCTTGTGGGGCCCTTGGCTTGAAAGCTGCACCACTCTTTAATGTTTGTTGGATTCCCTGTAAAAGCAAAAAGGTGGAGCTGTTCTTGAGCTTCCAGCCCAAGCCTCACGCGTAGTTACTACAGCCTCTTCATTTTCATTTTTTTTCCCGCCTAATTTTTTTGGTGCAGCACAACAGTGTGGCCTCTCCATTTTGTTTCCTAAACACACAATACCTCACAAGCTCCCAACGCCTGCAGCCAGCACATGCAGCACGTCCACGCACCAGCATCGGTCATCTTCTTCATTGCGGCAAGCTACTGTTGCTTCTTCTTCGTGTGTCTCCGGCTGCATATTATTAACAGCATATTGAGTTATTCTGGTTGTGCTCATTTTGATTGGTTCTTTGGAGGTTTGTTCAGAATATTTGGTGAGACATTTCCATCTTGCTACATTTATTTATACACTCTTGTGTATTTGTAAGGCTTATGTCTTTTGTATCCACTTTGTATAACATATTTGTTGATAGTGGATTTGGACCGTCGTGCCCCGTGGACGTACCTCAACATTTGAGGGAACCACGTTAAATTTCTTGTGACTCAATTTTTATTGTTAGCATTACTCCATTGATTTACTTGTGGGAATTTGTTCGTGTATATATATATATATATATATATATATATATATATATATATATATATATATATATATTATATTTTTCCCAAAAAGTGGTATCAGAGTCGTGTTATTTGTATGCATTAAATTTGTGTAAATCATGGATGGTAATGTTGGTTGTATGATTAGCTTCAATGGAAGCAATTGGGTAACTTGGAAAACAAAAATGCAAGATCTTTTATTTTGCAAAGATTTGGATGGGCCTATTGAGGGTGATAGCTGAAAGTCTAAAGACATGAGTGATGATGAGTGGAATAGGCTTAATAGGAAAACCGTTGGTGTTATCCGGCAATGGATTGATGATCGTTTTTTTTCATCATGTTTGTACCGAAACTTCGGCATATGAATTGTGGAAAAAACTGGAGGGTCTTTATGATAGAAAGTCGGCTACAAATAAAGCTTTTCTTTTCCGAAAATTGGTGAATTTGAAATATAAAGATGGTGGTCTTATTGCCGAATATTTGAATGAGATGAAAAATATTATCAATCCGCTTGTTACTATGAAAATAGTTTTTGATGATGAATTGCAGGCCTTAATGCTTCTTAGCTCTTTGCTGGAAAGTTGGGAGACTTTGGTTGTGACTGTTAGTAATTCGGCTCCCGATGGAATTGTTACTATGAAGCAAGTAACTAGTAGCTTGTTGAATGAAGAAATTAGAAGAAAATCAGTTGGCTTTTCTCATTCAGAGGCACTTGTGACAGAAAATCAGGGGAGAGGCAGAAGTAAAAGCAGATATTCTCACCGTAATGATAAATCAAGAGGTCGGTCCAGCTCAATTTCGAAAAAAGATATTGAGCGCCACTATTGTCATAAAAAGGGGCATATGAAGTGGGAGTGTAGAAAATTGAAATTTAAGAAGCAAAACAAAGAGAAAAATTTTGAGAAAAAGCATGAAGACACAACTTCAGTTGCATCTGATGGTGATCTCATGGTTGTTTGTGATGAAAATTGCATTAATTTGACAAGTCAAGAGACTGATTGGGTTATTGATTCTGGTGCGTCATTCCATTTCACTTCTCGGGGAGATTTCTTCACTTCTTATTCCAAAGGAAATTATGGAGTTGTTCAGATGGGAAATGAAGGTTTGTCAAAAATTGTTGGCATTGGAAATGTTTGTTTGGAAACAAATTGGGATGCAAGTTGGTGCTCAAAGATGTGAGACATGTACCCAATATTCGACTAAATTTGATATCTACCGGAAAGCTTGATGATGAAGGGTTTGACAACCTTTTTGGTGATGGAAAATGGAAGCTCACAAAGGGTAATTTGGTAGTGGCTAAAGGCAAGAAAACTGGTACACTTTATATGATGCAAGGTAAAATTTGTAATGGTGTTGTGAATGCAATTGAAAATCACTCTTCCATTGATTTGTGGCATAAGCGGCTTGGGCACATGAGTGAAAAAAGAATGCAGTTTTTGTTCAAAAAGAAGCTCCTACCCGGGATGAAAGGGACCTCTCTTAAAGCTTGTGTTCGTTGTTTGGCCGGTAAGCAACATAGAGCTCCTTTTCGTGCAAAGTTTGTTGCTAAAAAATCTAATATTTTAGATTTGATACATTCAGATGTATGTGGTTCTTTGAAAGTTAAATCTCATGGTGGTGCACTTTATTTTGTTACCTTTATTGATGATTTTTCAAGAAAAGTTTGGGCTTACACTTTAAAGACTAAAGATCAAGTCTTAGATGTGTTTAAGCATTTTCAGGTTAAAGTTGAAAGGGAGACTGGAAAGAAGGTGAAATGTGTGCGCTCTGATAATGGTGGAGAGTACATTGGCTCATTTGATGCATATTGTTACAGCCAAGGAATTAGACATTAAAAGACCGTCAAGAAAACCCCTCAAGAAGAGGACGGCGGTGGACTTGATGAATTTGTCTCCTTCAACTCCTTCACTTGGTGAAGTTCCTGAAAAAATTTGGAAAGGTAAGGATGTCACTTATGATCACTTGAAAGTGTTTGGTTGTCGTGCATTTGTTCACATTCCAAAAGATGAAAGATCCAAACTTGATGACAAGACAATGCAATGTATTTTTCTTGGCTATGGACATGATGAATTTGGATACAGATTGTGGGATCCGGTTGACAAGAAAATTGTTAGAAACCGAGATGTTGTATTTTTTGAAGATCAAATAATTGAAGATTTTGGCACGGTTGAGCAACCACAATCTAATGGGAATGATTTTGTTGACTTAGACTTACCTTCTCCACCTTTGACACATGATGAAAATATGGAAGATGTTCTTCCACCTCTTGAAGATGTTGGAAATGATGAAATTCCTAATGATGTTGAAGATGAAAATGAGGGGGAGCAACAAGTTCAAGAGCAAGCTCAATTGAGAAGGTCTTCAAGAGAGCCAAAACCTTCATCTAAATATCCATCAAGTGACTATGATACTCTAACGGATCAAGGGGAACCTGAAAGCTATCAAGAAGCCATGAACCATGAAAATAAAGTTGAATGGGTGGAGGCTATACAAGAGGAAATGAATTCCATAGTTGACAATCACACTTATGATTTGGTTAAACTTCCTCCTCGAAAGAAAGCTTTGAAAAATAAATGGGTGTTTAGGCTAAAAAATGATGGAAAGAATTTTCGGTACAAGGCTAAGCTTGTGGTAAAAGGCTTTAGTTAGAAAAAAGGAATTGACTTTGATGAAATATTTTAATCGGTTGTAAAGATGTCATCTATTCAGGCTGTTCTTCGCATGACAAGATACTTGATTTTAGAAGTTGAGCAACTAGATGTGAAAACCGATTTCTTACATCGTGACTTGGAAAATGAAATTTACATGGAATAACCGGAAGGCTTCAAACAAAAAGGGAAAGAGAATTTAGTGTACAAATTAAAGAAAAGTTTGTATGGGTTGAAGCAAGCACCACGGAGATAGTACAAGAAATTTGATTCTTTCATGATTGATCATGGTTACTCAAAAAACTCTTTGGATGATTGTGTGTTTGTGAAAAAAATTTCGGATGGAACTTATATTATTCTCTTACTCTATGTTGACGATATGCTCATTGTAGGATAGGACTTCTCTAAGATTGACAAATTGAAGTTAGAGTTGAGCAAGTCTTTTGCTATGAAAGACTTGGGACCAGCAAAACAAATTTTTGGCATGAGAATTGTTCGTGATCGTGAAAAGGGAAAATTTGGTTGTCTCAAGAAAGTTACATTGAAAAAGTGCTTGAGAAGTTCAATATTGATAAAGCAAAATCCGTTGGTTGCCCACTTGCTAGTCACTTCAAGTTTTGTTCAAAACAAAGTCCTACAAGTGAAAAAGACAAGGAAGAGATGAAAAAAATTCCTTATGCTTTGGCCGTTGGTTCCTTAAATGTATGCAATGGTTTGCACAAGACCGGATTTAGCTTATGCTGTTGGAGTTGTTAGTCAGTTTCTCTCTAATCCAGGAAAGGAGCATTGGTTAGTGGTAAAATGGATTCTCCGATACCTTAGAGACACTTCAAAGGCATGCTTATGCTTTGGAAATGGTAAATCTACGTTCCATGGATTCACGAATGCCGACATGGCCGGTGATGTTGATTCTAGAAAATCCACTTCGGGTTATTTGATGAATTTCGTAGGGGGAGCTGTGGCATGACAATCTAAATTACAGAAATGTGTTGCTCTATCTATTACAGAAGCCGAGTTTATTGCCATTATGGAAGCTTGCAAAGAATTACTTTGGTTGAAGAGATTCTTAAAAGAGTTGGGCATGGAACAAGAAAGGTATGTTCTTTATTGTGATACACAAAGTGCAATTCATTTGAGTAAGAATTCTATCTTCCATTCAAAGTCAAAACATATTGATGTTAGATATCATTGGATTCAGGATGTGTTGGATAAGAAAGTGTTGCAGCTTGAAAAAATTCACACTGATGATAATGGTTCAGATATGATGACAAAAACATTGTCAAGAGACAAGCATGCGAAGTATAGAGTTTTGGCTGGATTGGTGGAATCGTCCCCATAAGTCGGGAGGGGGAGATTTGTCGGGTGTCCCTCCTTGTGGGGCCCTTAGCTTGAAAGCTACGCCACTCTTTAATGTACATTGGATTCCCTGTAAAAGCAAAAAAGTGGAGCTGTTCTTGAGCTTCCATCCCAAGCCTCACGCGTAGTTACTACAGCCTCTTCATCTTCTTTTTTTTGCCCGCCTAAGTTTTTTTGGTGCAGCACAACAGTGTGGCCTCTCCATTCTGTTTTCTACACACACGATACCTCACCAGCTCCCAACGCCTACAGCCAGCCCCAGCAGTATGCCCACGCACCAGCGCCGATCATCTTCTTCATTGCGGCAAGCTACTACTGCTTCTTCTTCGTGTGTCTCCAGCTGCATATTATTAACAACATATTGAGTTATTCTGATTGTGCTCATTTGGTGAGGCATTTCCATCTTGCTACATTTATTTATACACTCTTGTGTATTTGTAAGGTTTATGCCTTTTGTATCCACTTTGTACAACATATTTGGTGATAGTGAATTTGGACCGCTGTGCCCCGTGGACTTATCTCAACATTTGAGGGAACCACGTTAAATTTTTTGTGTCTCAATTTTTATTGTTAGCATTACTCCATTGATTTACTTGTGGGAATTTGTTCGTATATATATATATATATATATATATATATATATATATATATATATATATATATATTATATTTTTCCCAACACCTCTCGCCACCCAGCCGAATGGCCTCATGGCCAACTGAACTGCCCTCACTCCGGAAACTCTCCGCGGCCAAGTTCCAAGCTCTCCAGTCCTGCCCGTCGTCTTCTTCGTCGTCATTGTTGCAGCCGGGGACCATTCCCCCACCATCACCCTGTGCTCCTTTCTTTCTCCTCCCATGGCCTTCGTTAAGCCCCTTAATGTGAGTTCCCGGCCACTAACGCACCCAGCTCCGGCGACCACCACCTGCCACCTCCTGCCATGGTCAGAAGAGCAAACGAACTCTCCCATCTTTAGCTTCTCCCTCACGCACACACACCCACACAGCAGCACACTCCTACACACACAGAAACACACACAGAAACACACACGCACTCATACATGCATGCACCATTTTGTTTATGATTAAAAGATTTTCTTTCATTTAGTTATTCATGCCTATATTGTATATTAAGTTTTTTGTTAGTATTGTTCTAGTTTTTTTTTTTTTTTTGTATTTATTTTATGCATTATTTTTTATTATATGTTAACATTGTTATTATATGAGATATTATAACTATTGTGTTTATGTTTAATATGTTTTTATTTATTGTTATTTTTTTTATGTTATTATTATTATGTCTATATTTATGAGATATTGTTATTATATTATTATTAAGTTCTTATATTATTGTTATGGTTATATTTGACATTATAGTTTATATTCACTATTATTATTGAGTACTAGGGCATATTTAGTATTTTTAGTATTTTAGTATATAGAATAGTACGATATTATTATTATGTTTATATTTAGTATTACTTATTATGGTATCTTTAGTATATTAGCATATATAACTTATTGAGGTATTTTTAGTATTTTAATATATAGGGTATTACTTATTATGGTATCTTTAGTATATTAGCATATATAACTTATTGAGATATTTTTAGTATTTTAATATATAGAGTATAACCTATTGGGGTATTTTTATTATTTTAATATATAAGTTGTTATTTATTATGGTAAGTTTAGCATTTTAGTATTATAGCGTTACATCATGTATATGGTATTACCTTTTATAGTATCTTTAGTATCCTAACATATATAGTATTATGGTATTTTATCACTTATTTTAGTATATATGTATTCTTAGTATTATCATTATGTGTATTGTGTTAATATCTTGGTTTATTATCCTATTATTACGTATTAAAACCTCCTAGAGAATTTTGGAAATATTTTAAATTATTTATGAAAATTCTCTAAATTTGGAAAATAATGTGGGAGCTATTTTGTAAAGTATTTTCTCGATTTCTTTCCTATGATTTTAACGAGAGGGTATGAGCTTTCGGACTTCACGTACCCTGGTTCTGAGGGAATATAATATATTATGTATATATGTTTGTGTGTATTTCAAAAATTCACTGAAAGGGAGTAATTTTAAAGACTTTTTAGATTTACTTAGGGATAATTTCAAAATTAATTAGGTGTCGTTCGTAAGAATGGGCGCGTAGGGGGTGCTCGTACCTTCTCCTCGCGCAACTGAACTCCCGATCTCAGCTTTGGTAACGCAAACTAATTATATCCTTAACTGGGTAGTAATCACTACAAAAAAAACTGGTTTTTAGTGACAAAAGTATTAGTGACGAATTCAATTTCATTACTAAAAGTTGGCATTAGTGACGGTTTTTAAGAACCGTCACTAATAGTGTAAGCATTAGTGACGGTTTTAGCAGCCGTCACTAATACGACACTATTAGTGACGGTTTTAAAACCATCACTAATACTTTCATCATTAAAAATAGTGCGGTAAACAATTTTCGTGTGAAATTTTATTCCGGAAAAATATTAGTGACGATTATAGGGTATTAGTGACAAATTAAATTTGTCAATAAAAGTCACTTAGTAGTCACGATTAACTAATCGTCACTACTAATATTTATGAATAAATAAACAAATTAGTTAAGAGTATTAGTGACGGTTTGGGAGAACCGTCACTAATAATAAGGTATTAGTGACGGTTTTGAAACCGTCACTACTAGTATTTTTATTTAAAAAATATTTTCTTAAAAATTAGTTGAGAGTATTAATGACGGTTTGAGAGAATTGTCACTAATAATAGGGTATTAGTGACAGTTTTGAAATCGTCACAACTAGTGTTTTTATTTTCAAAATACTAAAAAAAAATTTAGTTAAGAGTATTAGTGACTGTTTGGGAGAACCGTCACTAATAATAGGGTATTAGTGACGATTTTGAAATCGTCACTACTAGTGTTTTTATTTAAAAAATATTTTAAAAAATTAGTTAAGAGCATTAGTGACGATTTGGGAAAATCGTCACAACTAGCGTTTTTATTTAAAAAATATTTAAAAAAAATTAGTTAAGAGTATTAGCGACGGTTTGATATATTTTTTAAATAAAAACACTAGTAGTGATGGTTTCAAAACTGTCACTAATACCCCATTATTAGTGACGGTTCTCCTAAACCGTCACTAATACTCTTAACTAATTTTCTTTTTAATATTTTTTAAATAAAAAACTATTAGTGACGTTTCAAAACCATCACTAATACCGCATTATTAGTGACGGTTCTTCCAAACTGTCACTAATACTTTTAACTAAATTGTTTTAAAATATTTTTTAAATATAAAACTATTAGTGACGGTTTCAAAACTGTCACTAATATACTGTTATTAGTGACGAATCTCTCAAGTCGTCACTAATACAAATTTTTTAAATATATTTTTAAAATAAAAACACTAGTAGTGACGGTTTCAAAACCGTCACTAATACTCTTAATTAATTTTTTTAATATTTTTAAATAAAAAACTATTAGTGACAGTTTCAAAACCGTCACTAATACCACATTATTAGTGACGGTTCTCCCAACCGTCACTAATACTCTTAAAACTATTAGTGACGGTTTCAAAATCGTCACTAATACCCTATTATTAGCGACGGATCTCCCAATCCGTCACTAATAGCCTTAACTAAATTTCTTATATATATTCATAAATATTAGTAGTGACGGTTTGTTAGTCGTCACTAATAAGTGACTTTTAGTGACGAATTTAGTCCGTCACTAATACCCTAGAATCGTCACTAATATTTTTCCGAAAAAAGTTTCACGTGAAAATCATATAGCATGCTGTTTTTAGTAACGAAAGTATTAGTGACGATTTTAAAACCGTTACTAATACCAACTTTTAGTGATGATTTTAAAACCGTCACTAATACTTTCGTCACTAAAAACCAATATTTTTGTATTGCTAATTAACTCGTATCTCTGCTCGTCCCTCCTCAAAATTTGAAATCCCAAAATCTGAAATCCCCAAAATTTCCTTCTCCCTCCTACCGTCTCCCTCCTCCTTCCTCCTTGCTCCTCACTCCTGCCCCTCCCTCCTCGCTCCTCAACCCATCGCCCACAGCGGAGAGCATCTCCGCTTGTCACCGCCGCCCACAGCGTCTCCGCCCACATTAATAAATAGCAGGTTTAGAGAGCCAAAGAGTGTCGCTGGAACCAAAAAGATCGACTAGTAGCTAGAGCCTGGAGTTTATTGCCAGAGAATGCCGCTACCCTATTCGATTCTTCACCGTGATGATTGACGAGGCTCGAGCATCTCTGTTCAGACTTTAGAGAGCCAGCACAAGAGGATACAGTGAGAGACAGATACCCTTCGGCCTTCAGTTCTAGCCTTCGTGAGTTTGTCGTGAACCCTTCGAGCTTCGAACCAGTAGAGCTGCAGGAGCTTTTGCTACACATCTACAGAATACCCTTCGTAAGTATTCTTCTTCTTCTTCTTCTTCTTCTTCTTCTTCTTCAGTTCTTCTACAGATCTAATAAATTTGTCCTTCGGTTTTGGCATGGCATCGGTATGTTCATGCTTCAGGTATCTTCTGCTTCAATAAAAAATTTAACATCCTTCTAACAAATGATCCACAACCAAATCTTGTATTATTGTTGGTAGCAACTCAGTGTATTGAAAGAGTAAAAAACATATTGTGGTGGCCTGATCAAGTGTTGAGTCAGAGTATCGCCTGTGAACTTGTTTGGCTTTGGTTAAAGATAATGTTGGAAGAAATTAGTTTTCCACATTGTAGACCTATGGAGAAGATGTGTAATAATCAAGTCGTCATTCATATTCCTTCCAACCCAATTTTCCATGAGCACAAAAAGCATATTGAAATTGATTGTCACTTTGTTCAAGAAAAAATTGCCCAAAAGCTCATTACAACCACCCATATGAAGTTTGATTAGCAACTTGCATATTTATTCATAAAAGCTTTGGGGTTTCTCATGTTAAATTCATTAGTCAGAAGCTAGGAACTTATTAATATATTTTTTGTTTTTTATTGTCTGCCTCTCTTGAATAGATGATTTAGGACAACAGTTCACATAAATGTTGAGATCTTTGAAAATACAACCAAGATATTTTCCAACTTTGCAGTGATATATCTTGAAGTTCAGGAAATTCTTGTTAGAGTGAAGTAATGTGAATGGTAATGGAATAGTGAAGCCTATCATTAAGATTACAAAAGAATTGAATATAAAAAGAATAATAAGAAACATTCCAAATATAAAAATTTAATAATTGGAATACTCTTGTGTGAAAGTAGTTCAGAGGATGCGTCATATTTGTTTATTCATTTTGCATTTGCTTGGAACTTGTGGGATACTCTTATTAGGGTTCTTGGTGAAATTGAGCTTGTCCTAAGTTGGTGGAAGAGCTACTAACTCTTTCTTTTATTGGTTTCTGGAAAGGTAACAATGTTAGGAGGTTGTGAAAGTGTGCCCTCTTTTGTTTCATGGGAACTTTTCTTGGAAAGGAATACTAGAATATTTTTTGGTGAGAGGTTATCAGATGTACTTCTTAGGGCAAGGATACAGTACTTGGCTTTTATTTGGGATTATAGCATAGAATGTTTTAAGGGCTGCTGTTTTCAAGATATCTAAAAATGGGGGCTTTATCAAGTTGATTTAGTTTTGTGTTCTATATTTTCTTGAATGAGGACATCTTGTTCTCCTTTTTCCTTTTTTTTTTTTTTTTTTTTTGTTGTAGGTATTTCATCTTCAAAAGCTTGTTTTTATAGAAAGAAACTAGGAGCTCCATGCACGGTGGAAAAGATTATATAATCATGGAAAATCATGGTGAGGAGTATCCCCATTTTGCAAATCCCTCTCTCCTTGATACTACATCACACTAATATTAACTAGTTAAATACTATCGACCAGAATACTTGCATCCAACCATCAATTACATGTGTATGCTGGTAGAACAAGCAATTTAGTGCTGGAGAGCAGATATTGGTAGAAAAATAAATAAACCAATGCATCTAAGATAATAGGAAAAATAGATGACATATAGAAGAATTACACTTTGACGGACACTGGCTCCCTACTCTGGCCAATGAAGGCTCAAATAAGAAATAGAAAGACAAAAACATTCAAAAAGAGTATGGAAGTCATGTAAACCATAAACATCACATTCTATTTTTTCATAAAACTATATTATGATATATATTGTTTATGGGATGCATGAACATGTTACATTATTTAATGCTTATTATATGAAACTCTTGTGCGCTCATAAAATTCATTACTAGTTGGATTATTGTGAACTGTTTATTGTAAACACTTAGGTTTGGAGCATATCTCTATGGAAAATGTCATATTTACAGGAGAAATGTTGCCAAAATTTTTTAAAAAGCGTATACTAATTTTTTTAACTTTCTTAATTTATAAGGTTTGCAACTATGACAACGCCAGCACGATATCATGCACTACAGGATGCAGCTTTTTACTTTTTTTGTTATCTAAACAGATGAAATGTATTTGAATTTGAATAATGTATTTGTATTTAAATTTGAATTTGTATAATATATTTGTATTTGAATTTGAATATGTATAATATATTTGTATTTGTATTTAAATTTGAATTAAAATTTTTAATAATTTATGATTTTTTTGGCAATTATGATTTAATGTTATGTATAAGAAAATGTAATTTAATTACAGATTTTTATAGGAATTAATAATTGGGAAAAAAAATTAACTTCACTACTAATTGTCCAAACCGTCACTAATACTATGACTTTAGTGACGGTTTTGGAGAGCAATAATGACGGTTTTAAAACCATCACTAATAATAGAGTATTAGTGATAAATTTAAAACCATCACTAAAGCCATAGTATTAGTGACGGTTCTTAGAGCAATAGTGACGGTTTTAAAACCATCACTAATAATAGAGCGTTAGTGACGAATTTAAAACCGTCACTAATACTATGACTTTAGTGACGATTTTTGGTCGAGCCGGTGTAAAATCTATAGTGACGGGTTTAGGTTTTTAGTGACAGTTTTAATCCGTCACTAATACTCTATTATTAGTGACGGTTTGAAAAATTCATCACTAATAAGTATTAGTAACGGCTGATATAGCGACTAATTGAAAAACGTCACTAATAACCTTGTTTTTTGTGGTGAATTAAGTGTTCTAACCACACTAAAAGGTTAGTGGTGACTTCAGTCTAATTTCTCTCTGAAAATTTAAATTACAATTTTTATTTCGCCACCCCAGGGCACACACGCTTCGGGACTTCGCGACAACTTGGCGACTCCGCTGGGGATTAATTTTAGAAAGTCGAGCTAGTAATTAATTAGAAACTATCCTGAGTTCAAATTTTATAAATATTTTAGTTGCTCCTCATTTTTTGAATAATTGTAAATATTTTCTTTCCAAATTTTTTTAGAAAAACATATTAATTACACATATTTTCTTTCCAAAATTTTTTTATAACAATATTAATTATAAATATTTTCTTTCCAAATTTTTTAGAAAAGAATATTAATTGTGAATATTTTCTTTTCAAATTTTTTAGATAAGAATATTAATTGTGAATATTTTCTTTCCAAAATTTTTAGATGAGAATATTAATTGTGAATATTTTCTTTCCAAAATTTTTAGATAAAAATATTAATCGTAAATATTTTCTTTCCAAAATTTTTAGATAAGATTATTAATTGTAAATATTTTCTTTCCAAATTTTTAGATGAGAATACTAATTGTAAATATCTTCTTTCCAAAATTTTTAGACAAGAATGTTAATTGTAATTATTTTATTTCCAACTTTTTAGATTAAATGTGTTAATTGTAAATATCTTGTTTCCATTTTTGAATAAGCATGTGATTGGTTGTAAACACTCTATTAATTATGAATATTTTGTTTCCTTTGTTATTAAAAGAAGCATGTAATAAAGGTGGGGGTAGCAGGATTAGGCTAAACAAGGATTCACACACTCCCACGTACTCTGTACTTGGGCTTTACCTGTTAGGGTTAGATAGGGCTGTAATAGTGTTTGTCCCTTCGTAGCTTAAACTTGATGGGACCCGCGAACCACTCCGCTCAATTTGAACTTTATCCAAACGTCTTTTGGGAAAGGATGGGGGTCATATTAGGAAGCTATTGTCAACAGGGTGAGAGCCTAGCCACACATAACTATCCATAATCTCTTGCCTAGGATAAAGCCCTGAAAAGCCCCGTATATACAAACCTACCCTGGGTCAGGACAGGAGGCACATCCTTCTCCACGTATAGTCTTTTGTATATATGTTTTTAGATACTTTGTAATATTTCTTACATTTTACATCCATTTGAGACATGCATACTAAGCCATTATTCTGAAAAGGCCCAATAATGAGACCATGACTCATCCTTCCAAAAAAATAAAGCACTTGGCCTACGCATTTAAAATATGGGTCGGCCTAATCCTTTTCAAATAACTCGAACCCAATTTTTTAAAACAAACCTAGGTCTGACCTTTTTCTAAGCAAAAACTCGTCCCACACCTGATTTTCAAAAAGGGCCAAACCTAGATTTCAAAAGTGGGTCTCGGCCCTATTACTTAAAAATTCAGGCTAACAATTTTTAAGCAATCCAAGCCCAACTACTTTTAAACTAGGGTCTGATCCCATAAAAAAATAGCTTGAAGCCCATATTTTGAAACACTCGAGGTCCAAGTGCACATCAAAGCCCACAAGCCTACATTGAACCAACCCAATGAGCTGACTTGCCCGAGTTAATCCCAAACCCAGATCATAACTTGATCCTTCTTAGGATCTAAGGTACATGGACCATCATCAAGGAAAGGAATGGTTGAGGGAGTAATTGAATTGAATTAGTGGTCCATCAATGGTCGGCTTAATCATGAAACCTTTCATTAGTCGATAGGGATTTTTCCATAATTCTTGCAAAGTAGTTATTTACGTTACATTGCATTCATGCATTCACATATAATTTCACGCATAGCCATGCACGATAGGCTGCATGCATGTTCATATCCCTATTTATATGTATTTTTACACTAGTTACATCCATACATAAATACTCATTGCATTACATAATCATGCATTCGTGATTCTAAAAAAGGAAGTTTTGATCCGCAGCTCTCTTAAGGAAAGAAGCCGTCTGAGTAATCAAAAGCAATATTGAGACCACTACGTACCCGTACAACACCGGGAAAAAGGCAAGAGAAATGAGCAAACAGCTAGAAAATAGGGTCCTGGGCATAGAACAAGGACAAGAAGAATTGACTAAGAAAATGAGAAAAATCCTGGAATTGTTGATGAACAAAGGAAAAGAAGTACAAAATGATCCTGAGACAGATGCGGACCCCACTCATCCTCCAGGGTTCACCCCAGTTCATGGACAAATATTAGCTTCACCACCTATCGTCATGGGGGGACCAATGCCAGCACAGGGGTTCCCAGTGGCAGGAACTTCCCCGTTAGTAGTTTTTGATATGGGGATAAACAGATATGAGGCTAAGTGTCGTTATGATGTATTGGAGGAGCACTTGAAAGCAATTAAAGGATCTAATACATTTGACTCCGCTGATCCTAATGACCTTTGTCTGGTACCGAAGGTCACTCTACCGCTAAAATTCAAGATGTCATATTTTGAAAAATTCGATGGAACCCATTGTCCTTGGACCCATTTGTGTCTCTATTCCCAGAAAATGGTTGCACACACAGATGATGAGAGGTTGATGATGCATTGCTTTCAAGATAGCTTGACTGGAGCGACTATCAAATTGTACATTCAGTAAGATCGAGCTTGAATCCGTACTTAGAAAGATCTGGTGAATGCTTTTATAACTCAGTACTGCCATGTGATAGAAATGGCACCTGATCGCATGACCCTACAAAGCATGCAAATGAAACCTAACGAAACATTCAGAGAATATGCGTATAGATGGAGGGACATGTCTATCCAAGTGATCCCTCCGGTGGAAGATAGAGAGGCTATCTCCCTATTCATGAATACGTTGAAAGATCCCTACTTTGGGCATCTCTTAGGGGCAACCCTCCATGACTTCATGGATATTATTTCTACTGGAAAGAGAATTGAAACGACCATCAAAGTGGGAAGAACCAAAAGTGGTGGTGCAGAAACTGATCCGAGCAAGAGGAAGAAAGACGAGGAAGCACAGATGATTCAGGGGCGTCCTTACCAAGAGGGTAAGACCCGGTGGATGAATAAGAACTTTACTTACGAGCCCACAGTCCATTAGATAGTGCGGGCAAGTGCGCAACCCCAAATAGTTTCCCTCAGGCCTAGGCTTGTTACAAGGTAGCTGAATGTTCAGGACACGGGAGAGGGACGCTCGATGGAAAGAAAAAGAAAAGAAATTCAAACTATTCCGATGACTTATGCAGAATTGTTCCCGCAATTAGTGTTAATTCAAATGGTTGCACCAGTACCAGGATTATTGTTGTCGTCCCCTTTCCCAAGGTGGTACGACCCAAATGCTCGATGCAAGTATCATTATGGGGCAATAGGTTATTTAATTGAAAAATGTTGACATTTTAAGCATAAGGTACAAACCTTAAGAGATTTGGGTCTACTGGCGATTGACACGAAGGAGACCGTTGTGCAACGTTAAAAGAATATTTTGAAGTTCAGATCAGTTAGAGAAGTACAACAAGTTTTGGACAAGAGATATTCCGCATATAGTCTGAATGAATGAGTTTATTCTTTGACCATGGAAACATAGAAATACAAGTGGCAAGCTTTTGATCGTCCACCCCCTTCAGGGATGATTTTTTTTCTTCTTTTTTCTTCTTTTTTTTGCTGCAATTTGTTAATGCTTTTGTCTCAAAAATTTCCTTTTCTATCAATGAAATGAAATTATGCATTTTCATATATCACTTGCGTCAAGAGTTCAATTGCCAAAATTTTGTCTACTCATGTTTCATCCTAAGTAGGCGTTAGTTATGAAAATTCAAGCTAGGAGATAGAAATAAAGGAAGATGAAACAATGTTCGTCACCTTATGAATTCAAATACCATGAAGAAGTGTTTTGAAAGTCTCAGCAAAATATCTGTTTGTTCCATGAACCTCATGTCGGTCCACTAATTGTGTTTTGATCGAATGATAGATGACCATTTTTTGCCTACCAGTTATCCCTAAAAAAGAACAAAATATTGATTTACCATTTGTTAACCCATTTGAGCCTCATTGTTAAATCAATTTTTCTTAAAAGTCAGTTCACCAGAAATTTAACTTGGGTTTGGGTCTCCTAGTGTTTGACAAGTCATTTGAGGCAATGGTTACTGCCAAAATGATGGCAGACCATTTTTATGCTACCCAAAAGAAAGTTAAAGAAGAAATCCCTTGCAAGCCCTTTTTGAGCTTGAAAAATTCAATTCTTAATTAACCCGTCAAAGGATCACACCCCACACTGGGGCAGTTTTAAAAAAGATTGATCAGTCCCAAATTGAATTCAAATGAAAATGAAGTTAAGATTCCTTCATAAAAGGAAAAGCAAAAGTTGTGGTAAAAGAAGAAGAAGATGATGAAAAAGTAAAAAAAAAAAAAATAGGGGGGGGGGGGGGAGAGAGAGAAAGAAGAAGAAAAAAGGAAAGAAAGAAATAAGGGACATATTGTATATGTGACCTTTGACCAAATTACCCTTGATAAAATCGATAATTTTGAGCCATATTTAACTCTTTTCTTCTTTAACCCATACCCTTAGCCTATATTACGATCCAAATGAAAGTTCTGATCAGATTGATATACATTATTGTCTTAAATGATTTGTCAGACTCAATATTGAGTCTGAACTACGTAATGACCTGATCCTGAAAAGGTACGTAAGCAGCTTGTTCAAATGACAAGTTCGGTCAATGCCTTACAAAAACCTCAAACTGGGATAAACGTTATTAGGGGATAGGATTTTTGAGCCTTGATTTCCCCTTTCTTTTGAAAACCCATATCCCTAAACCTACGTTTCGTCTTGAGTCTTAAAGACCATCTTGAGATCAAAACATGGGTCGGACTTGGCTGAACTAGGGGCAACCATTAAACAAGAGGTTCCTAATGGTTTCACGATAGAACAAGGTAGAAGAATAGTCCCCCCAATAAAATTGGGGCAGTTGGTGAAGGAAGAAAATCAGCTATTCAGTTTGAAAAGTTTGCACCATCATCATATGGCTCTCGAATAGTGGTGTGAAGTTTTTCCGTTGAAATAGTAGGTAAACACAGTAAAATATCTATTTTGTGCATATGGCCTTTTGATTTAGCAAATTGATATCCTAAATGCATGATCATTCATTCATTCAAAAAAAGAAAAAGAAAAATTCCATTCTTCAAAAGCTCTAAAAGGAGGACGGATAGTCGAAAGGGCTTAATCACCGACACATTTTCCAAAAGAGGATCCTTGTGAAAGGTAGGTAAAGTGGTTAGGAATAGTTACAAATGCACCTAAATGAGGCAAACTCCACGTTGAGTTCCAATGAAGCCGATTTAGGCACCTTTATGTCGGAGCCAAATTTAAAGCCAAGATCAATAACAAACGATAATAACTGGGGGTAGATTTTGGGTTGAGTTTTGTCTGGACTAATTTTGATGCCTTCATATAAGAGTGCATGATGAAAACATAGCCGAGATCAGTGGACGAGGATCAAAACTGGGGCAGTTTTTGAGTTCTATTGGAGCAAATTCAAGAGCTTTCATGATAGAATAAAAGTCGAAGACAGGGTCATAACCAGTGGCATGTAAACACTAGGGCAGATTTTGAGTACCTTTTGGAATTTGAAAAATGGCCAGAATCAGCGGCAACTTGGAATTTGAAAGCACACCTAAGATCAGAGATTGGGTTGTCGATTACAAGCACGTGGGAAGAAGGAAAGTTCATACGTCAGCATGCATTCCATGCATTCCATAGGAAAGAAAATACAAAGGGCATCTTATGCAACGTGCATACATCTTTGCATTCATGCATCATTATGCATGCGTACACATAGCAACATATCATTGCATTCTAGCATCTCAGGTAGCAACAAGCATACAAAGAGCACCATTCATTCATACTTGCTTGGTTAAATACACTTTTGAATAATTCTTTTGCATCCTTGAATGAGCGATTCTTGTCTAGACATATTTTGAAGTTGGGGCAGCTGATTTAATGCATAGATTGACATACTTTGAAACTGTGGCAGTTGACCCTAGGAATCAATTGAGGCATTGGTTGTTGAGTCTCAAAGAGGGTAATATAAAGATAGCCAAAGAATCTCAGGATTTCGTTCCCGATCGATAATCCACAGTGGAGTAACTCTAAGTCCTACACTTGAGGACATTTTTCAAAAGAATCTTGGGGTTTTGCAGCCGATTGATCACCCTCGGAAGGGTAACCATTTTCCAAAATACTGACCTTCCAAAAGATCTCAGGACCTGGCACCCGATTGATCACCCCTAGTGGAGCAATTTTTCAGGACTTAGAACCCTGCACATAAGTTTATTCTTCAAAGAGTCTTGGGATCATACACCCGATTTATCATCCTCAGCGGAGCAATTCTTTAGGACTTAGAACCCTACACTTGAAGACATTTCCTAAAAGATCTCAAAACCTCGTACCTGATTCATCATCCCCCATACAAAGTAACCATACCTCTAGTCCAAACTGAGTCATCTACCTTGAAATTAGGGCATCGGCCCTCAAATCCAAAAGTGGTGTTGTTCACAACGAAAATGAGGTTTTAGGTCACCTCAAAGCCTTCTTGATTATCTCATTCATGCAAGTAGTTTCATCCAAATTGTCTTGATTATCTTATTCACTCTTATTGATCCTTTGTGATCCACTATTATTGACCCATCGCGGTCCCACTCTTATTGACCCTTCACGGTTTGCTCTTATTGACCCATCGTGGTCCCACCCTTATTGACCCTTTGCGGTCTCATTCTTATTAACCTTTCGCGGTTCCATCTTATTGACCCTTCACGGTCCCACCTTATTGACCCATCGTGGTCCCACCTTATTGACCTATCGCGGTCCCACGTTATTGACCCTTCGCGTCTCGCCTTATTGACCCATCGCGGTCCCCCCTTATTGACCTATCGAGGTCCCACCTTATTGACCCATCGCAGTCGCACTCTTATTTATCCATCGCGGTCCCACTCTTATTGACCCTTCACGGTTCGCTCTTATTGACCCTTCGTGGTCCCACTCTTATTGACCCCTTGCGGCCATTCTTATTGACCCTTCGTGGTCCTACTCTTATTGACCCTTCGGAGTCCCACTCTTATTGACCCTTCGCGATCCCACACCTATTAATCCTTTGCGGTCTCACTCATATTGATCCTTCGTTGGTCATTTTTGGGAAGTCACACTTTGGTCTCTTTTGTTACATTTGGCCCGATCCAAAATCGGTGTCTTTTTTCTTTGCAGGTTTGTTACTAAAAATAACGTATGAGAGTTCCTACTTTTACTTTGAAGCAACGAAGCCTACAAAGAGGAGCAGCTGTAGACACCCCATTTTTACCTAGGCTCAATATTTTTTTTACTATATTATTATTATTATTTTGCTATTATTACTATTATCATTATTATTAATATTATCATTTTTTTATATAATAATAATAATAAGTATTATTATTTTTATTATTTTTCTATTATTATTATTATTTTATTATCATTATTGCCATTATTATTATTATTATTATTATTAGTATAATTATTATTTTTACTATTATTATTATTATTAATATTATTATTATTATTATTATTATTATTATTATTATTATTATCATTGATATTATTAGGGCTTGGGGGATGAAAGCCTATAAAAAGGTTAGGAAACACAAAAAAGGAGGGGGCGAAGACACAAAAAGAAAAACACAAAAAAAAAAACCTAGGATCTCGTCCACGAACGGCGCTGGGGCGCACCCCCTGCCTCCTTTCTTGACTCTCACAGCCTTCCTCGTTCTTTTTTTTTCTGCCCTCTCTCATTCTCTCATTCTCTCTTGAAGCCCCCAACCACGCTCTTTCCGGCGTCACCCCCCAACTCCGCCGTCACCCCCTCTCCATCACCGTTGCAGCCGAGAGCTCCAGCACGCACCAAGCAATCCTCCTTCCCTCTGCAACTCTCCTGCTCCGGCAGCCACCAACAACAGCACCACAGACAACAGCCCCGGCAACTATACCGCCAACCACCTCCACGACCATCTTCTCCGCAACCACGAACACCGCCATGGTACCCACGCCGTCGCCGTTATCGTTGCCCTCCAGCCACACACAGCACAGACCGTCGTCATCCTCGCTGCCAACTCCACGAACAGCTCCCTTGTTGCTCCTCTCGCCGCCCAGTCGAACGGCCTCACGGCCAACTGAACTGCCCGCACTCCGGCAACTCTCCGCGGCCAAGTTCCAAGCTCTCCAGTCCTGCCCGTCGTCTTCTTCGTCGTCATTGTTGCAGCTGAGGACCATTCCCCCACCATCACCCTGTGCTCCTTTCTCGCTCCTCTCATGGCCTCCGTTAAGCCCCTTGCTGTGAGTTCCTCCCCACTAAAGCACCCAGCTCCGGCGACCACCACATGCCACCTCCTGCCACGGTAAGTAGAGCAGGCGAACTCTCCCATCTCCAGCTTCTCCCTCACGCACACACACCTGCACAGCAGCACACTCCTACACACACTGAAACACACACAAAAACACACACGCACTCATACATGCATGCAGCATTTTGTTTATGATTAAAAAAATTTCTTTCATTTAGTTATTCATGCGTATATTGTATATTAAGTTTTTTGTTAGTATTACTCTAGTTTTTTTTTTTGGAATTTATTTCATGCATTATTTTTTATTATATGTTATCATTGTTATTATATGAGATATTATAACTGTTGTGTTTATGTTTAACATGTTTTTATTTATTGTTATTTTTTTATGTTATTATTATTATGTCTATATTTATGAGATATTGTTATTATATTATTATTAAGTACTTATATTATTGTTATGCTTATATTTGGCATTATAGTTTGTATTTACTATTATTATGAGTACTAGGGCATATTTAGTATTTTTAGCATTTTAGTATATAGAATAGTATGATATTATTATTATGTTTATATTTAATATTACTTATTATGGTATCTTTAGTATATTAGCATATATAACTTACTGAGCTATTTTTAATATTTTAATATATGGGGTATTACTTATTATGGTATCTTTAGTATATTAGCATATATAACTTATTGGGGTATTTTTAGTATTTCAATATATAAGGTATTACTTATTATAGCACCTTTAGTATATTAGCTTATATAACCTATTGGGGTATTTTTATTATTTTAATGTATATGTTGTTATTTATTATGGTAAGTTTAGCATTGTAGCATTATGCTAGTATATTATATGTTTAGTATTATAGCGTTACATCATGTATATGGTATTACCTTTTATAGTATCTTTAGTATCCTAACATATATAGTATTATAGTATTTTATCACTTATTTTAGTATTTGTTTTAGTATATATGTATTGCTAGTATTATCATTATATGTATTGTGTTAGTATCTTGATTTATTATCCTATTATTACATATTAAAACCTCTCAGAGAATTTTGGAAATATTTTAAATTATTTATGAAAATTCTCTAAATTTTGAAAATAAATCTGGAAGTTATTTTGTAAAGTATTTTCTCGATTTTCTTCCTTATGATTTTAACGAGAGGGTATGAGCTTTCGAGTTTCACGTACCCTGGTTCTGAGGGAATATAATATATTATGTATATATTTGTGTGTATTTCAAAAATTTACTAAAAGGGAGTAATTTTAAAGACTTTTTAGAATTACTTAGGGATAATTTCACAATTAATTGGGTGTCATTCGTAAGAACGGGCGCGTAGGGGGTGCTTGTACATTCCCCTCGCGTAACCAAATTCTCGATCCCAACTTTGGTAAAGCAAACCAATTCTACCCTTAATTGGGTAGTAATTAAGTATTCTAACCACACTAAAAGATTAGTGACAACTTCAATCTAATTTTTCACCAAAAATTTAAATCACAATTTTTATTTCGCCATCCCAGGGGACGCGCGCTTCGGTACGTCACAACAGAAACTACTAAAATGATCAAAGTCAATTTACGTCTCATAGAGAAAAAATTTGATTTTCATGTTGCCAACTTCCTTTCCATTTTTCCAATAATTGGGTCCCACACATTTCTATCTGACGACTTTGCTCCCAAAAAGAATGTCGAGGTAAAAAAAAACAAAAAAGGAAGGAGCCCACTAAACAGCTCAAAATGTATGCCTTAGAGTCCATATCTCCTATATCTCTGATCGAGTACATATAACTTTTTGATAAGTTAACTTTCATCCTCGTACATTGGCAGTAGTAGTCTAGTCGCCTGAGCAATAAGCCTTAGTCGCCTGACCACTATGTAACTCAATGTTTTTCATATTTTGATTCCAAAACTTGTTTGTATTTACTTTTAAAAATATTTCGGACTTTATAAAAATTATTTTCAATTTTTAAGGAGGTCTCTAAGTCCAATATTAATTCCTAAGAGCTTCGGTCACAAATTTGAAGATTGAAAATACTTACATGAGACTTTAAGAAAAAATTAAATACATTTAAATTCTAAGTCTTCATGTTGCATAGCTTTAACATCTTGCAAGCTTGATTAATGCTTCAGAAAACTTGTATTCTTCATGACTTGTGACTTTAAGTTGATCTTTAGTCAGTTTTTATCAGGTTTAACCATTGTGCTTGTAAAAACCATAATACCTAAAATTTAATCTTGAAAGCACAATTAGTATCCATAATTTGTTATCATCAAAACGAGATTAAGTCTTGTTAGGCCACGTAAATTCGTGTTCTCACTTTCTCTTTCGATTTTTCTCTAATTTTCGTATTTGCTATATATATAAGGCATAATTTTACAACAATGCTAAAATTGGGATGTTATTATTTTCCTTTGCTGTACACATTATAAATCTCAGAATTTTGGATTAGGGATGAGGATATATAGTGAATTTTTGTTTCAAAATTTTTTGAGTGCAAAAAACAGAGAAGATCATGGAGGCAAAAAAAGAAGAAAGGTTCTTTCCTTTTATTAGCTTATGCCGCATAGACGAGTAACAGGAGAGGGGGAGTGATGG
Source organism: Malania oleifera (assembly GCF_029873635.1). Classification (NCBI taxonomy): domain Eukaryota; kingdom Viridiplantae; phylum Streptophyta; class Magnoliopsida; order Santalales; family Ximeniaceae; genus Malania; species Malania oleifera. Next base: position 32,599,610 of record NC_080419.1, on the reverse strand, counting down.
GAACAACACCAACTCTCCAGCTCCAATATGAGACCTTTATTCTCTAAGCCTAATTTATGATTAAGCTGCATCGGTCCATGTAGTACTCAAACGTCGGCCCTTCGCTCATTATGATCACGTTCCCGAGTTGACCGTGGACCAAAAATAGTTTGCTCCCTCCGATTCTCCTTCAAGCTTTGTGCGTCCTCCCTGGAAATGTCGTAGGAGGCTGAAAGTACGCCCACCGGCAATGACCTGAAAACCGAGAACTCGCCAGCGAGAGGGGTTTCCATGGCGTTGTCGTTGGTCTTCACCGCTACATATTCTAACCCTGAGTCGCTAGCCTTTGTCAGCGAAACGAAGTTCTGGGGAATTACCAAAACCTCGCCCTTCTCAATCTCACCATCGAATACGGTTTTTCCAGAGTCTCCCACCACCTGAACCCGACCACTACCCCTCCTCACATACACCACGCTGTGCGCGTTCATCTGGTAATGGGGCCCCACAATTGCGTTCTGCATCAATACATATGAACTCATATGTTATATTTACCTTTTGGACAATGCATGTTTCTTAAAATTGATAGATACTTAAAAGGAACCATTTTAATTTCCACGCTCAATTTAGAACCACCGATCGCAAGAGATTATATGTATAATTAATTGATGTGCTTATAATTATGTACCTTGTAGAGAACCACGTTCTGAGCGTTCAATCTGAGAGATTTCAAGATGGGGAGTGTATGGCTGTTGCTGGTGGCAACGCGGCCGCCGCGAGGGTTGAACAAGTCGGCGCGGGACGGCCGGGCTAAATTCTCTTGCAGTCTCAAGGTGCAGATATTCTCCTCCAACCCATTACTATTGTCATCTTTGTCTTCCTCTTCTTCACGTTGGGTTTCTGGGGCTAAAAGTCGAAGCTCTTGTTCTTCGATGTAAACGATAATACCGTACTCATCAGCATCTGCTTTGCCCTGCAACTTCTCTGTTAGCCTCGTTCTGGTGTCAAAAGCCTCTCCCAGCAGCTCCTTCCCCAAACCCGCAAAAACACGTTCTCTCTCCATCTTCTCCTCACCCCTTTCGCCTTCTTTACGCGGATAACCAGCTAGATAGAAGCTCTGATATATATATATATATATATATATATTAACGTGCATATATGCTTAATTAATTTATTAAATAATTAAATAGTTCATGAGAAGTATATTTTAGGTACATAGGTGTATATACGACAACTAATATGATTTCATCATCCGTAAAAAATTAATCAATTTAATTATGTGATGAAATTACTATAAATCTATATACTTAATAATTTCTTATAGCTCATACTTTGGCTCGGGGATCAAGCTGGTTGGCGTCATTGCTAGTGTCAAGGATCTTCGCGACAACAAGGTCTTCCTCCCCGTCGTTGTAAAGATAATAAACCACTCCGACGGGCAGGGCCACAACTTCCCCCTCCCGCACCCGTCGACGCTTCTGATATCGGTCTCTATACTGTTGTCTCCCTTCTTTGCCTTTCTGCTGCGACCAGCTTGAAAATTCGTACGTCTCCGGGCACCCTGGGATCACTATTCCTAGAATTCCCCTTCCTGCATTATTGATGCATCGGGTACAATTACTGATATATATTAATAAACAAAAAAAAAAAAAAAAAATGCATGCATCAACAAACTACTATATATAGCATATACGAACCTTGAAGGATGTGGATGAGCTGAGGTGCATTGGTGTAGGAAGGCACCAAGAGCCCTCTTAGATGGATGGTAAGACGAATCACTGCCACCCCCACACACTGTAACTGCTTGTTATCTTGGTCGTAATACTCTGTCTCTCCGGCCTCCGACTGGACCGAGCGGGTGGGCTTGAGAGCCCGTAGGCGGTCGATGCGGCACTCGGTTCTGAAGCCTCGGTGCAGCCGCCGGGGTTGGTGGTCACCATACAATTGGGGCTTCTGTAGCTCAAGCTGGGCAAGGCAGCTGCGGTGAAATAGTGTTAGGGTCGACAAAGAGAATAGGATGAGGAAGAGCAGTGGTTTTGGCACGAATGGCAGTGGAGTACTATAAGTAGTTTTGGCCATAGCTAGCTAGCTAGGCTTAAGCGATCGGTAGGTAATAGAAATGGGGGAGGGTAGTTTGGTGAAGCGGCTACTCGGCAGGGGTTGGAATTTATAGGAGAGCAAAGGTAGGGTTGGGGTGTGGGCATGGGTGAGAAATGGACAGTTCTCCTTCTGTCTTGTTGCCTTTGCATGTTATTGCACTACCCTAATTTGCTAACACATTAGGGGGCTACGTGGAACATGTGAGTAGCAGTATGTACCCATTTGCCAAGCAAGGAAAAATGGAATACATGCAGCTTAATTATTTAACTAGTTTGGTTTATTTCGCATGCATGTGTTTTGGACCCACTATACGTGAGATTAATTGTCTTTTTGCACCATGTTCACGTGCTTTGCCAATAGTTGTTGTTAGATTTGGAAAAAATCACCATATTTATTTTACTGGCTACTTTCTTAGGAGTCAGGATGGAGTTGTAACGTTGCTTTTTGTTTGAATTTTATATTTTAAATTTATATTTGTATGAATTTAAATAAAATTTTAATATAATTAAAATTCTGATTATCTAATTAAATTAAAGTCATGTACTGTATATCATTAATTTTTTAGGATATTAAGTACCCAATGGTTGTGCTTTTGGGGCATGTTAGAGTTATTAACTAACATTAATTGTCCTATGCTCTCCTACTAATAAGTTATTGACTTTCTTCCATTGCTTATATCTTGCTACATATTTTTTTTATTTGTGTTCTTAACTCCATGTTCTTTTAATTTATACTCATATTAAGAAATCTGCTTTATAATAACTCCTTTCTTCAATTTGATTTTTATTTAATATTAATTTTTTTAAGGGTGAAGTAGCACGCACACTTATTTGGAGGGATATATCTCCAACAGGTATATCCCAAGATGTTTCAAACCAACCATGTTATATGACACCTGCCTATGATGTTACGGACCATATGTGGGTGCAGGTATTCGGCCCATGCTCCTGCATTCACTAGTGCCCCGCCATGTCACTGATATGTTCCTAAAATATGCTATTTTAGGCCCGTATTTACCTGTGCAATGTTCTTATTTACTTTGTAATTATCTCTTCTTATCATTGTTCGACATTACACGTGTGTTTGATGTTTTAGGAAATTGGAGCTTAAATCAAGAAGTTAAGCAATGCAAGGAGTCAATGAAGCAACTTTGAAGCACAAGGCTCGACTAGGTCTCCAAGGCCTTGATTTAGCTACAACAACATGTCCCTGATCGACTGTGTGGTGTGACCAAGTAGTCACAAGGGGTGACCGAGTCAAGATAAGAAGACTCCAAAGTGCTAGTTACTAAGAAGATTCACAAAGACCCTCGACCAGGGCACGACCAAGAGACCTTGGATGTGCGACCTGGTTGATGATGCCATCAACTGAATAAAGAGGTAATTGAAGATTTTCCAGAATGGTTGGACCAGGGCGCGACGAGGAGAACTTGGAGTGCAACTGGGTCGAATTTTATCGAGTTTAGAAATCTGCTATGCATTACTTTTGGTGAAAGTTTCCTAATTTGAATTTCTGTGCATGTAAACCCTAAGGGGTATAAAATCAATCTTCAAACAATTGATTAGGGGTTCCCTTTTGGTTCCTCTTTGGTCCTTTGAGTCCCTTGAGTTCCGTTGGGTGCCATTTAGATCAGTTTTATTTTATTTGTCAATTTACATTGCTTTGTCAATTTTGAGCTACAAGTTCAATTTAGTTTCATTCATGCTTTGTATTTCAATTTCGAATTTCAATAAAAGTTATGCTTTCAATTATGTTTTTCAATACCTTGTCTTTATGTTTGATTTCATGCACAATGAGTATCTAATCATATTAAAGTCATGGACTGCATATCATTAATTTTTTAAGATATTAAGTACCTAATGGTTGTGCTTTTGGGGCATGTTGGAGTTATTAATTGACATTAATTTTCCTAAGCTCTCCTAGTAATAAGTTACTGAGTGTCTTCCATGACTTATATCTTGCTACATATATATATATATATATATATATATATATATATATATATTTGTGTTCTTCACCATGTTCTTCTAATTTATACTCATACTGAGAAATTTTCTTTATAATAACTCCTTTCTTGAATTTGATTTTTATTTAATATTAATTTTTTTAAGGGTGAAGTAGTACACACACTTATTTGGAGGGATATATCCCGAGATGTTTCGAACCAACAGTGATGTGTGACACAGACCTGTCGATGACACGGCCCACGCACTTGCATTCATTGGTGCCCTGCCATATCACCTAGCATTTTAGTAATGACAATATTATAATGCTCTAATAGTAGATAATGCTTAAAATGACAAATCTTAGTATATGATTCTACTACACTAAGGACTTTAGAGAATCAAATTAATTTGAGAAATTCAAAGGATAATTCTAAATGATTTATGTATGCTTAAGTTTGAATATTTAAAGAATAGCATACGTTGTCCAAAGCACTTATTTGAGTTTTAAGGGAGTCAACCATAAGAACGTAAGTACTATGTACTATCTAATCCTAAAACCCATCTTGAAACTTTAATGTTTAATCAAAATGGAAAGATATTGAAGAATGAAAAATCAGTCATCACTTATAAGTCAGCGCATCAAATATTGAATAAACAGAAGATTAATTATCTCCAGACACTAATGGGTTCTCTAAATGAATGCTTATCTAACAAACCCACACTTAACCATGAATTTCAAGTGTTAGAGCAACAAAATTGGAATAAGTCAGTTCTCTAATATGATCTGAATACTCTACTAAATTTATTATTAAGTTAGCCATTCATAATCCCTTAAAAGCTTTCAATCCTTGATCATATTAGAAGCTTCCACTATGGAATTCAAGTTTTCATTAACTCACAATTGGTATATTTATCTATACTCGATCTACGAAAAAAATTATTTAGTCATTTTTAATACACAAGCATTGATCAAGAAAAATTCATATACTCCTAAATGCTCGTTGCCTAAATGATTAGAACATGATTATCATGCTTAATCCACAAGCATGAAAATATTAGAAATTTAGTTGATTTTAAGCACTCAGGTGTCCAAGTCGAGCATACAAGGTCAAAACTGAGTGGGGTCAGCCCCGACACGCCCGTAACATTGAGTTGGATGAGCCGGAATTGAAGGTACCCAAAAAATCCTCCTTGGAAACTTTTTGCGTACTTAAAAGTAAAGTTAGAATACAAACAAACGTAACAAACTTAGTGAATTTTAGCAGTTAAGTATTCAATTTGGGCATACAAGGTCCAAATTGAGTGGGGTCAGTCTCGACATGTCCGTCACATTAAGCTTGATGTTCTGGAGCTAATAGTGCCAAAAAAATCCTCCCCAGTTGAAAAATACGTGCTTAGAGGCGAACTTTATGAACTTAGTTGATTTTAAGCACTTACGTGTCCAATTTGGGCGTACAAGGTCCAAACTGAGTACGATTAGTCCCGACATATCTGTCACATTGAGTTGGACATGTTTGAGCTAACGGTAACAAAAAGCTCCTCCTCGAGAGCTTTTTGCATACTTAGAAGTAAAGTTAGAATACAAATGTAAAAACTTAGCAAACTTAGTGGATTTTAGGATTCAAGTGTCCAAGTCAGGCATACGAAGTCCAAACTGAGCGGGGTCATCCATGACATTGAGTTGGACATACCGGAATTGACAGTGCCCAAATATTCCTCCCCAGGAGCTTTTTCCACACTTAGAAGTAAAGTTATAATACTAACAAACTTAGCAAACTTAGTGAATTTTAGAACTCAGGTGTCTAAGTTAGGCATATGAGGTCCAAATTAAGTGGGGTAAGTCCCGACACATCCGTCACATTAAGTTAGATGTGCCGGAACTAACGGTGCCAAAAAACTCCTCCTCGATTAAAAAATATGCACTTAGAGGCGAACTTAGTAAACTTAGTTGATTTTAAGCACTCAAGTGTTAAATTTAGGCATACGAGGTCCAAACTAAGTAGAGTTTCTTGAACTTGATTTTTATTTAATATTATTTTTTTAAGGGTGAAGTAACACACACACTTACTTGGATGAATATATCTCCAACAAGTATATCTCGAGATGTTTCAAACCAACCGTGTTATGTGACATAGACCTGTGATGGCACAGATCCTTATGACAGGGGACCAGTGGGTGCAGGTATGTGGCCCACGCACTTGCATTCACTGGTGCCTTGCCACGTCACCCAACATTTTTCTTTTCAAATTGGCAAAAGAGTGAGTCCGACGTACACTTAGGACCCAACGATGTGGAGTACTCCACTCATGTCTATCTGGTACAAATTTATATATCACCTTGGGATGCTTATTAAGTCCCATTTAGTTGCAACAATATTTTTAAATTTCTATTTTAGTTTTCCCAAAAAAAAACATAAAATGCCAAATTATCTTTCAAAATTTTCAAGATTTGTATTAAAAAGGTAGAAAAAAGAGGATTTTTTTAAATGCAAAAAACAATTATAATATGGTTTTCATTTCTAAAGTTCTAAATAATGATAATATCACACCTTATTTTTCAATTAAAAAATATGTGAGAAATTAGAAATTTAGAAAACAAGAAAAAAATAGTTTTTGTAATTTTTATAAAAATTTAAAAATTATAAAATAAAATGAATATTTTTTATAATTATTTGAAAATTTTAAAATAAAAAATGAGACTATTTTCCACAAAGTGAACAGTTTCAAATACTTCCCATTATTTAACACTTGGCCGCAACATTTCCTTCGTCTTTTTAGTATTTTGTTCAGCAAGAAAACTTGAATTTGTTTTTTTATATTCATTACAGTTAAAAGTTTTAAACACTCGGCATAAAAAATATTTATATCACTAAAAAAATGTCATTTTTAGTGACAAAAGTATTAGTGATACACTAAAACCGTCACTAATAATACAAGTGACGAAACAAAAATTCGTCACTAATACATAAGCTTAGTGAGGAAAATTACATCTATCACTAATAAGGCATTATTAGTGACAGATTATAATTCATCACTAAATGTATGTTTTCCCACTCTAACCATGGTGCCAATATATTAGCAATGGTTTTTCAGTTATTACTGACAAAAGAAATTGGTCACTAATAGTATACTTTCAGTGACAATTTTAAATTAAACTGTCACTTATGGTTTGAATACTAAATAGTAGTGACGATTTCTAGGCTGTCACTAATAGTGGACTGGTAGTGACGATTTCTAAACCGTCATGATTGCTCCTTTTTTTATTAGAGGATATATATATAAGCTTTGTCGTGAGGTTTAAATCCATTACTAGAACTATCTATAGAATATATTAGTGACGGATTAAGTTCCGTCACTACTGTTTATTTTTAGTGATGGATTTATTCCGCCATGATTAGTTAAGGTTTTTCTTTTTAAATAAAAATTTATAGTATTGAAAGTGCATTAGTGACGGTTTTTAAACCATCACTAAAAATCTTCCCCAAATATCTTGTATGTTCTTCCCCTCCTACAAAATCTTGTGCATCTCAAAGCCTATTCTCTCTCTTGCACTCACATCCCACTTCCTCGCGTCCTACTGCATGCGAATCATTGTTGCTATCACTCATCGTCGCTACCGCTCGCTGTTGCTGCTGCCCCACATGTGTTGCCTACCGTTTGCCACCTGCCACAACCCCTACCAATTGTCACCTTTTCTTTTTCGATCTTCTTCTGGTCAATCACACCCTTCTCCAGTTATCACAAGTGCGTTCAATCACACCCTTTTATTTTTGTTTCTTCTTTCTTCCAAATAACTCAATCAGCTTTGGGAACCAAAGATGATTAAGTAATCTCTAGTTAATAATAATTAAGTTAATTAATCTTCCAATGTAATGTTGAGGTAGTTAATTGAGAGAGTTTTGAGTTTTGGTTGATGATGTTTATGTAAGAAATGTGTTGACCTTATAGGTCACACCCGATTTTGATTATGAAAAATACTCATTATATATCTAATGGATGTTTGAGATTATGTGCAGGAACCTCGACTGTCAAGATCATAATGCCAAATCTCTGTTGAAGACCTTATTTCTCATGTTGTAATATAATTCATTCATGTAAAGGGTCTGTAATAGTAATTAGGGCTTTTCGTATGTAATAATCACACACCTCACATGCATGGTTAAATACGTAAGGTCATAATACAAATGACCTTAGAATGACCTTAGGGTTTACCCTTCGATCGACCGACATCAGATTTTTTCGGTGTCTTCAAAAGGACCCAGAATTGACCCTAGGACACTGACCTTTGCACTCATAAATGTTAGGCACTTGATTAGGGTGTTTGTGATTCAAAACAGGACCAAAATGTACACTTTGTGTACTTTCGGTCGACCGACCTAGGCAGTTCATTTTGCCCCAATTGACCAAATCAGGTTAGTTCAAAAACACCCGGTCGACTGAACCTCCTAGGAGTCAAACATTTGACAACCTGGTCGACCGAACCAAAATTGCATACCAACTACCTGGTCGACTGAGGGTCCTCGGGAGAAATCCCAATGGTCTAGTCGACCGAGAGGCTCAGTTCATTTTCCTCTGGTCGACCGAACTGTGCGAATTGAAAAATTCGCCTCCCCCTGTTCGATCAACCAACCAGTTCAAAAATGGCACAGTCAACCGAACCATATGAACTTCAGTCGACCAAAAAGGTTTCTGGTCGATCGAACCTCTCAGGTTGCCTTGATTTTTACCGTGGTTAACATATTTTTAAACAGGGTTAAATTTGCTATAATATCATTAAACTTTCCTAAAAATTCCTAATAGGTCCCCAATGGTTATATTTAATGGGGTGTCTATAAATACCCCCTCATTTGGAATTATTAGTAATAGATTAGCATATTTGATTAGGGAAAATTCTTTGAAAATCCAAAAACCAATAATACTCATTTTCATACTAAAACCACTCATACTTACCTTCTCCCATTGCTCATACTCTTTGTAAGTTGATTGAGTATTTATTGCTATAGGTTTGGTCTCCTATTTGTATTTGATTGATTCGATTTTAATGAGAGCTAAACCAGAGTATTCTTATGGGGCTTTGTTCATAAGCCTATCCAAAGAAGACTTGCTTAAGCTTCTGAGTATTGCATTGGTGTTGCAATATCTTAGGAAGCTTTTATTTGTTTTTGGGTTGCAAAAAAGTTTTCAAAAACATACTCGAATATCTTGTGTCATTTATCTTGACATATTTATGAAAAAATATTTGTGTTTGTGATATTGATCTTTGTTGCAATACTCTTTAACTTTCATATCCTTTGCTAAATACAAAGATTGAATATCTTTTTGCAAACCAAATATATACATTACTAGAGCATCATACGCTTAAGAAAATCTGCTCATTGAAATATACATATATATTGTTAGGCTAGGATCTTTGTGTGGGCTGTTAGATTGAGCACATATTGTGATACAAAGATCATACTGGTTGATACTCTCATGCACTCATTACACTAATAGCAAATACATTTGAGAGTTGAAATATTAGACCACACTGAGCTTACATATTAAATCATCTTGTGGTGTATGTGACTGAGCGTATTTGGGTACATATATGCATTACATGAAAGTACAATCACTATACCTATATTATTTGATTGAAAATACCGTTGTATTTTCAGGCACGGCCTGAAGAGGGAGACTAGCCCTGGATTAGTCCCGGATTGCCTTAGACCCAGCTAGGAAAGGTAGGTGCGCCATCCTATTAAGGCGTGTAAGTTGAGGTTAGCCCCACTAATTGACCTGGTTAAGGTTGAGGTCAGCCCTGTGCTAATTGACCTAATTGTAATCAGTGTCACTCCACCCTTAAGTGAGCCTTTAATGGAATCCTCGGGCTTATAAGTTAGAGGTGGGGACGTAGGCACAGTTGGCTAAATCCCAATAACATATCGTGTGTTTGTTTTTATTTCCGCACTCTATATTTAGCACACGTGTATGTTATGGTGTGAATGATGCGCATGATTTAAGTTTCTGTACATTATATCTACTTGCGCATTTGGGATTGTATAGAAAGACCCTAGGTAGCTAAATCATATTGATTTCTGATTTAACCTAATTAGGAAAAAAGTTTAAAATTCCAATTCACCCCTCCTCTTGGGAATACACCAATTCTAACAAAATGAATCAATGTTGAAGGTATTAATTAAGTACCTAAATCTAGGAAGAAACTTATGAATTTGATTTGTGCAAGCAAAAGGAATGCAAATTGTATGAACAATGTAAAAGAACAGGTTAGTGAATATTTTAATTTTGATTAAATGAAAGGATGAGTGAATTGAGACACACAGAGTTATTTTCATCAACTTAAAAAAAACAAAAACCAAAAAAAAAAAAAAAAAATTCTCATTATTACCACCTCCCCCCCCCCCCCTGCCCCCCCCAAAAAAAAAAAGCTGGCCAAATTAAAAATTTTTACCAACTTGATTACGGACTCAATTTTTGATGACAATATGTGATTATGATGAATTTTAAGAAAAAAAGATGATTGAAAATGTTTTGTTATAAAAGGTTTTGCAAATAAAATAGGGTGCCAATGGATTGGAATCAATTTTGTGATGGGGGTTAATGTCTTTTTTTTCCTTTTTAAATATTACTTTTATTTGCAAGCAAGTATCATGATTATTAATTTGGGTAAATTTCATTTGCATTTACGTAATCTTTCTAACTTTCCTATGGCTTGTGATAGTGTGTGAAGAGGAAAGATGCAATAAAATTTGTTAGATTAGAGGTTTGATAAATTAGGATTAATTACAGTGATATTTAGCAATTGTCCATAAAACTTTTACTACTTTGTTGATGCTAATGATAGTTAATTATTCTTTCTCCAATGCTTTGAAGGGATCCAAAGTGGTCTGATATAATTTGGGAGTTAACGATACAAAAATTTAGAAATTTCCTATTTATTTATAATTTTTTTCTTGAATTTCTATAGCCACTTTCCAAAGTTTTTTTTTTTGTACATGAACAATTTTTTTTTTTTTCATTTAGAGATATCACTTTAAAAAAAAAAAAGAAGGAAAAATGGTGTGCGTCACATTTGCTCAATGTCGTGCACATAAAATGAGTGTGTGCATGCACTTGTGCGGGTTGCAACGAATATTGCAAGTGCTACCCTCGCACCCAATCACACAAAATGACGTCATTTTGGTATGTCAATTTTAAAGAAAAAAAAGTGCATGAAAGCACACTTGATTCCTAACACACTTAATGAGCACATACTTTCTTATTTCTAAATTGGGCAAACTGAAGGAGTAAGCTCTTACATGTTACTGAAATGTGCAAGTTGGATCTGTGTATTCAGTGGCTATTTTCTAGGAACTAAAAGCAAATTAATCTTCTATTTGATGAATGAAAGAATGTTCTTGAAATGGAAAAATAAATTTTTCTTCTTATATTTGGATGGTGTATGTTCTATTTATAATAAGGACTTCATCAATGCATTCATTCATTATATGCATGTGTTTATCGAAGTTTAGACTCATTCAAGAATCGTTACTATACATTCATGTCTTATCATAAATGTGAGACAAATCAATTAATATTCAATTGATTATTAGTCATACTATCTAGATTAATAATCAAATGAACATATTAATTAATTGTTCCATTTGCGATTAGTGATGTTTGTACTTCAACCATTCTTAAATTATCCAATGTGTGGACAATTTAAGAATATGCATTTACATTGTTGTCATCATTCATGCTTTATTCATTCTCATTGCATATTTCAATAGCATCTCTACATATGTTCTCTAGGTGCATAGTGGAGTGTCGTAACAATTTTTAGTGAGAAACTAGTAGCATGTTCACTTCCCCATCTCGTGTACTTGGAGAACCGTTAAAAGATGCTATCGAAATTTATAATAAGTATGATCAAAGAATCTGAGTGATTGACTACAATGTAAATGCATCATGCCTGAAATTAGAAAAAGGTTATCGATTTTAGGATTCAAGATGCATGCCTTATAATTAAACACAATAAAATATAATCAAAATCATTTACTTGAACATGTTATAGGCTAATTAATGAATATAAATAAAATTTGGATGCAGTTTTGGGCTAGATTTCTTCCAAAATACGTAAAAGAGATACATGATTTCATAGAGTTCGCGTGTCCTCCTGCTTACAAATCAAGTATAATAAGGTGTCCTTGTAAGAAATTTCAAAACATAACATTTCAAAACATTGATTTGGTTGGAAAAAATTTATTAGACTATGGAATGGATAAAAGACACACAAGATGGGTGTTTCATGGTAAAAATTACAAAATTCTAAGCAATGCTGATGAAGATGAAGATGAAGGAGCCAATGTAGGAGGTGGTTAATTAATCGAAATGTTAGGTGACTTGCAAAGGGGGGAATGTGGTGAACACGGAGGATGGCAATGTATCCAAGACTGCTCTTGAATCTAGTTTAGTAGGAAACATACCTTGTGATCATAGTCAATTAAATCAACTTGGTAAACCATTTACTAATCTTGTGAGGAATGCATGGGTGTCACTTTATCCAACTTGTAAAAAGTTCTCGAAATTAGAGTTCTTGATAAAGTTGTTTCGTTCAAGGGCAATGCATCGTCAAACTCATGAAGATGACATTGCCTGATGGTGAAACACTTCCATAGCCTTTTTATGAGACAAAGACATACATTTGTGATTTGGGTCTTGGTTACACTCTAATACATGGCTGTAGGTATGATTGTGCACTTTTTTATGGTGAATTTGAAAATGCAAAGTAGTGTCAAGAATGTGGTGAACTGAGGTATAAAAATAATCATAAGAAGGGTAAAAGGATCCCCTAAAAAATTTTACCGAAGTTTCAAAGATTATACATATTCACAAAGACAGCTGCAGATATAAGATGACATAAAAGAAAACGCCTTCAAAAGGAAAACATCCTTAATCATCCTCGTAAGCTTAGGCCGAGTATGACAAAATGTATATGTGGTTTTCTAGTGATCCTCGCAACATCAGATTTGGTCTTGCTTCGGATGGTTTCAATTCCTTTAGTAACATGAACAACTCGTATAGCATGTGTCTAGTTAATTATGATGATGCCACATAATTTGCCACCTTGGCAATATATGAAAGAATAATTCATCTACATATCTTTGCCTATTCCTGGACCAAGGGCACCTGGCAATGAGATTGATGTTTACCTAAGGCCATTGATTGATAAGTTGAAAGAACTATGGGAAAAAAGAGTGGAGACATTTGATGTGGAAACATAGAAAACCATTTTCTTGCATTTTGTATTTTTGTGAACAATTAGTGATTTCCCTACTTACGACAATTTACTGAGGTGGACCACAAAAGGATACTTCACATGCCCAGTGTGTAATAAGGATGTTGTGTCCTTATCCTTGTAGAATGGACGAAAGTTATGTTTTATGTGTCATTGTCATTTTCTACCACATGGACATTCTTGGAGGACTCGTTATAATAGAAGCATTAATGGAAAATCGTAGCGAAGATTGCAACCAAAATAACTAAGTGGGTAAGAGATATTAGAGCATGTAGTTGAAGTTGATAAAAAAAAATGTGAAATTTGGGGAAGTATCGAGTAGTAGAAAAAGGAAATGCACTGAGATTGAGTTAAATTGGACAAAGAGAAGCATCTTTTTTGAGTGGCCATACTGGAAAGAGTTTTCACTATGCCACAACTTGGATGTTATGCATATTAAGAAAAACATTTGTAAGAATGTGATTGGGATATTATTGACATAAATGGGAAATCAAAGGACAATGTAAATGCTCACCTGGATATAAAGGAGATGGGAATATGACCTGAGTTCCACCTCATTCATGATTGGGACAAGCTTGTCATGTCATCAGCATGTTATACATTATCGAAGGATGAAAAAAGACTTCCGCTGAATGGTTGAAATCAGTAAAGTTCCTTGATGGATATGTATTTAACATATCTTGATGCATAAGTACAAAGGAAGGTAAGATGTTAAAAATGAAAAGTCATGTCTAGCATGTCCTTCTTCAAAGGGTTCTGCCAGTTTTTCTTTATGGTACTTGATTGACAATGTTCACTTAGAGTTGATTGAGTTGGGAATTTTTTTCCTAGGAGTTGTGCTCAAAAAAATTGAAATTGAATGTACTTGAATGGTTAGAGAAGGAATTGTAATTATATTATGTGAGCTTGAGAAAATATTTCTACTAGCATTCTTCGATATTATGGTCCACCCAGCTGTCCATTTGCCAAGGGAGGTCGTAATTGCAAGACCAGTGCAATATCATTGCATGTATCCAATTAAGAGATAATTTTTACTATGCTACAATTCGCACATGCTTCTTTGTTTTATTTGCATATGTTGACCTTATAGGTCATATCCGATTTTGATAATGATAAATACTCTTGGTATTTAATGTTTGCCAAGTTTGTGTGCAGGTTCATATTTGCGAAATTAGTTGATGGCACATGAAGACTTGAAGAAAACAAAGACCTAGAATAGTTTCATTGTAATTTATATTATGCTTAATTCCGGTCTATAATAGTAATATAGGAAATGGTCTATAATAATCTTCGTATCATGTATGATAGGAACTGATAAGCTCAAGATCATAGAGTGACCTCAAGGCAGGTCGACTGATGCCAGATTTTTGGGACCATTTCAAAATGACCTTAGATGAACCTTAGGTTCCCACACTTAAGTGCACAAAGCCCTAACATAGTTCTCATATTATTAGGGAAAGATTAATGCAAATAAAATGACCTTAGGTAAAAATCAAAAGGCATTCAGGTGACTGAACCAGCAAGTTCAAGCTTCCTTGATCAATCGAACCGTGGATGAGTCAAAAAGTTGACCTGAGTTTGGCAAACCGAACCAAAATGACTATATCTTCCACGGGCGACCGAACCTATGTCAGGATCTGTCCCGCCAACTCGGGCGCCTGAACCATCACATTCAAAATAGCCCCGAGCAACCGAACTTATAGTTCTACAAACTGAACTTCATACCAGGAGACCAAATCACGATCCTTTGGAGAATCGCCTTGGTTCGACAAATCAAACTACAACTTAGCCGCCTAAACTTGAAAATTCACTTTTACCTTTGTATCTGTTCGGGGGACTGAACCTCAGGTCAGCCACCCTAAACTCTCGGGTTGTTTTATATTTTTACAACAATTAAAACGATTAAACAAGGTTATTTTTACTAAACTATTTTAAAATAAATTTAATAATTCCTTGCATGTCCTCAATGGTTATAATTTTTACCATTTCTAAATATAGGGGTTAATTTGCAAGGAATAGTGAGAAATTAGCAAAGTGATTAGTGAAAAATCCTCTGAAAATTTCCAAAGCCTATTTTTCTCAAATACTCCCAAATACTCTCCTACTTCATTTTCTTTGATCATCCAAGCTTAGAGAGAGTGTTAAGATTATTAGTATTTCATTCTAAATAGCCCTATACTCTCATTGAAATTTGTGTTGTTTGATTTTTGTATTGAGAGTTTGGCTAGGGTTCTTCCCACAGATTTAACTTGATAAATCTAGTGTTGGGAAAACTCATTAGCTTGAGGATCTTTGCATTGACATTGCAAGATTCCTTAAGTAATAATTTTTGTGTACAAAATATTTTACAAAACTTGATTTCAAACAACTCTTGTGCTTGGTACAATTTGAGAAAAAAGTTTTGAGTTCGTTTGAATATTATTGTTAGCATCTTTGAAACACTAATCTGATATTGAGATTTGATATACTTTGCTTTCAAAGATTAGCTTGTTTGAACACTCTTGTGCATACTTGAGATTATCATTGTATTGAGTGTAGATTGCACATATACACCACTGAGTTTATCGTTCTTACATGTTTGGTGTGCATTGATTTGTGATTGTGCCTAGTGGTACATATTCGCTTATGTAAGAAGCATTTTCGTGTACGCAAAAAGTTACATTTGTTCTATTTCAGGCATGGGCCTGAAGAGGGAGACTAGCCCTATTCAATAGTCTCGAATTGGCTTAGACCCTGTTGGGAAAGTTAAGTGCACCATCTTGGTAAAGTACGGTTTTAAGTTGAGGTCAGCCCCATGAATTGACCTGGTTGTAAACGGTGCCGCTCCACCCATTAAGTGAGCATTAGTGAAATCCTTGTGCTGATGAGCCAAGGTGGGGATGTAGGCAGTATTGGCCAAACCCTGATAACATATCAAGTGCACAATCCATCCCCCCTCTTAGGAATACACCAAAGCTAACAACATACGTTGTAATTTTCTGTATAATGCACAGGTTTTTATCCACTTTAAAGAACTATGTGCACGATAAGGCATGACTAGAAGGCTTTATCATTGAGGTGTACATTGATAGTGAATGTCTTACATTTCGCCCAATGTATCTACATGATATTGACACAAGGTTCACTCGTGATGAGTGAAATGCAGACATCAATGGAAATGATAAAGATAAAAAACCCAGCAGCTTCCTATTTCAAGCAAATGTTCGACCATTGGGTCGATGTGTATATGATTTCATTGATATGGAGGACCTGGCATTGACACATTTTTACGTGCTCAATAATTGTGATGGAGGACTTGACAAAGGCACATTTTTACATGCTCAATAATTGTGATGAAGTTGTTCCATATATCGAGTACATGGTTTCTTAATCCATACTTTGCATTGTATATATGCATATGTATTTAGTTGATATTAATTAACATATACTATTGTTGCATACAGTGAACATAAATATGTAGTTGAGAAGGAAAATGAAAAAAATGTTGAAGAAAGACATAAAAAAAGAAATTGTCAAGTGGTTTGGGACACATGTAAGTAACAACTTTTATGTGAATTTAGTAATAATTAAAGTTTCAATAATTGTTAACTCATCTAAACTTATTTTTACTTGATGAAAGTCATCTATTATAATAAAGAACGTATGACAAGTAAAGATTTGTATGCATTGGCATGTGATCTTGATCAATGAGTTAACCTCCACATTGGTTGCATTGTTAATTGCTTAAGGTTTCATATGAAGTCTCTTGAGCTACATAGAAGAACTTAAAATAGTGGCGTTGTTGTGCTAGGCACCGGAAGGAGATGAGGATATTGACTATTTGAGTATCTTAAAGATATTATTGAGCTAAACTGTGGTTCCAATAGACTCGTCTACTTGTTCAAATGTGACTAATAGAATATTAGCAATAAGAAGAGTGGGATAAACACAGATACCTACTTTACTAGTGTCAATTTTAATAGGACTTGGTATCAAGATAACCCTTTTGTGCTAGCAATGCAGGAAAAACAAGTGTTTTATCTTAAGGAGACAAAATTGAAGGGCGATTGGCATGTGGCACAAAAAATTAAGCCCAAAAGTTTGTATGATTAATAGAAGTCAAAGATTGATGGGGAGAAGAATGTAATCGAGGATTCTTTCCAATAAGGTAAAACATTTGTCAGTGTAGCAACTCAATTTGATCAATTTCAATGTGCTCTCACTTGGTAACAAACTACGGCACATAACAATTTAGTATCAGAACCAAGCATGTTCGACCACTGCTTCGAGCAAGTAAAGAACGAGCTTGGCTCATTGGTTGCGGGCCAAAGGAAACTACAACATGCCATGAGGGCTAGTGAAGAAGGCCTCTCGTGGGCCCTATCGTAGCCCCTTGGGGGTATGCTCTCCCGCACCCAAAATCATGAAGTTGGACTTTCCATGCTATAATGGCATAGAAGATCCAACCAGGTGGATTTGTCGAGTAGAGCAATTTTTCGAGTTCCAAAGCACAAAAGAGGTGGAGAAACTTTCCATGGCTGGTTACCACTTGAATGGTGATGTCCAATTGTGGTATCAACATTTCAAACATTGGCGAGAAGGTGTTCATTGGGAGGTTTTCAAGTATGAGTTGTACTTATGTTATGAGCCTTAGAGATACCCAAATTCTTTTGGGGATCTCACCAAACTTAAACAAACAGGAAGCATCTGTGATTACCAAATGGAGTTTGATCATTTGTTACATTGAGCTAGCCATTTATCCAAAGAACAACAAGTTAGGTGCTTCGTGAGTGGGTTAAAGGAGCCAATACGAGTTGACGTGCAAGCATGTAATCCAAATTCCTTGTCTGCCGCTATCAATCTTGCATGACTCTATGAGTCTCATATGTATAACCAACAGAAGGGAGGGTACATGGAACCTCAGAAGGCCCTTATTGACCCCATGGGTCATACCCTATTTTGATTATGACAAATACTTATGCATTTAACGGTTTCCAAGTTTGTGTACAGGCTCTTATTGGCAAATACTCATATAATGACATGTGCCAACCTAAAGTGAAGCATGAAGACCCTGAAGATTCTATTTCATATTATAAAGTCAATTAATGTAATATGAGTCTGTAATAGTAACTAGGGATATCGTCTGCAATAATCTATGCATATCATGCATGTAGGTTTGTAAGCTCGAAAATGCCATAGATTGACCATAGAGACCGAATGACCTTAGGGCACCCTTCGGTCAACCGACGCCAGCTTTTTGGGCATACTTGAAAAAACCCTAGGTTCCTACACATTGTGCACAAAGTCCCCATAATCACTTACATTATCAAAACTCCTCGGGCGCACGAACTGCTGGAAATCAGCAGTTTGACCAAGCTTCGGGCGACTGAACGTAAAATGACCATATTGCCCTTAGGCGACCGAACCTATGACGAGGAACCCAAAGTTACGAAGCAAGGCTACTGACTTTGATTTAGGAAACCGAACTATAATCTGGGCGACTGAATTTATTTAAAATCATTTTATGACTGTTTCTGTTCAGGTAACTGAACCAAGGTTCTGCCATCCAAATCTCGCCAGGTTAAAATTAATTTAACTGAGGTAAAATCAGGTTAAGTTGGGTTAAATGTACTTAAGCCTTTTTGAACTTTTCTAATTATACCCAATAGGTCCCAAACGGTTATATTTTTTACCTTGTCTATAAATAGGGGTTCATTTGTGAGGATTAAGCAGAGATTAGAAAATTAATTAGCCAAAAATCCTCTCTCTTGAAAATACTCCTTTTGTCCAAAATCTCTCAAATTTCTATTCCCTTGATACATTTCAGTATTGTGAGAGTACATTGGTTGGGCTAGTGTATAGTAGTATTGCTCATTCTCCCGTTTTATTGATTGATTAATTTTTAGAGAGTTAGCAAAGGTTTTCCCATAGATTTCATTTAATAAATCTTGTGTTGGGAAAAACCTAGTAGCTTAAGGAACTTTGCATTGTCATTACAAAGATTCCTGTAACTTGATTTTGTTATGCAAAATATTTTTTAACAAGCTATATTATTCTTTCAAGCAACTCTTGAGCATATTACATTGAAGAAAATATTTTGAGTTGTTTTGAATATTTGCAGCTTCTTTGAAACCTTGATTTATTATTGAGATGTTATATTTACTGTTTCAAAGAAATAGCTTGATTAAGAACACTCTTGATCATATTAAAGATCATATCTTGTTGAGTGTAGCTTGCACAAAAATACACATCACTGAGCTTACATTCCTATATTGTTGATGTGTGGTTAATTGATTATACTGCGCGTATTGGGGTACATATCTGCTTTACATGAAAGCATAATCACTGTATCATTTGAGTAAAAATATTGTTGTATTTTCAGGAGTGGCCTGAGGGGGTTTGATCTAGCCTGAAAGGATCAGGTTGGGGTCAGCCCTGTGAATTTGACTTAGGGTCTTCTCCACCTCGCAAGGAGAGTTTGTAAAGGTTGAGGTCAGCCCTATGCTAATTGACCTAGTTGTATTAGGTGCCGATCCACCCGTTAAAAGAACCATTAATGGAATCCTTGGGCTTGAGAGCTAGAGGCGGGGATGTAGGCACAGTTGGCCGAACCCCGATAACATATCTTGTGTGCACTATTTATCTTTCTGCAATTTACATTCTAGCACATGTATGTTTTAGTTTGTGAAGGTTGCGCATGATTTGAATTTCCGCATGTTATATTTATCTGTGCATTTGGAACTGCATAGACAGACCCTAGGTTGTGTTATTTAGGTCAAACCTAGGAAAAAGTTTTAAATTCCAATTCCCCCCCCCCCTTGGGAATACACCAAAGCTAACAGTCCCATAAATCACGAGACAACCACCCTCACCCTTGACATCTCTTGCTTAAGTCCATAACCCCACCATCAAGAGATTGAGCTTGGTCAAGTTACAAGAAAGGAGGATGCATAGATTATGGTTCAATTGTGACAAAAAGAATTTCCTGGCCCATTGTTGCAAGAAGTTATTTTTTATATAAGGATATTTTTTTCCATTGATGAGGCATTGGATAATACTACCATAGAGGAGGAAGAAGAAGAGGAAGAGGGGATTCCCGAAATTAGTTTTCATGCTATTTTGGGAAATGTGGCACCTTAGACCATGCATTTTTTGGGAAAATTAGAGATTCTTTGGTTATAATATTTGTGGATTCTGGTAGTACCCATAATATTTTGAATTCGAAGTTAGCTACCAAAATAGGAATTTATCCCACAAAAAAAGGAGAATTTTCAGTGCAAATGGTAGATGGAAATAAAATGAAGAGCGAATGAGTGTGAAAATCTCCCTATCAATGCAAAAGGTTCAATTCCACGTGGATTTTTTTCCTTTTACCTAAGGAAGGAAGTGATGCCATTTTTGGAACTCAATGGCTAAAAAGATTGGGTCCAATTATTTGGAAATTCAATGAGCTATGGATACGATTTCGGTAGGAGGGAAAAACGGGGGAGTTGCAAGGGACAAATGGGTCTAGCAATAAAATCATGGGTGATCATGATTTGAGTGAATTTGACTTTCAAATTCACTACAAAAAAGGCAAGGAAAATTCAGCCACAAATGTCTCTTCCTGAAAATTTGAAATTCAAGTATGTGCAATATCTTCTCCTATTCCTAATTGGGTGGATCCCATAAATTCCAAAATTTTGGCCAACCCCAACTAGCAGGATTTGGTGGAGAACATCAAGGAAGGAGAAGCATTGGGATCGTAGCTATTCAAAGGAGGTATGATTTTCTTTAAGGATCGTACTTACCTCTTGCCTACATCCGAATTGATTATTCCTATGATCAAGGAATTCCATTCCAATGCATATGAAGGGCTCCACAAATCTCTCCACAAAATTAAATCAGTTTTTTATTGGAAGGGCATGAAGGGGCGCATATGGAAATTTATCTTCCAATCCCACATCATGTGTGGATGGATATCTCCATGGATTTTGTAGATGGTTTGCCAACATCTAGAGGTAATTCTACCATTTTTGTGGTACTTAATCGATTATCTAAATATAGCCATTTTATTCCTTTTAAACGCCCTTACAGAGCCACAACCATTGCCCAAACATTTTTTTTCCCACATATTCAAGATTCATGACATGCTCGAGTCTATTGTGCGCGATCGTGACACAGTGTTCACAAGTTCTTTTTAGAAGAACAATTTCATCTTAGCTTATCACCCACAAACCAATGGTCAAACCGAGGTGGTTTACAAGATGTTGGAGATGTACTTGCGATGTTTCATGAGTTCTAAGCCCAACATGTGTGTGATTTGGCTTGCATGGGTGGGATATTGTTACAATACGAGCATTCACTCTTCCACCGAGAAGATATCCTTCGAAATTGTCTATGGGCGCGAGCCTTCCACTTTACTTGCCTATGTCCATGGCACCTCGGCGTGGAGTTCGTTGCCAAATTTCTACTTGAAAGGAATGTGGTGATTAGGAATGTCACAGCCAACTTGAAGATTGCACAAGATAGAATGAGGAAATATTATAATGAGAAGTGCATGGAGAGGAATTTCCAAGTGGGCAAATTTCTCTATCTAAAATTGCGCCCATATCACCAGCTTTTCTTGGCTCAACAAAAAAATCTCAAGCTTACTCCAAAATTTTTCAGTGCATTTAAAATCTTATCCCAGATTGGCAGTATGGCATATAAATTGGAGTTACCTCCAGAATCTAAATTATAACATCCTACTAAATTAATTGAGATTTCCCTTACTTTTTTTTTTTAATAATAATAATTACTGTGAAATTTCACTGCTCTGATACCTTCAAATATAAAACTAACCATCCACCTAAGCAGCAGGAAGTTAAAATCACATAACCACCACCATATATAAATATGTACAATACTAGAGTGCTAAAATATTCCCCTGAATATACATATAAGGCTGTATCTCCACAATCTCTCATGACAAACCAGAACTACACAAAGAAAACCTTTCCCAAAAATACTCACCCTATCAACAAGTAGCACTGAAACCCCTTTAATGACAAACCTGATCTGCTCGCCTAGTTAGATCACCTGAAAAATAATTCAACACTAGGGTGAGACGACGCTCAGTAAGACGAAACATGCTATTACTAGTTTGTGGCTACTGAGTTATATTTCTGTATAAATTATATGATTTAAAAAAAATATATCATGGATAACTAAAATTGTAAATTCTAGTATAAATAACATATATTAAAACTATATAAATTTACTTTTCATAATACTACTACTATTGCTGGAAATCTACTTATACTTATAATATATGAGAAAATTTCCCTGGATGGCTATATGTCATGATTTAACCTCTCATAATAGGGTTGTGCATCTTGAAAGCAGGACCTATCCTGGCTGGCCGACCAGGGTAAGTCAACTGAAATCTGATAGTCTGATCGGCCCTCTCAATCCATATCTGATGGGGAGCCTATCCCGACGTGGGCACGATCGACCTCATACCACTTACTGTCTGAGTAAAGTGGTTGCACTCTGAACTGAATGTCTGTAGCTACGGTACCATGCTCTGCTAAATCTGATCCATCAGGGTCTGATACTATATAGGTAGCTAATATTTTTAACGTAATGTTTTACCATGATTTCTGAAATAACCATAACCCCATAGAGTTTATTTGAAATTCTAAATTAACTAATTGAAAATCTAATTTCTATATAACTGAACTGTTATCTGTATAACTAAATAACGAGGCGTTATGGTACTGAAAAACTAATTATTCTGAAATTACTAGAAATACATTTTTCTGAGTATACTGTATACTGAAAGTCTTTTATTCTATAAGCATGTAAATATCATGGTATTTCTGTTCATAAACTATAAACATGGTATTCATGGTTTGTATAAATACGGTACTGTACTCTAATCAACTCAAGCCACACTAATAAATATTATTATAATCAGGCTCTAAAAACCATATATATAATTTGAATAAAAATTTGATAATAACCTATATTTTGTACTGAAATCATAATGAAGTTTCCTAGCATAGCATGTTTCCCTTACCTGACTACTAGAAAGCCCCTACTAAATATCGGTCCTACACCCACAGGGTTTCCTACTCAACTCCCTAAAAACAACATTCACCAGAACCAAACATCATTATTTCTCTGTCTACTTCATTTCCTACAACTGCTGGAAAGACTAATTTCAAATAAAAGACCTTACCTTGAACCTGGGGAGAAATTCAACTCAATCACTGACGATTCGCCCCAGTAAACTTGGAGAGAACTTCGCCAGGAGCGTCGTGGTGACCTCAGATCGTTGATCCAGTGACTGACAGGACCAAAATTGAAGAGAGAATGAAGAAAAACCGCATGAGAGAGAGAGAGAGAGGAAGATTTTTGCTAAAGGTTCTACGATTAAACCAGTTTAGGGCTATTTATACTGCGACCTTCGTCGACGAGCCACATCATCTTGTCGACGAGGTCCGGAAGGAGGTTCGTCGACAAATACCAACTCCTCATCGATGAAATTCAGAATTCAAAAAACAGTCGCTCAGTATTTTCTCATCGACGAAATGCTTCCTCATCGACGAGGTCTTCGTGTACCCTCGTTGACGAATCCCCTGTGTTCGTCGACGAAGCCCTAGGAAAATTCTTGGGGTTATTACATCCAAATTGCAACTTCGTCGACGAAGTCTGCTGCCTCCTTCTGCTACCGTTTCCCATTTACCCTTTTCTTTATTATTTAAATACTATTATTCTTTGGGTCGTTACATAAATTACATCCAGTTTTCCATGTTTCTCTCCTAAAAAAGAGGATTTTAAATCAAGAGGAAATCTCTCCCACTCTGCCAGAATTACCAGTTGAATTTGCACCCCACCTACTTCCTCAAGCCATTTTGGAAACTCGCAAGAACGGGGGAGAAAATAAGGTTCTTGTTCATTGGAAAAATCTCTCTCCTACTAAGGCCACATGGGAGTTATTGATGCTTACCATCAATCAGTTAAAATCAATGTTATTTCCTTATGTTATTTCTTTTCAGTCAATGTTATTCTAGAATTATGTAAGTGTAGTTTTCCTTTCCCTAAGAATAGGTCATTGCCTATTCCATTAAGGGTCATTTGGCTATTTAACAGCTTGAAGCCATGAATAAAATTATGACATGATTATTACTCTCAAACTAGAGTTGATTTGGAGTCGTGGTTTTCTTCGAATTAAACCAATATAAGGAGGCCTAGGATCCCTCAAAGTATCCTACAAACTTACAATCATAGGTAGAAAATGCAAGGACGATCATTGTTCTCCACTTGTTCATAAACCCACCACGAGATCACAAACTACAGCACATAACATATGTCTACATAATGCCACCCAATGTATCGCGAATATGAAACTTGTCATTTGTATCAATGTAAGCCATTGTGAGTACTCTTCATAAAAAATTCATGATTGTTTTGTTGTTTGGATTGATACTACTGATGTGTCCCTAAAATGCACTATTTTAGGCCCCCATTGACCTATGTTTTATGCTCATTTACCATGCATTCACCCCTTATTATCATAATCCGCCGTTATGCATGGTTTGTTCATTTTTCAGGAAAATCAGGTTAAAACCAAGGAATTAAGCAATATGAGAAGCCAAGGGAGTAATTGGGAGGCAGAAAGCTTAAATCAAATGCTCAACCAAACCCCCAAAGCCTTAGTTCATCAAAGCTCTTAAGACCCTATTCAACCATGTGGTGCGACCAACTAACACAGGGGGCGACCAAGCCACAAAAAGAAGAGTCCAGAGTTCATACTGAAAGTGAATTGCTGCAAGGTTTGACCATCAGCTCGACCAAGTGACCCTGAGGGACGACCAGGTTGAGAACCTGAGACTAACTGAGCCAGAGATACCGAGAGTCTCGACCAACAGCTTAGCCAAGAGACCTTATGGGGCGACCAAGTTGAGATCTTGAGATTTACTAAAGCTGAGATCTTGCAAGTCTCGACCATTGGTGCAAGATCTTCAAGCGTGACCAGGTCAAGAATTCCTGAAGTTTGAATCCCATAATTCCCACGATCCTCAACCAGAGCGCGACCAAGGGAAGACATAGGTGTGACCTGGTTGACAAACGTGATCCCAGCAAATTGCTTTGCGAAATTTTCTACAAAAGTTTATTGCTTTGAATTCAAACATTTGTAATTTCTCTTGGGTATAAAACTTAGCTTCATCTATGTGCCTAGGGTTCCCCTTTGGCACCTCTTTGGTTAGTGACAAACCTAAAAGTCTTTGGGTGCCATTTAGAATAGGATTTACTGCTTTGATTTCAATTCCTTGTACTTGTTTTGTGCTTGGAGTCTTTGAAGGCCTGTGACAACCTTTGACTTCCTTGTGCTATCACGTAGATAGCTAGTCCTTTGATTGTAATATTGATTGCTAGTGACAATCCGTTGAGTTGCAATTGAAACCATTTTTCAATACATGTTCTTTTACTGCTTTGATTTAAGTACTTGTACTTTAAATTCCATGTCTGTACTTTCCATGCACTTTTACATCTCTGATTGAGATGAGACCCTAGGGTAAAGGATAGCATAGCTAGGGATTCAGTCACTTATACATATTAGGATGTAGTTCAGGTGTTCTTGTGATCACTGGTGTTGACCTTTTGAGTCTAATTCCTGTTTTGATGCTAACAAAGCACACATTTATTTTGTGTATATTTAGCTTGTGAACGGGTATATAATTCAACACACACATAAGCGGACTAAAGATGGAAGCCAGAAAAGATGTAAAGATCACAATGAGGCGCATTCCATGAAGTCAAAAAAGGAAAAAAAAAAAAAAAAGGATAGATGTTTATTAGTTGTCATGCATTTAATTTTTATTATTTGGTCTGTAATAATGCATATCTCTGCATGATATGACCTAATGCTCAGGATGAGCCATAAACTAACCTTATGGGACCAAACCTTTAAAAAAAAAAAACCTTTTTCTTAATAACTAAAATCATACAAAAAGGTTTAAATCATTTAAGGTCAAAAATAGGGTCAGCCTTAGGTTTTTTCACTAACCTCGGTCGACCGTCCCATGCACGTTCAACGTGCCTCATTCAACCGACCACACTTTAGGCCAGAAGTCAAAGTTTAACTAAGCTTGGTCGACCAACCATTTTTTGAACTTAGCTTCCACAGTCGAACGACCTCTAAACTTGACCCTTTCTACCTTCCTCGTCAACCAACCTTTTCAGTTCCAAATAGCCTCAGCCGACCAGCCTTCAAGGCATGGCCGACCAGTCATTTGGCTAGCCGACCAAACCTACGAAGAAAGAGAAATTGCCTTAGCTCAGCGAACTGGCCCTTTGCTCATCCAACCGAACCCCTTTAGATATTCAAATATGCTGTGTGAGGTTATTCGACCGACGCTAGGGTCATCCGACCAAATCTCTCAGGTTCCAGTTATTTTCCAACGCTAATCAAATTTAATTTTTAACTAAACAATTTAGAAAATACCAAGTGTGTCCCCAAACAGTCATATTTAAAAGATTTCTATAAATACCCCTTCCATAAGTTAAATTAGCAACTTTGATTAGCTAAATTTCTCTCTCAAACTTTTTCTTAATTAAAGTTCCCCCAACTACATTTTCTTTGAAAATTTTTCTTTGGGCCAATTTTTAACAATTTCTCCTACTCTCTTTCACTCATTCATTTGAAAAATATTTTTGAAAGAGAGCATTTATTTGGGGCATTCATTTCATCAAAAGAATTTACTCTCATTAATTCTTTCATTGTTTTATAATCATTCTTGAGAGTAAATCTTGGTTTTCTCCATATGTTTTCTTGATAAATGTTTATTGGAGAAACCACTTCTAGCTTGTGAATCTTTTGCACTTCCATTGCAAGATTCATAAGCTCATCTTGGTTTATTGCACAAA
The DNA here is from genome assembly GCF_029873635.1 of Malania oleifera. Lineage (NCBI taxonomy): Eukaryota > Viridiplantae > Streptophyta > Magnoliopsida > Santalales > Ximeniaceae > Malania > Malania oleifera. The sequence goes on along the minus strand of NC_080419.1, from coordinate 32,572,440 downwards.
TGCCTTTTAGAGCTAAAACTCTAAAATCTCCTATTTTTTGAGATTTCATTTGAGGATTTGAAGATCTTTGAGATTCTCATTGCGTACTTCAATTTTAATCAAAGATCAAATGTTCTTATTTGTGCAAAAACTCTTTGGAAGCAAATCCTAAGTTCTCCTATTATTATTTGAAAAATATTTTTTTTTTTTGCCTTACAAGGTTTAAAATCTTGTTTTGATGATAACAAATTAGAGAAACTTAACATATTTGGTTAAATGATGATGTGATAGGACTCAAGAAAGAGAATACAAGGTGAAATGCTCATAAAGATCAATGCAAAGCTTATACTTCAAAGAAAGATGATCAATTGAAGCTTAAAGAATCAAGGCATGGATTCAAAAGATAATCTAATAAAGCTTGAAGATCATGAGAGCATGGATGTTAAAGATGACCTACTAAAAGCTTAAAGTATGTGAAGCTTGAAGACAAGATGGAGCCAAAGAAAGGCAAGCATGAAGACTTAAGTGCTTAGAGTGTCAAAAGTCCTAAGAAGTCTTTATGTAAGTACTTTGTATTTAAATATCTTGTGAAATATGTTGAAAGCTCTTCTAGGGGTTATTCATTGACTTAAGACCTTATTTAAAACTCTAGAAAATTTGTTATAATTTAACAAAGCAAGAGAGCAAAAATGTTTTTTGAAAATAAAATGAAAAATCTGAAAAGTGACTGCCCAGACGAGTAAGGAGCACCCTCAGAAGACTAAAGAAATACTTCAGAAGACTGAAGAATTAGTTCAGTCAATTGAAGAATTTTGTGGAGAAATCTTGAAGAGGCAGTACACCCTCAAAAAATGGAATCATCAGTTCAATCGTTTGAGTTGGGACTTCAGAAGTCTGAACCCGATACTTCAGTTGTCTGAACACTGTTAATGGTTAGAAATTTTAAATATTTTAAATTTCAAATAAAGGTTTCTTATGCCCCAAAATTTATGAAAACTTGGGAGATACTCCAAGTAATCTTGGGCAACACGAAATTACTTTTCTAAGCCTATAAATACATGGTTTTTCAAATCAAATAAAAATATAGAATAAAAGAATTGAAAAATCTGTTTCAAAAGCTGAAAGCACATCTTGCTATCTTGCCGCTCTCTCTTGCTAAACTCTTTGTACAACCGAAGTGCTGAATTTCTGAAGTGCTTAACATCCTACTACTGAGTTTTGAGTTGCTAATTCTCATCTAGAAAGAACTTAGTGAATTCTTAATTGAGCTTCATTTTATTTCACTTTGATATTTAATATTGAAGTACAAAGTGTTTGAAATTGTGCTAATTTGCTCTTTGTGAGAGTATTAGTGTACGCAGGTATTGTTTCTTGTTTCTTAATGATTCCAGGTTGTTGGATTGTTGACCGAGTGTGGGGTATCACTTGGAGAGGCATTGCTTTAGCCTATTGAAGGAGTGACCGAGTGTGAGGTATCACTTGGAGAGACATTGCTCTAGCCTACTTAAGGAGTGTTTGAGCGTGGGGTATCACTTGTAAAGGTTTGTTTCGCTGGAAATAAGTGGTATAGTGAAATCTGTTGACCTTATAGGTCACACCCAGTTTTGATAATGACAAATACTTATGTATTTGATGGTTTTCAAGTGCATGTGTAGGTTTATATAAGCATTTCAAGGAATGGCACTTGAAGCAAGATATGAAGACCCTGAAGATTCTCTTTCATATTTTAAATTCAATTAATGTAATATGAGTCTGTAATAGTAACTAGGTATATGGTCAATAATAATTACCTGCATGTCATGCATATAGGATATACAGTAAGCTCAGTAAGACCTTAGTATTGCTCTAGGTCCCAACACTCGTGCATATACATCATATAGAATTCGGGAGTATTAAAAATGAATTAAATTGGATATTATAAGGGAGTTTAAGAGAGCTTGGGCAACTGAACCCCAGGAGTTCAAAACTCCTCGGGCTTCCGAACTGTTGAAAATTCAACAGTTGACCTAGCTCTCAAGTGACCGAACAATTTTTAAACATATCTTCCCTGGGCACCCCAACCCTCTGAAAGGGACCCCTCACCAACTTAGGCTACTGAGGAAATCAGTTCAAAAATGGTCCGAGTGACCGAATCTTTAAGTTCGGGTTACCGACCCACTAACCGGGCACCCGAACCTACGAACAAATGCTACTGACTTTTGTTCGGGCTACTGTACCAAAACTTAGGTCGCCAAACTATTTTTAAGGGTTTTTAAAAATGAGTCTAATTGGGCAATTGAACCTCGGCTCAGCCACCCAAACCTTCTCGGGTTAAAATTATTTTACCCAAGGTAAACATGGGTTAATTTGGGTTAATATTGCTTAAGCATTTTAGAACTCTTCTAATAATACCGTGAAGGTCCCAAACGGTTATATTTTTTACCTTGCCTATAAATATAGGCTCATTTGTGAGGATTAGCAACTAATTAGCAAAATTCATTAGCCAAGAATCCTCTCTAATCTAAAATCATACTTTGCTCAAATACCCTCAAATACTCATTCTTTTGATACATCTTGGTGTTGTAAGAGCTTAGTGAGTGTACTTGTAATTGTTAGATAGTGCTAAAACTCTCATTTCCTTGATTGATTATTGATATTATTTTTGGGGAGTTTGGCTAAGTTTTATCCCACTGATTTCATATTATAAATCTTTGTTGGGATAGACTAGCAAGCTTAGGGATCTTTGCATATTTGTTGCAAGACTCACATAGCTTTGATTTTTGTTGTGCAAACAAGCCAAAATATTTTTCAAACTAGTAGTGTGCTTATCTTATTGAAGAAAATTTTTTGAGTTAGTTTGAATATCTGATTGATATCTTTGGAATCTTGATTAGCCATTGAAATTTGCTTTACCTAGTTTCAAAAATATTACTTGTATTGAAGACTTTTGAACATTCCATTGATCATACCCTATTAAGTGTTGTTTGCACAACTATTTACATCACTGAGCTTATACTATATCCATATTGTTGATGTGTATGTGACTGTTTATATTGGGTACATATCTGCTTTACATGAAAGCATAATCACTGTACCAGTCTTATTGTGAACATACTATTGTATTCCAAGCGTGGCCTGAGAGGGCGGTAATCTAGCCCGGTAAAGATTGTTTGTAAAGGTTGAGGTTAGCCCTGTGCTAATTGATCTAGTTGTTTAGGTGTTCCACCCGCTTAAGTGAGCATTATAGTGGTAATCCTTGTGCTTGTTAGCCAAGGCGGGGATGTAGGCAGTTTGCTGAACCTTGATAACACTTATGGGTGTCACTTACTTTTTACTGCTTTTTGGTGCATGCTTGGTTGATTAAATTGTGCTATTTAATTTCTACTACATATTGCAATTAATTTATTTTACTTGCACTTGATTGACTTTAGGGTTGTGAAAATACTGTTGTTAGGGTTTTAACCTAGGGCATCAATTTTAAAATACCAATTCACCCCCTTCTTGGGATCACGGTAAAGCTAACAGAATCCTTTGGTGGTATTGGCCAAAGGCGAAGACGTAGGCTGGGGATAAACCGAACCTCGTAAAAAAACATGGTGTCACTCTCCTTACTCTCTTTACTTTTCAGCATATATAATTTTTGATTATATACACTGCATGGATTGGATATTAAATAAACTAAAGATTAATTTGATTTTGGCATTTGTGAAAATCAAAAGGAAGTACGTTAGTTGATCAATACAATTTGCGGAAACCGTAAGGGAGTACGTTGATTGGTAAACACCTAAGACTTATTAACTGAAAGTTCATTTAAAGTCTAAGTTCTTGGAAGGAGTGTTAAAATTCATATTGAGAAATCAAATCAATCAATACAGGGCTTACATATATTCACAAGGCTGCAAACAAACAAATATCTTGAATTCTTGTAATAGCTGAGAATTCCCAACAAGCTGCATATTATATCTTAAGTTGGTATCTTTGGTTATTGAATTTAAAGTTGTTGATTGATTGTTTAAGTTTTGATTACTTGTATTAAGTTCTAGTTTGTGGATTGAGTAGTTAACTAAAGCTTTGTTGTGTGATTGTTAATTCAACAAGAAGTTAAGAATTCTTGAAAAGAATTAAAAGAAAATTTTAAAACCCAATTCACTCTCCCCCCCCCCCCCCCTCTTGAGACTACACCTCAACTTTCAGTTTTTGAGGGAAAATTTTATAGGGTTTAAATCTTTGAAGCATTTATTATATACATCATCTTTCAAAGATATAAAATATTATTTTGAGAAAAACACCCTTACTCTACTGAGCTTATATTTCATATCATACTAGAGTGCATTCTTGAGAATTTGCTATGTCCATCTCTGCTTATGTTTAGAAGCATTTTTATGTACAAAAATTGTTTTATTGTACCAGTTGGGTTCAGCTCGTAAATTGAACTAGGGAGTCTCCGCCCCATTAGTGAAACTAGTTGGGCTCAGTCTGGTAATTGAGTTGGGTTTTGGCATCGCCCGTAAGGAGTGGCTGGGTTATGGCTCTGCCCGGTAAGTGTAGTTGGAGTATTCCTTGCCTCATAAGGAAGGGTTGTAAACAACTTCTGATCCATCCAGTTAAGTGAGCATGGATAGTAGAATCCTTGGCCCAAGGCGGGGACGTAAACTGGTTTGGCCAAACCTCAATAACAAATCTTCTCTCTCTCTCTCTCTCTCTCTCTCTCTCTCTCTCTCTCTCTCTCTCTCTCTCTCTCTCTCTCTCTCTCTCTCTCTCTCTTTCTCTCTCTCATTTATTTTCTGTACTTTAATTTCCATATGTGTATGCCTATTTGTTTATTGCTATAATTATTTGCATACACACATTAAATTAAATGAGATATACTGCACACGTGTATGTTCGCATTCTTTGCTTAATCATCTTACATAAATACCTTAAAATTTAAATGGGATATGATGTGGTATATGTATGCTAATAGTTAATTTGTTATGATGCCTTATTGGTTTTATATATTAGCATATCTGATCCATTGGGGGAATTGAGACTGCTTAGAAAGACCCTAGGTTGTGTAATGCTTATTGTGATTTAAATTTAACCTAAGAAGTTTTTTAAATACCCAATTCACCCCCCCCCCCTCTTAGGATTACACCAACTACATCAATTGGTATCACAGTCTAGTTGCAATTTTCTTAACCGCTCGTTGTATAAAGATTGCAGTGACTTATGTTTTGTGTATCCCTGTTTTGAGGGTAAATATTTTGCAAATCCTCAACTGATTTTATTGTATAGATTTTACCATTTGGAAATTGAAAATGATTTTGTAAAATCAGTTGATTGGAGGTTTTGGAAAGTGTTTGGAAATGGAAATCATATTCCATTGAAAATGGTTCTTAAATGCATAAGTTTCCAAAATTTAAAAATGATTTGAATGGGCATGACAAGATTTGAAACGCATATCATCAGAGTGTCATGCATTTTGTATTGTACCTTAGCCACTAAGTGTTTTCAGAGTTCATGTCACATAGTAGTACTAAGGAAATTTGGGGACCATAAGTAGTATGGAAAGACCGAGAGAGAGAATAACGCCACTCCGAGCTTAAATGATTAAGGAGTATAATGTATTGGTATATTCATGTCTCCTTCTATTTTATTGAATATTTCATGCAATGATTCATACTATATGTTTTGTGTTATATCTTTTATGAATCATGTGAATTTAATTATTATTACATGTCATCTTGTAAGGTGCACTTAAAAAGAAATTTTTTAATACTCATAAGATGTTAGGATAAAATATATATAAGGGGTCATAATGTTTTAAATGATTAAATAGTATTTTGTACTTAATATTTTAAATTCCAGTACACACTATTGTTATACTAAGAACCATAGAAAAGCTAGCCATGTTAAAAGGTTTCATTGATATGCCCAATATATGCTTAATATATATATCATTTTAATTGGGTATAATGCGATAACAATGGCTATAGCATAAGTAATTTGTGAATCCCCTTCACGTGGACAAAAATGTCTTTAACTGTTAAATCATTCTTAATGCTATATATATTGTTAAAGTTTAAAATTCTTAAATATAGCATATTTTTTCCATCACACAAATTTGAAGTTTAGAGAATTAATATTGTATATATTATATGATCCTAAACTCACAATGGGGCTTTAATGATCAAACCTTTTCAAATGCTAAATCAAGTTTAAAGAATTCATAAGCTCATCCCTAAACCATGTTAAATAAATAAGTTATCTTCAAAACCATGTTAGAAATCATTAGTTTAACTAAATTGAAAGATGCCAAATAATTGCTCATTGAAAATTAGAAATTTTTAGTTAAAAATTTTATGATATGGCTACATAATTAAGGGGGAGCAGTCTTGTTTAAATTCATCCAATGTGATATCTACTGCATCGTTCTTATTTTAGAAATATCTCATTGTTTCATTTATATTGGATGACTTGAGAGTTGAACTCTAACCATCCATTCTTAGCTTAAAGTATAAATTCTTTGATGGATAGTTAATTATAATCATTGCTCTAAATGCTTACAATCCATCTTGTATTTAATGCTTAATCATGTTTGATGGATGAATTATTTTTACATAAATTGTTATTTAAGACTACTCGATTGCATGCTTGAACTGAATACCGCCTGCATAGCTGATACAGTGATGTGAATTGCATGCTAGTAGTGGATATAGGTTCTCGCATGCTTGAACTGAATGGTATCTGCAGATTATTATGAATTGTTTTCTTAAATCTATTAGGTTTTAGGTACATGAATTTTTGGGAAATACTCAATTTGCAGACGGCATGCTACCAAAATTTCATTAGAATTTTCCCAAAATGATCAAAATCGATAAACCATGTGCCTAAATGATTATGATTTGAGCATGCTTGTATATCCTGCGTAACTATTGCATGATCATTTGAGTATAGCCCTGTTGGATATCAAGTGCCAAACAGAATGCAATAGGCAGATATCTTTGAGGTAAATGTTTATAACATATTGTATGTTGAGATTCATAATAAAGAATGAGTAAATGGTAAATGTCTTTAACAAATGAACTTCATCTTGAGATTGAAAATGCATGCTAGTTGAACCTTTCAAAAATCTTTATAGAAAATGCATGCAAAGTAATTTAATTGGTCAGCACATGTTGAGTCCTATGTGTTTTTAGGCTAAATTGAAAAACATGTACAATCAAAATTCTTTGAACTTTCCTAGGATGCTCTTCACCAAATACACATTCTCTAACTCTAGGAGAATCCATTTCATGGACACCATTTGGTCCAAATCTTTGGGATACGTACTTTCACCGAGGACCTAAATGCTAAAACATCATCCTTGTAATTAAACATCTCATGTTTTGATGATGGTCCATTGACTACTGCAATTGCATGACTTAGGGGGAGTTCTCATCTTGCACACACTCATTGTGTATATTGAGTTGTGTCACCATTATATTAAACCCTTATTGCATAATCTTGAGTATAGCCTTAATCGGATATCATGCTTTTAAATTGAAATGCAATATATCATGCTATGTGCTGAATGAGTAATATTTGTTACATGTTAAAATCCTTTGAAAAGATGAATATATGATAAGTGCATGTAAATGTACATCGTCCTTGAACTAAATTGCAGTATGTATGCATGCAAATATACAGGGGAGCTTAAGCCCCACTCTTAGGAAAAATCAGTAAGAGCTTAATGTCTATATTCTCTTGCATGCTAGTTTTGTTATGAAGGATGAACATATGTTGAATGTACTTAAATGAAATTCATCCTTGATCATAAATGAATTTTTGTGTGCTTGAGAATTTACCGGGGAGCTTAAGCCTCATCCTTGAGAAAAGGATTAAAAGTCACTTGCCTCATGTACTTACATTATTATTATTTCTACTTTTTGAGTCTGAAACCTTTCTAGGTACCATGAACATCATATCCTGTCTCTATTGAATCAATCTTTGATATGGATTGTTCTTAAGGCATATGAGCACCTTGCACATGACTTAATATTAAATTTCTAGTTCATGTGTGTTCTAGGAATGGTTTTACTAGTGAAATGCAAATTATTTAACATATATCCAGTAAAATCTATTAAGAATGAAAAATAATACTTATACTGCTTAAACTCTTAATGAATATCCACAATTAGTATCAGTATAAGTAGTTAAAAGAATCTAAGCACGTGTTCAAATTAATAGGGGGAGCATAAAAAAATGAATTTCCATCTTGTTATGCTCACCAATATCTTTGGATTAGATCTATTTTAAATCCATTATGGCATATGCTTAAATGTGATAATTTTTATTGAAAAATTTTAATTGAAAATATTTTGCTTAGCCACAGTGTCTTAGGTTCTGCCATGTGATCCTTGTTTTTAAATTGTTCTGATATTGCTAGAATCTATATGGTTGGTTTTTTTGAGTATTTATTGAAACGCTCTGCACATGAATGCTAAACTAGAAAAACATTGCTTGCTTGATCTTTGAATTAAAGTTTCTTTCTCAGCAAGCATAGCCCCCAGTATTTATCGAAAATCATAAGGGGATATATATTTGTATACATGTGTGTGTGTGTGTGTGTCACATATTTTTAAAAGCAAGAAATGAACTTATATAGCATATATCTTGTTTCTTGCTTATGAACTTATATGCTTCATAACTTGTGCTATCTCTGTGTTAAAATTTTATATCATGAAATTTTAAATTTTTTTAAGGGTGTTGCATAACTGGTTCATTGATTATACATGAAATGCATGTGAGCTAATTAGACCATTTTTATGTTCAAACCTACTCTTTCATATGCTGCATGTTTTTAAATTCCAATCTTTTGCGGGTTTTATATAATGCTCAAATTGAAATGGTTTGTGTATATTTCTGGTCTAACCATGTTTTTCATATCATTTTTTAATAATGACTAGTTAAACTGTTTTTGTGTGCAAAATTGCCAAATATTTTTAAAACTGTTCTACATTTTCTATGCCCAAATCCTATACTAAAAGGGGGAGAGTTTTCTAATAAAAATAAAAATTATTTTGAAAATGGGGGAGTTCTCTTAAGCTAAGTTTGTTTTAAACGATAAAAGTGTTTTCTACTTAGCTCAGCCCTTTTTGTTCATGCCAAAAGAAGGAGAATTTTATGAGCAAAATGATAATGACTAAAAAGGGGAAATTTTTTTCAAGACAAATAATATAAGGGCAATGTCTTCTTTCGTGAATATGCTTGAGTTGTATTGTTTATTTTTACGTTATGCATACTGCTAGGGGGAACCTTTTCAGGTTGTACTTATTTTACTTTGGTGCGTTTGTTATCATCGAAAATGGGGAGATTGTTGACATTTTGAGTCTAATCCCTACTTTGATGTTGACAAAGTACAAGTTTCTTATGCCTGTATTTAGCTTGTGAACATGTTTTTAATTCAACACACATAAGGGGAGTAAAGATGGAAGCCATAAAGGACATAAAGATCACAATCAGGCGCATTCCATTAAGTCAAAAAAAGCAAAAAGAAGAAGACAGATGTTTCTTATTTGTAATGCATTTTATTTTTTTTATTTGGTTTGTAATAATGCATATTTCTACATGATATGACCTAATGCTCAGGACGAACCATAGACTAACCTTAGGGGACCAAACCCTCAAAAGAAAAACTTTTTTCTTAACAACTAAAATTATAAAAAAAAAAAAAAAAAGGTATAAATCATTTAAGGTCAACAATAGGGTCAACCTTAAGTTTTTTCACTGACCTTGGTCAACCGTCCCATGCACGTTCAAAGTGCCTCAGTAGACCGACCACACCTTAGGCCAGAAGTCAATGTTTGATTTAGCTCGGTCGACCAACCATTTTTTTAACTTAGCTTCCATAGTCGACCAACCTATGAACTTGACCCTTTCTACCTTCCCTAGCCGACCGACCTTTTTAGTTCAAAATAGCCTCAGTCAACTGGACTTTAAGGCTCAGTCAACCGATCATTTGGCCAGGCAACTGAACCTACAAAGAAAGGGAAATCGCCCTAGGTCAGCAAACCGGCCCTTTGCTCAGCCAACCGAACCCCTTCAAATATTCAAATATGTTACGTGAGGTCAGCCAACCGACGCTAAGGTCAACCGACCGACGCTAAGGTTAGCCAACCGAACCTCTCGAGTTCCGGTAATTTTCCAATGCTAATCACGTTTATTTTTTAATTAAATAATTTGAAAAATACCAAGTGTGTCCCCAAATAGTCATATTTCCTAGAACTCTATAAATATCCCTTCCATAAGTTAAATTAGCAATTTTGATTAGCTAAATTTTTCTCTCAATTTTTTTCTTAATCAAAGTTCCCCCAACTACATTTTCTTTAAAAATTTTTCTTTGGGGCAATTTTTTAACACTCTCTCATACTCTCTTTCACTCATTCATTTGAAAAATAGTTTTGAAAGAGAGCATTTATTTGGGGCATTCATTTCATCAAAAGCATTTTACTCTCATTAATTCTATCATTGTTTTAAAAATCATTCTTGAGAGTAAATCTTGGTTCTCTCCACATCTTTTCTTGATAAATGTTTATTGGAGAAACCACTTCTAGCTTGTGAATCTTTTGCATTTCCATTGCAAGATTCATAAGCTCATCTTGCTTTATTGCACAAATCCCATTTTGAGCTAAAATTCTAAAATCTTCTATACTTTATTTTGAAAATAATTTTTGGAGATTTCATTTGAGGATTTGAAGATTTTTGAGATACTCATTGCGTACTTCAATTTTAATCAAAGATCAAATGTTCTTATTTGTGCAAAAACTCTTTGGAAGCAAACCCTAGGTTCTCCTATTATTATTTGAAAAATATTTAGGGTTTAAATCTTTGAAACATTTATTATATACATAATCTTTCAAACATTGAAAATGTCATTTTTAGAAAAACACCCTTACTTTACTGAACTTATATTTCATATCATACTGAAGTGCATTCTTGAGCATTTACTTAGTACATCTCTGGTTATGTTTAGAAGCATTTTTATATACAAAAATTGTTTTATTGTACCAGTTGGGTTCAGCCCGAAAAATTGAACTGGGGAGTCTCTGCTCCGTAAGGGAGACCAATTTGGTTTAGCCTGGTGAATTGAATTGGGGAGTCTCCACCCCATAAGGGAGAGAAATTAGGCTCAATTTGGTAATTGAGCTGGGTTTTGGCATCCCTTGTAAAGCGTGGCTGGGTTATGGCTCCGCCTAGTAAGTGTAGCTGAGGCATTCCTCGCCCCTTAAGGAGAGATTATAAATGGCTTCTGCCCTCCTCATTTAAGTGAGTAGGGATAGTGGAATCCTTGGGGGTATGTCCAAGGCAGGGATGTAGGCTGGTTTGGCCGAATTTCCTTATGCTGCATATGTCACTCAAATAGTTCACTTAACCATCTAGCCTAGTATGGATAACTGACCGGACATAGCTAGCGCACATGATAGCTTAAGTTTGATTCATAATTTGAGACCTACTTTCTAGGAGTATTGTTAATAAAGTTTTACATGCTTTCATAGTTGGCAGAAAAATCATTTCAAAATCCCACATTTTTCCCTTTTACACAAAGTGTAGTAAATTAGGTCTGGGCTCTCTTTGAGAACCTTGTCGAGAATTCTCAGTAGCATGCTGTTGTTGCTTGTAAACCATCACAACCTTCCTCTTCCTATCCTAAGGGAGTTTATGAGTTAGCCTCAGGTCATGACCTTACGCCCACACTGCACACCATTGTGAAGAAATTAGGTCAGTTTTTTTCCTTGAGACAACAACTTTAGCCTGTGGCGTGTGCAAAGGTGTGTGTCATTTGTTCCAATCCTTCTTATACTTGTTATAATTACCCCAATGCACCTCCCCCACCTAATTTTGTGTAGGAGGAAGTTAAGGACACCCATAATTGGTACAACACGCCATCTAATGATCCTTACTTTAACAAGTACAATCTTGGTTGGAGTAAGCATCCTAACTTCTCTTGGAGACCACAAGCTTCGGGTTTTCAAGTTCAAAGACCTCAGCAATCACCCACTGCTCCACCTCCTCGGCCATTCTAAAATCCTCAAAATCCACCTCTGTCTGCCCTTAGACCTTCATCTTATCAGTAACCATCTCCTTCTTAGCCCCAGTATGATAGATCTTTTCAAGATATGGTATTGAAAGCCCTCAAGGGTATTGAGCTGAAAACCAAGTGGATCAAAAATTACTCCACTCCTACTCCTAGTCTATTGCTAAGCTAGAGGCCACCATGAGCCAACTAGCTACATCTTTGAGTATAAGAAATGAGGATAAATTGCCAAGTCAACCTTTAGTGAACCCTAAGGGTCAATATGGGGTAAAATATGAGTCGGGTGCTGGTCCTTTGTCGTATCATGAGTAGGCCTAGGTTGTGACCATTCGTCTGAGTGGTAGAGAGATAAACATTAGTGTTCGGGAGAGGTTAAGTAAGGGTAAGGGTAAGGATAAGATGAAGGTAGAGCCCAATGTTAAATCTTGCATCCCATCCTCCTCTAATCTGGTGAGCAATCCCGAGGTTCCCACTCCCTCTTCTAAAAGAGCATTGCCCCATTATGTCCCTCCAGCTCCATACCCTGCAACATTTTAGGCACATTCTAAACCTACGAAGGAAGAAATTGAAGAGTCCATGATGAATAACTTTAGGCAAGTAAAGATCAATCTTCCTCTCTTAGATGCCATCAAGCAAGTGCCTGCTTGTGCTAAGTTCCTCAAGGACTTGTGCACCCAAAAGTGCAAATCCAAGGTGTACTTGAACAAAAGAGTCAGATTGACCGAGAATGTGAGCTCAACTTGTTTAGGTTCTATTCTTCCCAAACTTAAGGACCCTGGTGTTGCCACCATCTCATGTGTAATTGATGATTTCACAATCGATAGGGCCTTTTTATATTTGGAAGTGAGTGTGAACCTGCTTCTTTACTCGGTCTACAAACAATTTGGTTTGGGATAACTAAAACCCACCCTAGTCACCTTCAGTTTAGCCGACCAATCTGTAAAAGAACCTTGGGGTGTTTTCGAGGATATCCTATTAAAGGTCGATAGGTTCTTTTACCCTATTGATTTCATTGTTTTAGACATGGAGCCTACCGACCCGACCAAGAAATAGATTCTGGTCCTTCTAGGTCCCCCATTCTTAGCCACAACTATTGCATGCATCTAGTGTAGGATCGGTATTATGGATATATCCTTCAATAACATACAACTCCGGCTGAATGTGTTATGCACCTCCTAGCACTCATCATATGACATCTCATGTAAAGATTTAGACATGATTGACGAGGGTGTTGAAAAGGATGCTCCTTTGACTATTTTGAAAAATTCACTTGAGGATAGACCTCCAATTGATCGGCCTTCTACTTCAGGTTTAGAGGACCCATGTGCACGTGTCTCTACTATTGGTGAATCATTCTTTAACCTAGAAAAAATGCCCTAGAAAAGTAGGTTCAAAAATCTTCTTACCCTCTTTAGCATTCCAGCACATCCTTCCATCAAAGCTCCACCATTACTTGAGTTAAAGCCCCTACCAGCTTCTCTCAATTATGTCTTTTTAGGCTCCCAGGAGACCCTACCCGTTATCATATCATCTAACTTGGATAGTTCGTATGAGTTTAGGCTCATTCACATCCTGAGAAAATATATTAGAGTCATAGAGTGGCTGGTGGCAAACCTTAGGGGTATAGATCCATTTGTCTGCATGCAAAAAATTCATCTTGAGTTGAATGCTAAGCCTATTCGTGAGATGCAACAGAGACTTAACCCCAATATGAAGGAGGTGGTTTTGAAGGAAGTGGTCAAACTCCTGGATGTTGGGATCATATTTCCCATTTCTGACAGTGAGTTTGTGAGCCCCACACAAGTGGTCCCCAAGAAATATGGGATCACAATTATTGAAAATGCTAACGGTGAAGGTATCCCCACTCGTGTCACTAGCAGGTGGCAGGTGTGCATTGACTATTGGAAACTCAATAACCTTACCTAATAAGACCACTTCCCATTACCATTCATTGATCAAATATTAAAAAGGTTAGAGAGACAGATTTTTTCCTTGCTTTTTGAATGGGTATTCTAGGTATAATCAAGTTGCAGTCCACCTAAATGATCAGGAGAAGACTACCTTCACCTAACCATTCAGGACCTTTGCCTATAGGAGGATGGCTTTTGGGCTATGCAATGCACCAGCGACCTTTCAAAGGTGCATGTTGGCCATCTTTTTCGACATGGTTCAAAAATTCCTTGAAGTTTTTATGGATGATTTTTTTTTTTTTTTTTTTTGTGTTTGGATCCTCCTTTGATACATGCTTAGAAAACCTATCCAAAGTCCTTAAAAGATGTGTGGACACGAATTTGGTGTTTAGTTGGGAAAAGAGCCATTTTATGGTTCAAAAGGGAATAGTGTTGGGGCACATCGTCTTCGCTAAAGGGATCAAAGTAGATAGAGCTAAGGTAGAGCTGATTTCCAAATTTCCTCCCACTACTTCTAATAAACAAGTGAGGTCATTCCTAGGGCACGCTGGTTTATACCGGCGATTCATCAAGGATTTTGGTAAAATTTCTCAACCTTTGGCCAACTTGTTAATAAAATATGCACCCTTTGAGTTTGATAAAAATTGCCTCACTGCATTTGAAACTCTTAGGACAATACTTTCTTCCACCCCGATTATGCAGCCACCCGATTGGTGCCTACCTTTTGAGATCATGTGTGATGCGTCAGATTAAGTCGTAGGGCCTGTGTTGGGGCAATAGGTGGATAAATTGCCTCATGTGATTTACTATCCTAGTACGACTCTTCAAAGGAGCTCAATTGAATCATACCACCATCGAGAAATAGTTTCTAATAGTAGTTTTCGCACTTAATAAATTTTGCCCTTATCTCCTAGGGTCAAAGGTCATTGTATATTCCAATCACATCGCTTTGTGGTACCTTCTCACAAAGAAAAAGACCAAACCTAGGTTGATTAGGTGGATTTTTCTTTTATAGGAGTTTGATTATGAGATTCGGGATAGGAAAGGGACGAAAAACCTTGTAGCTGATCATTTGTCTTGCATTCTAGTTGAGGGGTCTACCAACCCCTATCTAGTTCAGAATTTGTTTCCCGATGAGTAGTTGTTTGCCGTGTATTCTTAACTCCCATGGTTTTCTATGATTGACAACTAGTTAGCCATGGGAGCCATTCCTCATGACTGAACACGGCAGGAGAAAGACAAGTTCTTCTCCCAAGTGTTTCCTTACATATGTATTGACTTTAGTGTAATACCAAGAGGGGGGTGAATTGGATATTTAAAAAAATTTATTTATAGGTTAATTAACTAGCAGTAGTATTTCACAAACTTAGAGTCAGTCTAGATCATTTAAATCATAAACAGGTAGACGCAACTGCAATTAATTTACTCCAGATAAATTTTAAACAAGCAAGCATAATATAGAAAAGTAGATAAAGTAAAGATGACACCAAATGTGTTATCAAGGTTCAGAAAATGTGTCTATGTCCCTACCTCTAGCTTGCAAGCCCGAGGATTCCACTAAAACTCACTTGCGGGTGGAGCGCGACCGGATACAACACCCTTTCCTTACTGGGCAAGGAAAACCCTAGGTCAGATTAATAGGGTTGATCCCAATCTTTATAAACAATCCTTAGGGGCTAGATCAACATCCCCTTAGGCCATGCCTGGAATACAACTAATAATGAAATATAAATTTCCATGTAAAATATACGTGCTTCTCCAATAAGCAGATATATACCAATACGATCAATGCACTTCAATATAATTGGATTTATAAGCTTAATGAAGATTAATGTAACTACTCTCAAGATAATGCAAATAGAGCAAGTAATATGTGTGTGTGTGTGTGTGTGTGTATATCTGTAATGACCTGCTTAATTAATTGGGTATTTATATATATATTTATATACTCTACATACTCTGATACCATACTGGGGGTAAACCCATTCATTAACCTAGGCAGCAAGAAGCAGAAACTGAATAAGCATATCCATATGTAAATATATACAACACCATACCATAGAATACCAGAGTGTTACATGTTTCCCAAAAATATACACATATCTTTGTTCCCAAAGCACCCTCAACTAGCTGGGGTATACAAAATCATTCCCAAAAATGTACTCACTCTCTGACAGGGCACCTCTGAAGCCCCTCTACCTGCGAGTCTGATCTGCTCGCCTACCTGGATCACCAGAAAAATAATTCAACATTGGGATGAGCTAACGCTCAGTAAGAAGAAACATGCTATTACTAGTGTGTGGCAAATGAGCTACTATATATCATGGAATCTGTTTTCAATTAAACATGTATAACTGAATATGTAAGTACGGTATAAGTAATAAAATTCACCACCCCTGTCCCTATTGCTTAACATGACAGTATTGGAGTTTATTATTCAAAATACTTTTAGAACAAGTAAGTATGTTCCCTGTTTCTATAAATCTATACATACGTAATAATAACTGAAAATGTTCCCTGTGGCTATCTGTGTGTCATGACATACCCCCTCATGATAGGGTTGTGCAGCCCGTAGGCTAGATTTACCCTAGCTGGCCAACCAGGAATAAATCACTATACTCCATAGGTCGATCTGCTCACCTCAACCCATATCTAGATGGGGAGCCTAACCTCTTCAAGGGCTTAGGTGAAAAACGACCTTACCATGTATTATCTAAATAGGTGGTTACACTTATAAAGTAACATAATATCTGTAGCAACGCTATCGTGCTTTGTAGCTGCAAGTCCAACAGGGTCTGATATCATATAATATATTTATATATATATATATATCTGATTTACCATGATTCTAAAGTACTGAATTAACCATGATACTGCATACTGCACGGTAATTCATATGTCGTAATACTGAGAACTGTATAATTATAACACTGAAACTACATAATCATAATACTAAAATTGCATAATCACTGTCGCGACGTCCTGGGAGCGCGTGTGCCCCGGGTGGCGAAATAAAAATCAATTTTAATATTTTCAAGGAAAATTAGGGAATGTCGGAATCGCCACTAACCTTTTAGTGTGGTTAGAACACATGATTACTACCCCGTTAGGGGTAGAATGGGTCTACGTTGTCAGAGCTGGGGTCGAGAGTTCGGTTACACGAGGGGAAGGTATGAGCACCCCCTACGCGCCCGTTCTTACGAACGGTACCTAATTAATTTAGAATTATCCCTAAGTTAATTTAAAAAGTCTTTAAATTACTCCTTGTATAAATTTATAAATACACATGGAAAATAAATAAATAACTAAATAAATATAATATATATATATATATATATATATATTCTCTCAGAGTTCAAAGGTACGTGAAGTCCGAAGGCTAATACCCTAGCATTAAAATCATAGGGATACACCCACACAAAAATACTTATTAAAGTAATACTAAAATACTAGAAATAATGGATATCGCAATACAAAATATAAATATAGGATATAGTTGAAAATTCCAAAAATATGTTAAAATAATAGCCTTAATATATTATAATGATAATACATTACCTGTAATAATAATACTACTATAATAATAACACACATATATCTCATAATATTAATAACACATAAATATCAATACAATATTATAATACCACTTTAATATATATATATATATCATAACACGTAAATATTAATATTATACCATAATAATACTACTAGACTAATAATACATATACATCATAATTTTAATAACTATACAATATGATAATATATCTTAAGAAATATATGCAAAAACCCTAACTATAAATAATCAAAACTTTAACATAACACTAATAAGACCCTAATGTTAACAATAAAGGAAACACTTAAGAACATGACAATACATCAAACCCTAAAAGTTAAAGGTAATATAAACAAACATAGAAACAAATAAGACGAAATTATGGAATTAGACAAACCCTAAAATAAATATACAATGTCAATCAGACTCGCAATAATATATACAATAATATGAAAATAATCAAACGTGTAATAATATGGAAATAAATCAAAAATCCTAAAAAATATGTGCTAATAATTTGGAAACATATGAAACCCTAAAGTTGAAATGTGATAACAATATGGAAAAACACTCATAACCCTAAAATTAATAAACAATCTATATAGAGGCAATTAAACCCTAAAAATATTAATAACATGGAAACCAATCAAAACCCTAAATATAATAGGCAATATGTATAATAATAATAATAATAGCTTGGAAATAATTAGAGCCTAACAATTAATGTACAATAACAATGTGGAAACAAATTAAACCCTATAATACACATGCAATATAATAATGGAAACTATTATACAAGTAAAATTACGGGAAACAATTTAAACCCTAGAATTAATAGATAAAATATATAATAATAATTATGGAAATAATTTTAAACCTCACCATTAATATATAATAACAATGTGGAAACAAATTAAACCCTATAATACACATGCAATATATACAATAATGAAAACTATTATACAAGTAAAATTACGGGAAATAATTTAAGCCCTAGAATTAATAGATAAAATATACAATAATAATTATGGAAATAACTTAAAATCTTACCATTAATATATCATAACAATATGAGAGACCAATCACACCCTAAATAAAACACATGATGAACAAAACCCTAAATATACCATTAAAATCCTAAACAAAACATTTAATAATCTAAACCCTAAATTCACAATATACATTAAAATAAATAATAATAATAATAATAAAAACCTCAGAATAATATACCACAATAAACATGAAATAATATAACAACCTTAATTAAAAATGCTAAATAAACACATAAATCATATACATAACAATATAACAATATTATAGATAACGATATAGTCAATATAAAATATATATGTATATACATGAATATATATATATATTAACACTAATCAATAAAATAATTATGTACATGTGTGAGTGTTGTGTGTTTGTGTGTGCAGGGACTTAGAAGGGGGTCAGAGGATAGCCGCGTGGCGACTAAGGCTGGATCTGTTTGCTGCTATGGCTGGAACAGGGGAGAGGGCAGTCTGGCCTAAGAAGATTCAGTCACCGTGTGGCCGGAAGCTGGAAGCTGGTGCAGTGGTTCTCGGGCGTTGCTGCTCTGCTATGGCTAGTCGGAAATTTCTCGGCTGATTGCTTGCTGTGAGGGCCGAGGATAGTGGAGAGTGATGGCCCGCGGGTTTGTTGTTGGTGGCAGAATGGTGGCTGGCCTCCCCGGCTAGTCGCTGGAGTTGCAGGAGGAGATGGCGTGACTGTGCGC
This sequence comes from Malania oleifera, assembly GCF_029873635.1. Lineage (NCBI taxonomy): Eukaryota > Viridiplantae > Streptophyta > Magnoliopsida > Santalales > Ximeniaceae > Malania > Malania oleifera. The sequence goes on along the minus strand of NC_080419.1, from coordinate 32,553,208 downwards.
CGGGAGTAGGTGGTTGTGCTTGCAGGGCTCGGCTGGTGGTGGGAGCCTGGCTGCTGGAGTGGTAGGACGCTCGGGTGCTTGCAGAGAGGTTGAGAGGGATGAAGAGAGATGAGGGAGAAGGGATGGAAGAGGAAGAGAGGGCCAACGAGATTAGAGAATGGTCAGACTGGAGAAGAAGAAGAAGAGGATTTGGAGAATTTTATTTTTCTATTGCTTTTTTTTTTTTTTTTGCCCCTCTCGCCTGCGTCTCCCCTGCCTTTATATAAAAAAAAAAAATTGAAAACCCTAAAAAAAATTTCCTTTTTTGATTTTATTCTTATGGTAATAATGAAAATAGAAATAATAATAATAATAATAATTATAGTAATAATATAAGGATAATAATAATAATAACATCAATAAGGTAATAATAATAATAAATAATAATAATACTACTACTAATAGTAAATAATAATAATTATAGTAAAAATAAAAATAATAAAGATGCTATCAGTAAAACAATAATAATAATAATAATACTAATAAAAATAAAGTAATAATACTAATATTACTAATAATAATAATAATAATAATAATAATAATAATAACAACATTACAAATAAAAATGAAGATAATAAAAATAATAATTACCAAAATAAGATACTAATGCTAATAATAATAATAATAATAATAATAATAATAATAATAATAATAATATAATAATAATAATAAGGTAATAAATAAAAATAATAGTAATAATAATCCAGAATAATTATAGCAAATTAATAATAATAATAATAATAATAATAATAATAATAATAAAAATAAAAATAATTATAAGAAAGTAATAATAAAATAATGATAATAAAAATACTAATAATAACAAAATAATAAAAGGGAACCCCTTGTTCTATTTGGTTAGGGCAAAAATAGGGTGTCTACAGTTGCCCATCTTTGTAGGCTTAGTTGCTTCAATGTAACGGTAGGAACTCTCCTACGTTTTTTGTAGCACCAAGCCTACAAAGATAAAAGACACTTATTTTAGTCAAGCCATTCAACTCCCTATATATAGTTTTTCAAGTTAATCAAGAGTTGTTTATTTATGCCAATCAGGGACGATTTGCACTGAATGTAAGAATCCAGGTTGAGGTACACAAGGATGGCTTGTTTCGAATGTAAGAATCCGAGCCGTAGGGATACGATGATCCAGTCAGGGGACACAATGATGGCTTGCTTCGAATGTAAGAATCCGAGCCGTAGGGATACGATGATCCAGCCATGAAACACAATGATGACTTACTTCGAATGTAAGAATCTGAGCCGTAGGGATACGATGATCCAGCCATGGGACACAATGATGACTTGCTTCGAATGTAAGAATCCGAGCCGTAGGGATACGATGATTCAACCATGAAACACAATGATGGCTTACTTCGAATGTAAGAATCTGAGCCGTAGGGATACGATGATCCAGCCATAGGACACAATTATGGCTTGCTTCGAATGTAAGAATCTGAACCGTAGGGATATGATGATCCAGCCATGGGACACAATGATGGCTTACTTCGAATGTAAGAATCCAAGTCGTAGGGACACAATGATCCAGCCATAGGACACAATGATGGCTTGTTGGGAATGTAAGAATCCAAGCCGTAGGGATACAATGATCCAGCCAGGGGACACAATAATGGCTTGCTTCGAATGTAAGAATACGAGCCGTAGGGATACGATGATCCAGCCATGGGACACAATGATGGCTTGCTTCGAATGTAAGAATCCGAGCCGTAGGGATACGATGATCCAGCCATGGGACACAATGATGGCTTGCTTCGAATGTAAGAATCCGAGCCGTAGGGACACGATGATCCAGCCATAGGACACAATGATGGCTTGCTTCGAATGTAAGAATCCGAGCCATAGGGATACGATGATCCAACCATGGGACACACTGATGGCTTGCTTCGAATGTAAGAATCCGAGCCATAGGGATACGATGATCCAGCCATGAGACACAGTGATGGCTTGCTTCGAATGTAAGAATCCGAGCCGTAGGGATACGATGATTCAGCCATGGGACACAATGATGGCTTGCTTCGAATGTAAGAATCCGAGCCGTAGGGCCACGATGATCCAGCCATAGGACACAATGATGGCTTGCTTCGAATGTAAGAATCCGAGCCGTAGGGATACGATGATCTAGTCATGGGACACAATAATGGCTTGGTTCGAATGTAAGAATCTGAGCCATAGGGATACGATGATCCAACCATGGGACACAATGATGGCTTGCTTCGAATGTAAGAATCTTAGCCGTAGGGATACGATGATCTAGCCATGGAACACAATGATGGCTTGCTTCGAATGTAAGAATCCGAGCCGTAGGGATACGATGATCCAGCCATGGGACACAATGATGGCTTGCTTCGAATGTAAGAATCCAAGCCGTAGGGATACAATGATCCAGCCATGGGACACAGTGATGGATTGCTTCGAATGTAAGAATCCGAGCCGTAGGGATACGATGATCCAGCCATGGGACACAATGATGACTTGCTTCGAATGTAAGAATCCGAGCCGTAGCAGATACAATGATCCGAGCCACCTCAACCAGTAACAAGGTGTGAAAGCAAAGTTTGGAAAGTTGTTACTCTATTTGGAAAATTCACTTGGGGTAAAGTCTGAATGTCAATGAATGAATCCCCTTGTCTTTGGGATCTGTTGCCCCAGTTCAAAATAAATCAATGTGTGTTTGGGGCCAACTTCCCCAATTCCCAAGTGAATCAACGTGCGCTTAGGGGTCAGCTACCCTAGCTCAAAATTAAACACAACAGGAATCTCTCCATCAAGGATGTCAAATAATCATTTGAAAGCTCAAGACAAGTGTGAAGGGTGCTCTATTGCTGCTTGTGATGCTAGAATGCAATGATATGCTGCAATATGTATGCATGTTGCTAACTTATAATGCAATGATATGTTGCTATTGATATGCATGTTATTAACTTGTGATTATATATATGCATTTTTATTTTTATTTATTTTTTTTTTTTTATTTTTTTTTTTTTTTTGTGTAATGTATGAAACACACAATGGCGATGCATGAGATGTATGGTAATGCGTGAAATGCATGATGATGCATGAGATGTATGGTAATACATGAAATGTAGGTAATGCATGCAATGAATGACAATGCATGAAATGTAGGCAATGCATGAAATGTATGGCAATGCATGAGATGTATGGTAATGCATGGAATGCATGACAATATATGAAATTTAGGTAATGCATGAAATGTATGACAATGCATGAAATTTGGGGTAATGCATGATAATGTATGAATCTTTTCTCTTAATGCGCTTGTGATCAATGACCTCATCTTTGGTCTCTACATGAAACTCGCCACATTTGAATGGATCTGTAACTGATCTTGGCTTAATCTTCTTTATTCATCCGGTCATGGAAGTGATTGACTTAGCTCAAATGAAAATCACAAAATCTGCCCTAGTTGAATGGACCTACAGCTGATCTTGACTCTGATTTCATATTCCAATCTGATAAGAAGGCTCTTGAATGAGACCTACTAAGACTCAACTCGAAATTTACCCCAGTTAAATTCATCTGCCACCGATCTTGACTTTATTGTTGGATTCTTTTGAATAAGCAGATTCTGACATAACATTTACCCCAGTTAGCCTGCTCTTTCTCCACAGGTATCTTTTTCATAGAAAGTATTTGGTGATTTTGAAACTCTTTGACTATCCATCCTCTTTTAACGCTCTAAAGAGTAAGAAGGGTTCCCTTTTTTCTTTTTTTTCTTTTTTTTTTTTTAAAGGAACGAGGAATGATTATGCAACTATGACATCAACTTGCTAAATTAAAAGGCCATCCGCACAAAATAACTGTTTTACCCTATTTCAATGCTATCATAGGGGAGAATTCATACCAGTACTCAAAAGTCGTATAATGTTGATTTCCTAGCCTAGAGGACTGTCATTCTCTTCATCTGCCCCAGTTCCATCAACCCATGCTTTGATCTCAAGATGGTCTTTAAGACTCGGGATGAAACATAGGCTTAGGGATGTAGGATTTCAGAATAAAAGGGAAACTAAGGCTCAAAAATACCACCCCAAATAATATTTTATGCCCCCAGCTCGAGTTGAGGCATTTTGCAAGATGTTGACCGAACTTGTTATTTAAACAAGCTGCCTACGTACCTTTTCAGGATCAAGTCATTACGTAGTTCAGACTTAATATTGAGTCTGACAAATCATTAGAGACAACAATGTATACCAATCTGGTCAGGACTTTCATTTGGACCGTAATGTAGGCTAAAGGTATAGGTTAAAGAAAGAAAGATTTGAATGAGGCTCAAAATTTATCAATCTTATCACAAATATTTGCTAGTCAAAGATCACATGAGTCATGTCCCTTATTTTTTTTTTCTTCTTCCTTCTACTTTCCTTCTTTCTTTAATCTTCTTTTCCTTCTTTCACTATAACTTTCACTTTTCCTTTTATAAAGGAATCTTGACTTCTTTTTCACTTGAACTTCAATTGGGACCAATCTTTTAAAAACTGCCCCAGTGTGGAGTGTGATCCTTTGATGAGATAATCAAGAAATGAATCTTTCAGGCTCAAAAAGGGTTTACAAGGGATTTCTTCTTTGACTTTCTTTTTGGTAGCAGAATAATGGCCTACCATCCTTTTGGTAATGACTATTGTCTCAAATGATTTGCCAAACGCTAAGGTACCCATGCCCCGGTTAGATTTCTGGTGATCTGACTTTTAAGAAAAAAAAATTGGTTTAACATTCAGGCTCAACTTGGTTGACAAATAGTAATTCATTGTTTGGGTTCTTTTAGGGATAACTGGTTGGCCAAAGAAGGACATCCATCATTTGATCAAAACATGAGTGATGAATTAATAGGAAATTATCAAAACAGCATAGCCGCTTCATTGAATTCCCTGGAAAGTAAGATATTTCTTCATAACATCTGAATTTGATGATTGTTTCATCCTTCTCTACTTTCGCCTCTTGGGTTGAATTTTCAAAATTTACAGCTCCTTCCAGCTTTTGAATACTGGCAATATTACTTTCCCTATTCCCGCATGAAACATAAGCAAACAATATTTGGCAACTAGACTCATGATACAAGCGAGATAACGAAATGCATAATTCATTTTATTGAATATAGAAAATCTTCTGAGACACAGGCATCCACGGATTACAAAATGCAAATAACAATGGGGAAAACAAAAGAACATCAATTGAAAAGGATTAGATAGTCAAAAAGTCACTACTCCAGCACTTTAGCCTCTATGGATAACAACTGAAACCATTGATTTGGGAACCTCCCTGATATGTTAACCACTTCCTTCCTCATGTTTGGGCAAAGGATTCCCCTGGACTTTTGGTTGCTTGTCATCAAAAGCTAACCATCCTGCATCTCTTAACGATTGCACCTTATGCTTAAAAGCCCAACAACGGTCAATAGTATGGCCGGGAGAGTTAGCATGGTACTCACAACGAACCCCAGGATCATACCACTGTGGAGGAGGGTTCGCAACGGGCATCCCAGGGATTGCAGATGCCATCCCCCTTTCCCACAGTAGAGGAAATAATTCGGCATATGTCATGGGAATGGGGTCCACCCTTCGGAAGTTTCTAGTCACATTCCTGTCTTGTGCTTGTTGATTCGGTGGGGTGAACGTAGGACCAGAGTGAACAATCTGAGGCCTTGTGCCTGTATGCACCGTTTGGTTTACCATGGGCTCAAAACCAAAGTTTCTCTTGGGCCATTGGTTCCCACCTCTGGTGTACTGATTCTTCCAATTAAACTGCCCCTGTATCATTTGTGTCTCTTCCTCCTTCTTCCTATTAGTCCATCTTTTGCCTAAACCAGTTTCTGTGCCACTATCCTTGACTAGGCCCGCCTTGATATTGCCTTCAATTCTTCCTCCTACAGCCAAAATATCCATAAAATCGTGGGGAGTTACTCCCCGAAGATGCGTGCGATAGGGGTCTTTTAATGTCCTTACGAACAAAGAGATGGCTTCTTGATCACTCACCGAGGGGTCCACTTGGATCGACATATCTCTCCACCTGTAAGCATATTCTCTGAATGTTTCGGTGGATTTCTTCTCCATTTCTTGTAGAGTCATTCGATCAGGCGCCATTTCCGTCACATGGCGGTAGTGAGTAAAAAAGGCGTTGGCCAAGTCCTTCCAGGTGCGGATACTGGCCTTATCTTGCTGAATGTACCAATGGATAGCGGAACCGGTCAAACTACTTTGAAAGCAATGCATCATTAGTTTTTCATCGTTTGAGTAAGCGGCCATTGGTTGGTAGTACATTACTAAATGTGTTCGAGGGCACTAGGTCCCGTCAAACTTTTCAAAGTCTAGCATTTTAAACTTTTGTGGCAGGGTGACTTTTGGCACCAAGCAGAGGTCATTTAGATTAACGGAATCGAAAGAATTAGATCCTTCCATTGCTTTCAAGCGTTCTTCCAATATGTCACAATGACGCTCAGCCTCAGATTTGCTGATCCCCATATCAGAAGGTACTAACGGAGGAGTTCCTGTCACTGGGAACCCTTGTGCTAGCACAGTAGGGATAAAAGGAGGCATATTTGGCAGTGGACCCCCATAACACCAGGTGGTGGAACTGATGTTTGTCCATGATCTGGGGTGAACCCTGGGGGATGAGTGGGGTCCATATCTACTTCGGGATCAACCTGCACCGCCTTTCCTTTATTCATCAGTAACTCCAGGACCTTACTTATCTTATCATTTATCTCTTATTGTCCTTATTCTAAACCCAGGACTCTATTTTCCAATTGTTCACTCATTTCTCTCGCTCTTCACCTGGTATTGTACTAATGCGTGGTGGTCTCAATTATTGCTTTATATTATTCCAATGACCTCTTTGAACTGAAAACCAACAATTTCCCTTTTAGAATCATGAATGCACAATTATGTATTGCATGAGTGAATGTGTTTTGATGCATGATTAGGGTATGCAATAGGTGTTTATGCATGGATGCAACTAGTGCACTTGTATATACAAACAAAGATATGAGCGTGCATGCGGCCTATCGTGTATGACTATGTATGAAATGAAAATGCATGAATACGATATAACCTAAATGACTACTTTGCCAGGATTCTAGAAAAATTCCACTAATGAGAGATTTCAAGATTAATATGACCATTGATGAGCCACGATTTCAGTTCAAATCTTCCCTTAACCATTCTTTTCCTAGTCGACGGTCCATGTATCTCAAATTCTATGAAGGGTCAGTTTATGTTCTGAGATTGAGGTTAACCCAGGCTAGTCAACCCGTGGGATTCGTTCAATTCAGACTTGTGGAATTTAGTGTGCACTTGGGCCTCAACTATTTTAAAATATGGGATTCAATGTATTTCATGATGAAATTAGATCCTAGTTTTAAAAGGACTTGAGCTTGGATTGCTTAAAAAATGTTGGCCTGAATTTTTGGGTGATAAGGCCGAAACCCATTTTTGGAAATCTGGGTTTGATCCTTTTTGAAAATCATGCGTGGGCCGAGTTTTTACTTAGGAAAAGGTCGGGCCTAGGTTTGCTTTTAAAAAATTGGGCCCGAATTATTTGAAAAGGGTTGGGCCGACCCATATTTTAAAATGTTCGAGCCAAGTGCTTCATTTTTTTTAAAGGATGGGCCTTGGTCTCATTATTGGGCTTTTTTATAATACTGGCTAAGTAGTATGTAAGTCTAAAATGGATGCAAAATGTATGGTATAATACAAGGTATCTCACAACATATATACAACATGCTATACATGGAGAAGGATGTGGCTCCTGTCCCGACCCAGGGTAGGTACATATATACAGGATTCTTCATGGCTCTATCTTAGTTAAGAACAAATTATGGACAAGTACGTGTAGGTAGGCTCTAATCCCTATTGACAAAAAGGGTCTCAGTTTGAAATTTCATCCTCCCCCATAAGGGTCCGGACAAAACTCGCACTGAGCGGGGTGGTTCGCGGGTCCCATCAAGCTTAAGTTACTAAGGGACAAACGCTATTACACCCCTATCTAATCTTAGCAGGTAAAGCTCGGGTATAGAGCGTGAAAGTGTGTGAATTCAATTTTAACCTAATCCCGCTACCCCCACATTTATTCACATGCTATTAAAAATATGGAAACAAGATATTTACAATCAATATATTTATTCAAAAGGTATGGAAACACAATATCTGCAATTAATATGTTTATTCAAAAAATTTGGAAACAAAATATTTTTAGTTAATATGCTTAAAAACTATGGAAACAAAATATTTACGATTAGTATACAAAACATCTATAATTAACATGCTTATTCAAAATATCTACAATTAATATGCTTATTCAGAATATTGGGAAACAAAATATCTACAATTAATATTAAAAAAAAAGAAAAAAATATTTTTAATTAATTAAGGTTGTTTGTAAATTATGGAAATAAAATATTTACAATTAATCGAAGTTATTTACGAATTACAATATTCACAAAATAATGAGTAATTAAAAGATTTATTAAATTTGAATTTGGGATAATTTCTAATTAATTATTGGCTCGACTCTCTAATGTCCCTAGTGGAGTCGCCAAGCTGTCGCGACGTCCCAAGAGCGCGTGTGCCCCGGGTGGCGAAATAAAAATCAATTTTAATATTTTCAAGGAAAATTAGATAATGTCGGAGTCGCCACTAACCTTTTAGTGTGGTTAGAACACATGATTACTACCCCGTTAGGGGTAGAATGGGTCTACATTACCAGAGCTGGGGTCGGGAGTTCGGTTACGCGAGGGGAAGGTACGAGCACCCCCTACGCGCCCATTCTTACGAACGGTACCTAATTAATTTAGAATTATCCCTAAGTTAATTTAAAAAGTCTTTAAATTACTCTTTTTATGAATTTATAAATACACATGGAAAATAAATAAATAACTAAATAAATATAATATATACATATATATTCCCTCAGAGCTTAAAGGTACGTGAAGCCTGAAGGCTAATACCCTAGCATTAAAATCATAGCGATACACCCACACAAAAATACTTATTAAAGTAATACTAAAATACTAGAAATAATGGATATCGCAATACAAAATATAAACATAGGATATAGTTGAAAATTCCAAAAATATGTGAAAATAATAGCCTTAATATATTATAATGATAATACATTACATGTAATAATAATACTACTATAATAATAACACACACATATCTCATAATATTAATAACACATAAATATCAATACAATATTATAATACCACTTTAATATATATATATATATATATATCATAACACGTAAATATAAATATTATACCATAATAATACTACTAGACTAATAATACATATATATCATAATTTTAATAACTATACAATATGATAATATATCTTAACAAATATATGCAAAAACCCTAACTATAAATAATCAAAACTTTAACATAATACTAATAAGACCCTAATGTTAACAATAAAGGAAACATTTAAGAACATGACAATACATTAAACCCTAAAAGTTAAAGGTAATATAAACAAACATGGAAACAAATAAGACGAAATTATAGAATTAGACAAACCCTAAAATAAATATACAATGTCAATCAGACCCACAATAATATATACAATAATATGAAAATAATCAAACGTGCAATAATATGGAAATAAATCAAAAATCCTAAAAAATATGTACTGATAATTTGGAAACATATGAAACCCTAAAGTTGAAATGTGATAACAATATGGAAGCACTCATAACCCTAAAATTAATAAACAATCTATATAGAGGCAATTAAACCCTAAAAATATTAATAACATGGAAACCAATCAAAACCCTAAATATAATAGGCAATATGTATAATAATAATAATAATAATAATAATAATAATAATAATAATAATAATAATAATAGCTTGGAAATAATTAGAGCCTTACAATTAATGTACAATAACAATGTGGAAACAAATTAAACCCTATAATACACATGCAATATAATAATGGAAACTATTATACAAGTAAAATTACGGGAAACAATTTAAACCCTAGAATTAATAGATAAAATATATAATAATAATTATGGAAATAATTTTAAACCTCACCATTAATATATAATAACAATGTGGAAACAAATTAAACCCTATAATACACATGCAATATATACAATAATGGAAACTATTATACAAGTAAAATTACGGGAAATAATTTAAGCCCTAGAATTAATAGATAAAATATACAATAATAATTATGGAAATAACTTAAAATCTTACCATTAATATATCATAACAATATGAGAGACCAATCACACCCTAAATAAAACACATGATGAACAAAACCCTAAATATACCATTAAAATCCTAAACAAAACATTTAATAATCTAAACCCTAAATTCACAATATACATTAAAATAAATAATAATAATAATAATAATAATAATAAAACCTCAGAATAATATACCACAATAAACATGAAATAATATAACAACCTTAATTAAAAATGCTAAATAAACACATAAATCATATACATAACAATATAACAATATTACAGATAACGATATAGTCAATATAAAATATATATATGTATATACATGAATATATATATATATATATATATATTAACACTAATCAATAAAATAATTATGTACGTGTGTGAGTGTTGTGTGTATGTGTGTGCAGGGACTTACAAGGGGGTTAGAGGATAGCCGTGAGGCGGCTAAGGCTGAATCTGCGTTTGCTGCTACGGCTGGAACAGGGGAGAGGGCAGTCTGGCCTAAGAAGATTCAGTCACCGTGTGGCCGGAAGCTGGAAGCTGGTGCAGTGGTTCTCGGGCGTTGCTGCTCTGCTATGGATGGTCGGAAATTTCCCGACTGATTGCTTGCTGTGAGGGGCGAGGATAGTGGAGAGTGATGGGCCGCGGGTTTTTTGTTGGTGCGGAATGGTGGCTGGCCTCCCCGGCTAGTCGCTGGAGTTGCAGGAGGAGATGGCGTGACTGTGCGCCGGGAGTAGGTGGTTGTGCTTGCAGGGCTCGGCTGGTGGTGGGAGCCTGGCTGCCGGAGTGGTAGGACGCTCGGGTGCTTGCAGAGAGGTTGAGAGGGATGAAGAGAGATGAGGGAGAAGGGATGGAAGAGGAAGAGAGGGCCAGCGAGATTAGAGAATGGTCAGACTGGAGAAGAAGAAGAAGAGGATTTGGAGAATTTTATTTTTCTATTGCTTTTTTTTTTTTTTGCCCCTCTCGCTTGTGTCTCCCCTGCCTTTATATAAAAAAAAAAAAAAAATTTGAAAACCCTAAAAAAAACTTCCTTTTTTGATTTTATTCTTATGGTAATAATGAAAATAGAAATAATAATAATAATAATAATTATAGTAATAATATAAGGATAATAATAATAATAACATCAATAAGGTAATAATAATAATAAATAATAATAATACTACTACTAATAGTAAATAATAATAATTATAGTAAAAATAAAAATAATAAAGATGCTATCAGTAAAATAATAATAATAATAATACTAATAAAAATAAAGTAATAATACTAATATTAATAATAATAATAATAATAATAATAATAATAATAATGATAACATTACTAATAAAAATGAAGATAATAAAAATAATAATTACCAAAATAAGATACTAACGCTAATAATAATAATAATAATAATAATAATAATAATAATAATAATAATAATAAGGTAATAAATAAAAATAATAGTAATAATAATCCAGAATAATTATAGTAAATTAATAATAATAATAAAATAATAATAAATAATAAAAATAATTATAAGAAAGTAATAATAAAATAAAGATAATAAAAATACTAATAATAATAAAATAATAATAAAAGGGAACCCCTTGTTCTATTTGGTTAGAGCAAAAATAGGGTGTCTACAATCACAATACTGATATTCATAAAAATCACGGTACTAAAATATCGTAAAATCAGAATACTGAAATATCGTAAAACATATATTCGTACTATATTCATATTCAAAAGCCACACATTACTGTAATACGTAATTTTCATTATTAAATAAACTGTATAATATTTTAAAAATACCTAGTATAGCAAATTTCCCTTACCTGACTACTGGAAAGCTCGTATGGAATACTAGCCTAATACCCGCAGGGCCTCCTACAAAACAACCTGAGAACAATATTTTCTAGAACTAAATATCAGTATTTCATCGCCTACAGCATTTCTTATAACTACCATAAGGCCAAAAATAGGCTAAAAGGTTTTATCCTGATTTTGGGATAAAATTCAACTCGATCCCACAGACAATCTGTCCTAACAAACTTGAAGAGAACTTCTCTAGGAACGTTGTGGTGGCTTCGGATTGTCAATCCGGCGTCTGGCAGGGCCGGAAACGAAGAGAGAAGTGAGAGGATCCGTAGGAGAGAGAGGAGAGAGAGAGCGGCGTGAGAAATGAATAAAAATCTGATTTTTAGCTATTTATAGGGCCAGATTCGTCGACGAGTCCTTCATTAAATTCGTCAATGAGACTTGTATTCATCGATGAAATTCATAGCAGCCAAAAACCGTCTCTCAGTATTTTCTCGTCGACGAAGTCCTATATTCGTTGACGAATTTTCTTCTACACTCGTTGACGAACGCCTGTATTCGTCGACGAGTCCTGGCAGTTTTTTTTTTAAATTAAAATTATCCTAAAAATGCAATGTCGTCGACAAAGTCTACGGCCTCCTTCTGTTTCTATATCTATTTTCTCTCCCTCTTTATTATTAAAATGCTATTATTCTTCGGGTCACTACAATATCAATCACAAATATGGTTTCAAAGATTTTAACAACACAAACAAATATCTCAAAAATAATTTATCAAATATTAAATATGAGAGATATTTGGATTTCTGGCTTGTCAATTTTTTTTTTCTAAAAGCACAAGACAAGCTATTGAATCTTGAAACAAGAATACAAGACTCACAAGCCCTAGAGAGTTTTCCCAAAGAAGACTTATGAATTAAATCACAAGGGAAAACTCAAGCTTACTCTCAATAAAAATCCACAACAATTAATGAATATAAGAGTGCAAGCTTATTGATGATTTCAAGATACTCTACCAAAGAAATTTTGTAAGAAGAATGAGTAGAGGTAGGTTTTTAAAGCTTGTGTGAGAAAAATGGGTATTTGAAAATTCAGAGGATTTTTCCTAATTATGTTTGCTAATCTGATACTAATCAAGACAAATAAAGGAGTATGTATAGACACTCCAAAAATTATAACCATTTGGGACTTAATGGGTATTTCTGAAAATGTTTAATTATGTTTAATGAAAAATAACCTAATTTAACCTCGGTAAAAATTTCCCCAATCCGAGAGCCTCGATCGACCATTTTCAAGGTTCGGTCGACCATATTGCCAAGTTCGGTCGACCGTGGAAATTTTGAACTTATGGAAATGGTCGACCGTCTCAAGGCGATTTTGAACCCTTTGTAAGTTCGGTCAACCATGACTAAGGTTTGGTTGACCGATCATCTAGGTTCGGTTGACCGTGGCAAAAATGAACTACACATTTGGTCGATCGAATAGTTAGGGGTCAGACACATTTCAATTCGGTCGACCTAGGACGATACGTTCATTTCAGAACGGTCGACCGCATGAAGTCAACATGTTGACTTATTACCGGTTTGGTCAACCAAGGCTTTTACACTGCCTGAGGTTCGTTCGACCGAGGCTTAGTCAACACTTTGACTTTTCAGCCATCAAAGTGTTGGGTCAACCAAGCTAGTATTACTAGTTTGGTTCGGTCGACTGGGGTTATTTACAAGCATAATTTTGACCCTAAATTTTATCCCTATTTGTATAAATGTGACATTTTAGCTTAAGGGATTTTTTCATTTATGTGCATGGGGTCCTAAGGTCAATCTATGGCCATTGAGCTTATTTTACCTATCATGCATGCAATGAATCAATTATTACAGACCGTTTTAATATTACAAACCCAAAATAAAAATGTAATTTACAATAAATAAATGGTCTTCATTCCTTTTTGGTTCCTCGGCCTCTTTTCTCTTTAAATGCCATAGTTGATGTGGTCTTTGCGTTCCTTATGGTTTCCTTGTATTCCTACCCTTAGTGCATGTAACAGATGATCTTGTTTAAAGAACTCAGTGCATAGGTAAAAACCATTAGATTTGTCATAATCAAAATGGGAAGGACTCATAGAGTCAACATTCTCCCCCTTTTTGATGATGACAAATACAGTAAGTAAAAGTGGGAAAAGCCTAATAGGCTCCCCCTAATAATATGAATAATAAAAATTTATAATAAAGCTCAAGCATATGTGGAAGAAAGACACCCAAAAAATTCATTATGAAATTTTAAATTTTTTTGACACTTATAGCACAACCCAATTTGATTTATTTGATTTACCCAGTTTTGCATACTTCTCCCCATTTTGGCATCAGCAAAAGGGCTAAGCTAGAAAAGATATAATCATTTGAAAATGATTTTAGATAGAGGCTTATAAGTGTGTAGTGGATAGTGGTCATTCAATTACAAGATATAGTTTTGGGAAGATTTTTAGAAATTTTGGCAGAATGTCATTTGAAAGTAGATCATTTCCTAAAAAAGTCTTTAAATCAAAGACCTGATTAATTTCAACAAATAATTTACAATATTCCACATCAATCAGCTCAAGCAGTCCAGTAGGGATCAAAGCAATTTATACAATAAATACATTACTTCCAACATCCAAGAGATAGTATAATCATGTAGTGCAAAATGGATAACAAAGGTGATCTCACAAAGTATGAAGTATATTTATAATTGATGTGAGAGAATGTTTAAATTTTCAGAGCCAAAGTTTTCTAAGTTAAGTGGCTCCCCCTCAGTTTATGCACTCAATATACTTCTAGGTGGCATCTCTACTGTGCATTAGACCTAATTCACGTCTAATCTATATAAATCTATCATCCTAAAGAGGTTTTGTGATTATGTCAGCCCATTGTCATTAGTGCACACGAACTCAAGTGCCATATCC
Source organism: Malania oleifera (assembly GCF_029873635.1). Lineage (NCBI taxonomy): Eukaryota > Viridiplantae > Streptophyta > Magnoliopsida > Santalales > Ximeniaceae > Malania > Malania oleifera. The sequence goes on along the minus strand of NC_080419.1, from coordinate 32,538,199 downwards.
CCCTTTTGCACATGGTCACGAATAAAATGATGTCTAATTTCAATGTGTTTTGTTCGTGAATATGAGATGGAATTCTTTGAGATATTGATTGCACTAGTGTTATCACATTTGATTAGAACCATGTCATAGTGTAAACAAAAATCCATGAGTTGTTGCTTCATATAAAGCGTTTGAGCACAACAACTTCCAATCGCAATATATTTAGTTTCGGTTGTGGATAAGGAAACAGAGTTTTGTTTCTTGGAGAACCAAGAAACTAGAGATTGTCCTAAGTAATGACAAGTGCCATTAGTGCCTTTTCAATCTACTTTACTACCGGCAAAGTCAGCATCCATGTAACTAACAATCTTAAATGAAGTATGCTTAGGGTACCATAATCCTAATTCAATAGTCTCAACAAGGCACCTAAGTATTCTCTTAACTACTAACAAGTGAGACTCCTTAGGTGTAGCTTGAAATCTAGCACACATACAAACACTAAACATAATATCAGGCCTGCTAGCTATAAGATACAAAAGACTACCAATCATGCCACGATAAAGTTTGACATCAACAGGAATACCTTGCTCATCTTTATCAAGTTTAGTGGAAGTGCTCATAGGAGTTCCGAGAATTTTACCATCTTTCATATTAAATTTTTTGAGTAAATCCCTAACATATTTTGATTGGCATATGAAAGTCCCATTTTTGGTTTGTTTAATATGGAACCCTAGGAAGAAGCTTAGTTCACCCAACATGCTCATTTCAAATTCATTTTGCATGCATTTGGCAAACTCATTGCACAATTCATCATTTGTAGCTCCAAAGATAATATCATCAACATGTCTTTGCACAAGGAGCATGTGATCATTATTAGATTGAATGAAAAATGTATTGTCAATCTTGCCTCTAGTAAATACATTTTCTAAAATAAAATCACTAAACCTCTCATACCAAGCTCTAGGAGTTTGTTTCAATCCATACAAGGTTTTATACAATCGATATACATGATTAGGATATTTATGGTTTTCAAATCTTCGTGGTTGTTTTACATAGACCTCCTCATTGATATAGTCATTTAAAAAGGCACTTTTAACATCCATTTGATATAATTTAAAATTCTCACAAGCGTCATATGCAAGTAACATGTAAATGGCTTCCATCCTAGCCATGGGAGCATATGTTTCCTCAAAGCCTATTCCTTCCCCCTGATTGTACTCCTAGGCTACTAACCTACCTTTGTTTCTAGTCACTACTCCATTTTCATCCTTTTTGTTTCTATAAACCCATTTGGTTCCAATAATAGTGTGATTGTCAGGTTTAGTAACTAGGGTCTAGACTTTATTTCTTTCAAATTGATTTAACTCTCCTTACATAGATAGTATCCATGATTCATCCTCTATGGCTTCATTAATATTTTTAGGTTCTTCCTGAGATAAAAATGTAAAGTGACTAACCAGGTTTCTTAAGGAAGAACGTGTGGAAACTCCACGTGAGGTTTCACTATAATTTGTTCCAAAGGATAGTTCCTAATGAATTTCCAATCTCTAGGCAATTCCTGAACTTCATTTTCAGCTTTATTATCTTCAATTGATTTATCATTAATCTCTGAATTCTTATCTATATTATTTTCAATAGAGAGCTTCTCTAATCCTAATCTAATTTCAATATCATCTTCAACAGCTCTTTTAGAAAAAAAGATTAGATTCATCAAAGACTACATGGATGGACTCAATAATAGTTAAGGCTCTTTTATTGAATACCCGGTAAGCCTTGCTGTCAAGTGAGTAACCTAGAAAAATTCCTTCGTCATATTTTAAGTCAAACTTTCCTAGGTGTTCATTATCCCTAAGCACAAATCATTTACAGCCAAAGACATGAAAATAAGAGATGTTTGGTCTATGGCCATTCCGTAATTCATAAGGAGTTTTATTAGGAAAGGGTCTGATCAAAACTCTGTTCATTACATAGCAAGCAATGCTCACTACTTCAGCCCAGAAATATTTGGGTAATTTATGTTCATTAAACATTGTTCTACCCATTTCTTGCAAGGACCTATTCTTTCTTTCAACAACACCATTTTTCTGTGGGGTCTTAGGTGTAGAGAAATTGTGAGATATGCCCTCCAAGTCACAGTAGTTCTATATGCCTTCATTTTTAAATTCAATTCCCATATCACTCCTAATATGTGTTATTTTGTACCCCTTTTCATTTTGGATTCTTCTACAAAGTCTAGTGAATTGTTGGCATGATTTATCTTTATGTGTAAGAAATAATACTCATGTGAATTTAGAATAGTCATCTACAATTACAAATGCATACAATTTTCCTCCTAGACTCTGAACTTGATTAGGACCGAATAAGTCTAAGTGCAGCATTTGAAGTAGCCTAGTAGTAGATATGATTTTCTTTGTTTTAAAACTAGATCTCGTTTGCTTACCCATTTGACATGCATCACAAATTTTATTTTTCACAAAAGATGTTTTTGATAAGCCTTTAACAAGATCATTTTTCACAAGTTTTGATAGTAGATCTATGCTAGCATGCCCTAAACGCCTTTGCCACAACCAACTTGCTTCATTTATAGCAGAAATACATGTTACATGTTGTGAAACTAAGTTATCAAAACTAGTGGTGTAAACATTTTCGTGATAATCAATAGCAAAAAGAATTTTGTTATCAGATTTATTTTCAACAATGCATTTGTCATTTTCAAAGGACACTCTATAACCTTTATCATACAATTGGCTTATACTCAGTAGGTTATGTTTTAAGCCATCAACTAATAAGACATTATCAATAACAAGGGAAGGTTCCTTGCCAACTTTACCTACTCTGATGATTCTGCCCTTCTGTATTGTCCCCAAAGGTCACGAACCCTCCTTCCTTGCGAGCAATGGACGCGAACTTGACCTTATCGCCAGTCATATGTCGTGAACAACCCTTATCCATATACCACTTGTCCTTAGATGAGGACGACCTTAAGCACACCTAAAAAAATATTTAAGTAAATAATGCTAGCCCCCGAATTATGTTGGGTCCAAAGGGGTTAGTGCTTGGTTCACCTTTGACTCTACATACTAATTTTCACATTTCTATTTCTAAATGGATAGTCAAATTGAACATGATCATTCTATTTGCATTTAAAACATGTCATTTGCCTAAATGATTCTTTAGGTGGAACGTAGGTTTTTGATTTACGATTAAAATGTCCCAAATAAAAATCATTTCATCTTATGTTTTCAATTCCATTAAAGACGAGACATTCTTTACCAAGCGAATTTTTTTGGGCCCCAAGAAGTTTTTCAAAATTGTTTTAGCCCTCTGTAAGTTTATAGATAATTTTGGAGCTGTCCTCCAATTTTATTTCAAGCTCGACAATTTTCAAATCCTTTTCTTTAAGGGATGCGACATGGGACTTCTTTCCAATTTCAAAACGTTTTGACCAATTTTTACATTTGTTTTTCAAAGCATCATTTTCCTTGGTCAACTTATTTAGGAATTTAGAAATACGAATATATTCATACTGCAATTCTTTATATGTAGGCATGCTATCCGAATCAGAATCATCATTAGAATAGCAAGAAGATAAAGAGCAAGATAATAGTACCTCATCATTGTGTGCCATTAAGCACAAGTTAACAACCTTAGAGTCACTAGAGTCCGTGTCTGAATCACTGCTATTATGTTTGTCCCATGATGTGCCGGATTTCATTGCTTTCTTCTTTTTCTTTGATTCCTTTTTTAACAGTGGGCAATCTGGGTTGATATGCCCAACTTTATTATAGTTGTTGCATGTGGGAGCATTTGATTTTTCTTTTCTTTTACTTGATTCTCCATTTTCAAATATTGAGCTCTGGAATCTTCTATATGGTCTACTATCCTTTCTAAAGAACTTATTGAATTTCCTGATAAGCATAGTCCTATTGTTGGAGTTGGTGTGATCCCAAGAGGGGGGGTGAATTGGGTTTTAAAAAACTTTTCGACTAAATTTAAACAATTACGCCTATTCACCACAGTTCATATCTCATTCAATATTGAAAACATATACGTACAATGATTGAGTTATCAGTGTGTGCATACATACACGTGTGCTGCATATTGTAGACACCCTATTTTTGCCCAAGCTAAATATAATAAAGAGGTTACTATATTATTATTATTATTTTATTAGTATTTTTTTATTATTATTATTATTATTATCATCTTATATTTATTATTATTATTATTATTATTATATTTATTTTTATTATTATTATTATTATTATTATTGTTATTGATCATTACTTTTATTATTATTATTATTTTATCATTTTATTATTAATATTATCACTACTGGTAAATATTATTATTACTTTATTATTATTATTATTAGTAGTAGTAGTAGACTAGTAGTAGTAGTTGTAGTTGTAGTATTATTATTATTATTATTTAGGGTATTAGGATTAGGGTTTAGAGAAACCTTTAGAAAGGCATGCTCGCAGTACACAAGGGGGAGGGGCGGAGACATTCACAAAAAAAAAAAAAAAAAACGCCTCTCTTTCTCTCTATCAGCCGTCACCCCCTCTGATCTCTCCCTCCCCTATTCTCGTCTACCCAGCCCAGCAACCCAGGCAACCTCCGGCCACCCCATCACCCACTGATCCTCCTTAGTCTCCCACTTTTCATCTCATCTCCCACCTCTCTCTTCACTTCCATCTCATCTCCCTCTCTCCTTCTGTCATTCCGGCAGCCACCACCGAAACCACCCTCTTGCCCAACCTGCTGCAACTACCCGAAGACCCGAACATCTCCACCGGCCACCTCTGCCGCTAGTCCACAAAACCAGCGGCCATCCTGGAGACAACGGAAATTGCCGTCGTCGGAGCAGAAGCGTGCCACAGGGAACCCACGAAGACCAACAGTCGTCCGACCACGTCTCTCAATCATCTCCCTCGTCTCCGGCCATCACTTGCAACCACCACGCCAACACCTCCATTAGTCACACACAGCAGTAGCAGTGCCGCCGCCGCTACCTGCAGCAGCAGCCCAGCACTCCAGCGACCTCCCCTTCAAAACCCCGGCGACACCCATGGTAGCCACCTGCACACGCACGCACACACACGCTGTACACAGACAGAGTACACACACACACACACCATACACACACAAACACACACGCACACCTGCTCACACTGTGCACGCACAACACACGAGATTTTGTTTTATTTTCTTTTATCTTTTTTTCCTCTTTTATTTTATTTTATTATTATTACCATAAATACTAATTAATTTGTTCTTGTAGGATTACTTTTTGTTTGTTGGGTTCGTCTCAAGTTTTAAATATTAAATTTTCTTGTCATCATCTCATTGTATATATGTTAAATAATTAGTATTATGGTTTGTTGAATATTTTTAAGTGTGCCATATTCATGTTATATGTTTAATATTTAAGATTTTTTTTAAGACCATATTTAAGCATGTATGATTAATGTTTAGGATTTTGGTTGTATTTATTTAAATAGGCAATGTCCAAGTTGTATGTTAAATATTTAGGGTTTTGGATTATCATTATATGGTTTTCTCATTATTAACATGGTAGGATATTATTAAGGTATTATTATTATTTTGGTAGTTTATTATTAGGGTATCGTTATTATGCAGGAAGGTAGTTTACTATTATGGTATTTTATCAAGTATTGCGGTAGATTACTATTATGGTATAATTCTTATTATTATAGTATATATGATATTATGGCTCTTCTGTATTGTTATATGTTTATATTTAGTATTACATATTAGATTATTTTTAGTATTTTGGTTCATTATGATATTCTTAGTATGGTATCTTTAATATATTAGTATTACTTATTAGAATATTATTAGTATTTTAATATATAGGGTATTACTTATTATAGTATCTTTAGTGTATTAGTATATATAACTTATTAGGGTATTCTTAGTATCTTAATATATAGTATTACTTATTATAGTGTATATTTATTATTATGTACTATGGTACTTATTTTTATATTTTAGTATTATTATTATTATTATTATGAAATATTTTTAATTTCTTTTTATCCCAATGATTTTAATGTGAGTGTATGAGCTTTCGAGTTTCACGTACTTTTAGTTTTAAGGGAATATATATATATATATATATATATATATATTACGTATATTTTTGTATGATTTATTTATTTATTTATTTATTTATTTATTTTGCATGTATATTTTCAAATTCACAAAAGGAGTAACCTAAAAGACTTTTTTAAATTTACTTAGGGATAATTTCATAATTAATTAAGTACCGTTCGTAAGAACAGCCGCATAGTGGGTGCTCGTACCTTCTCCTCGCGTAACTGAATTCCCGATCTCAACTCTGGTAACGTAGACTCATTCTACCCTTAAAGGGGTAGTAATTAAGTGTTTTAACTATACTAAAAGGTTAGTGGCGACTCCAATATTCCTATTTTTTTTCAAAAATTTAGACCACAATTTTTATTTCGCCACCCTGGGGCACCCGCGCGCCGGGACGTCGCAACAGCTTGGCGACTCCACTGGGGACCTTAGAGAGTCAAGCCAGTCATTAATTAGAAATTATCCGGAGCTCAAATTTAATAAATCTTTTAGTTGCTCCTCTTTTTGTGAATATTAATTGTAAATATTTTCTTTCCAAATTTGTAGTTAAGAATATTAATCGTAAATATTTTCTTTCCAAATTTTTAATATTGATAGTAAATATCTTCTTTCCAAATTTGTAGATAAGAATATTAATAGGAAATATTTTCTTTCCAAATTTTTAATATTAATAGTAAATATTTTCTTTCCAAATTTGTAGATAAGATTATTAATGGTGAATATTTTCTTTCCAAATTCGAAGATAGAATATTAATGGTAAATATTTTCTTTCCAAATTTTTAATATTAATTGTAAATGTTTTCTTTCCAAATTTGTAGATAAGAATACTAATTGTAAATATCTTCTTTTTAAATTTTTTTAAAAGAATGTTAATTGTAATTATTTTATCTCCAACTTTTTAGATTAAGTGTGTTAATTGTAAATATTTGATTTCCATAAGCATGTGATTGATTGTAAACACTTTCATTTGTTACTTGAATAAACATGTGATTAATGGTGAATAAACATATGACATGCATGTGGGGTAGCGGAATAGGTTAAACTTGGATTCACACACTTTCACGCTCTATACCCAAGCTTTCCCTGTTAGGATTAGATATGAGTGTAATAGCGTTAGTCCCTTCGTGATAGAACTTGATGGGACCCGCGAACCACTCCGCTCAGTGTGGATTTTATCCGGACACCTATGGGAGAGGATGAAATTCCAAATTGTGGACCTTTTGTCAATAGGGGTTAAAGCCTACTCATATGTACGTACTTGTCCATAGTTTTCCCCTAACTAGGATAGAGCCATGAAGAAACCCTATAAAATAACTGCAACTATCTTGGGTTGAGATAAGATCCTTATCCTTCTCCATGTGACTTAATCCGTGTCTTTTGTATATATGTTTGGTGTTGTGTCATGCATCTTGCATCCATTTTAGACATGCATACTACTTAGTCATTATACTGAAAAAAGCCCAATAATGAGACCATGACCCATCCTTTCAAAAAATAAAGCACTTGGCCTAAGCATTTTAAAATATGGGTTGGCCCAACCCTTCTTAAATAACTCAGGCCCAATTATTATTATTTTTTTTTTATAAAAAAACAAACCTAGGCCTAACCTTTTTCTAAGAAAAAACTCGATTCAGACCTGATTTTCAAAAAGGGTCAAACCTAAATTTCAAAAGTGGGCCTCAGCCCTATTACCTAAAAATCTAGGCCAACATTTTTTAAGCAATCCAAGTCCAACTCCTTTTAAACTAGGGTTTGATCCTATCATAAAATAGCTTGAAGCTCATATTTTAAAATACTCGAGGTCCAAGTGCACATTAAAGTCCACAAGCCTGTATTGAACAAATTCAATGGATTGACAAGCCTGGGTCAACCCCAAACTCAGATCATAATTTGACCCTTCTTAGGATCTAAGGTATATGGACCATTATCAAGGAAAGAAATGGTTGAGGGAGGAATTGAATTGAAATAGTGGTCCATCAATGGTTGTCTTAATCTTGAAATCTTTCATTAATGGGATTTTTCCAGAACTCTGACAAAGTAGTTATTTAGGTTACATTACATTCATGCATTCATGCATAATTTTACACATAGCCATGCACAATAGGTTGCATGCATGTTCATGTCCCCGTTTGTATGTATGTTTGCACTAGTTACATACATGCATAAACATTCATTTTATAACATAATCGCGCATCGCATACTCAATTTCATAACCATGCATACGTAGTCATCTCCAATAAGTCGGTAATTACATCCCAATTTTCTGTAAAACTGGTGTAACGAGGTGGCCAAGTTAAGGATTTGGGGTTCCATCATTGAGCAGAACAAAAATGAGCTCCCTATTCTAGGCAAAAGGTTAAAATCATGGGAACTGATTGCCTGATCATAGTTGAAATGTCATAAATGCCATCGGGTTAAAGGATTGATTAGTATTCAGTTTTAGAAGTGAGCTCACGTGATACAAAAATGATGTGCTTGATCACCTAAAGGTGATAACAAGAGGAATGCATCCATGATTTTCATTAAAATTATTTTGAAATTCAATGAAATAAGAAAAACTCTCAGTCTCATCTCATCCTATTCTCCTCGGATCATCACCTTATGCCAAATTTCGCCTATTTTTTGTTTGCATTTTGTGTAAGTGACATAGAAAATAGTTTTGTTAGTACAAAGGACTTGGAATCATTAGTTGGTTTGGGGAATCTATTCAATGTGGCAGCAAAAAAAGAACAAAAAAAGAAAAATAAAAAAAATAAAGGAAAAGCCTCCAAGTTGGAGTTTAGTAAGGATCTCACTTCAAGATGTTGTCAAGGAGTCTTATTGTGTGAGAATTTCAAAATGATGAAGAGTTATAGGAGAAGTAGACGGAAATGACTTATCAAGCCTTATCATGCAATTGCTGGATGAAATTGATGAACAAAGTCTCCTATCTTTGTCTTCTAAATTATAATTGGTGTTTTAAGAGTATAATGATTATATTCTAATCAAATGAGGGGTGGTCATCTTTAGTCGACCAGTATCCCTAAAAAGAACCAAATGTTGATTTACCATTTGTTAACCAAATTGAGCCTGAATGTTAAACCAATCTTTTCTTAAAAGTCAGTTCATCAGAAATTCAACCTAAGTTTGGGTCCCTTAGCGTTTGGCAAGTCATTTGAGACAATAATCATTACCAAAAGGATGACAAGCCATTTTTTCACTACCCAAAAGAAAGTCAAAGAAGAAATCCCTTGCAAGCTCTTTTGAGCCTGAAAAATTCAATTCTTGATTAACCCCTCAAAGGATCACACCCCACACTGGGACAGTTTTAAAAAGATCAGTCCCAAATTAGATCCAAATAAAATTCTAAAAAGTCCTTCATGAAAGGAAAAGCAAAAAGTGCAGTAAAAGAAAAAGATGCAGAAAAAAGAGAAAAAATAAGGAAAAAGAAAGAAAGAAATAAAGACATATTTCATATATGATCTTTGACCAATTTATCCTTGATCAGATCGATAATTTTGAGCCTGATTTAACCCTTTTCTTTTTTAATCTATACCCCCTAGCCTACATTACGATCCAAATGAAAGTCCTGACTAGATAGGTATACATTGTTGTCTCAAATGATTTTCCATACTCAATGTTGAGTCTGAACTACATAATGACCTGATCCTAAAACGGTACGTAGGCAGCTTGTTTAAATAACAAGTTCGGTCGATATCTTGCAAAGCGCCTCAACTCCAAATTGGGGCAGAAAATGTTATTATGGGAGGGGATTTTTGAGCCTTAGTTTCCTCGTTCTTGTTGAAACCTGAACCCTTAGCCTACATTTTGTCCCGTGTTTTAAAGTCCACCCTGAGATTGGAATATTGATTAGACTACTTAATGAGACACTAGTTATAATTCAAGACAGGGAGTTTGAAATAAGCTTGAAATAAGTAAGAAAGAATCTCTAAGTGGTGATATAGTGGACGAGTTATGGTTATGAGGTTAAGAAAAAAAAAAAAAAAGGTTTGCTCATTGATATGATTCTCTAAGCTAGAAAAGTTACATTAGTGTCAAAGTACTGGTAAAATTTGTCTCCTATTTAATAAGCACGGAAAATCAAGCAAAGACAAGCAAGTTTGTGCATTCCATCCATATTCTTGTTGAGATTGAGTTATCTGATTGCATGCTTATTTATTTAAATTTCAAAGAGATTTTAAAACATTAAGGATGCTATCCAAAGAACGTCCTTGTGGAGAAAATGTAAAACGGACACTACAAATGCATTTACTGGGGCAGGTGTCATGTCGAGTTTTAGAGGAACACATTCAAGGACATCTATGTCAGTTGGGAATTCGAAAATATGGCCAAGATCAGAATTGAATTTGTTATGATCTCGTTGGTAAATTGGCACGTCATCATGTACTATATAAAATAAAATAAAAATCTCCCTGCCCTTCAAAGCTTTAAAGGAGGATGGATAGTCAAAGGGTTTCAGAATCACTAGTAGTTTATATAAAGAAGATCCCTGTGGAGAAAGAACAGTCTAATTGGGGCAAATGTCATGTTAGGTTTTAAGGATCTGCTTATTTAGGAAGAATTGAGTTTCAGTAGGACCCATTCAAGAACCTTCTTATCATATTAGAATATGAAAACAAAGTCAAGATCAGCTAGAAGTCCATTCAATTGGGGCAGATTTTGTGATCGAGTTTCATTTTAGCCAAGCCAATCACCTCCATGGTCGGATGAATCAAGAAAATTGAGCCAAGATCAGTTACAAATCCATTCAAATGCGGCAAGTTTCATGGAGAAATTCGAAAACATGGTTAAGATAAAATATGAGATTATTGATCACAAGCGCGTTGGAAGAAAAAATTCATGCATTGTCATGCATTTCATGCATCACCATACATTTCATGAATTTCATGCATGCATTGCACAAAAAAAAATAAGAATACAAATAAAAAATAAAAAATAAAAAAATAAAAAATGCATACATGTCATATCATGCAACATGCATACATATAACAACATACCCCCACCATTGTGATGTATGGCTCGGGTCATCGTATCCGCTATGGCTCTAATTCTTACATTTGAAGTAAGCCCTCATTGTGTCTTATGGCTCAGATCATCGTATCTGCTACGACTCAGATTCTTACATTAGCAGCAAGCCATCGTTGTGTCCCATGGCTCGGATCATCGTATCTACTACGGCTTGGATTCTTACATTCGCAACAAGACATCATTGTGTCCCATGGCTCGGATCATCGTATCCGCTATGCCTCAGATTCTTATTTTCGCAGCAAGCCATCATTGTGTCCCATGGCTCGGATCATCGTATTCGCTACGGCTCAGATTTTTACATTCGAAGCAAGCCATCATTGTGTCTTGTGACTCGGATCATCGTATCCGTTACGGCTAGGATTATTATATTTCCAAGCAAGCCATCATTGTGCCCCATGGCTCGGATCATCGCATCTGCTACGGCTCAGATTCTTACATTCGCAACAAGCTATCATTGTTTCTTATGTCTCGGATCATCATATCTGCTATGGCTTGGATTCTTACATTTGTAGCAAGTCATCATTGTGTCCCATGGCTCGAATCATTGTATCCGCTACTGCTCGGATTCTTACATTTGCAGCAAGCCATCATTGTGTCTCATGGCTCGAATAATTGTATCCGCTACGGCTCAAATTCTTACATTCGTAGCAAATCATCATTGTGTCCCATGACTCGGATCATCGTATCCGCTACGGCTCGAATTCTTACATTTATAGTAAGCCATCATTATGTCCCATGGTTCGGATCATCGTATCCGCTACAGCTCGAATTCTTACATTCGAAGCAAGTCATCATTGTGTCCCATGGCTCGGATCATCGTATCTACTATGGCTCGAATTCTTACATTCATAGAAAGCCATCATTGTGTCCCATGGCTCAGATCAGCGTATCCACTATGGCTCAGATTCTTACATTCGCAACAAGCCATCATTGTGTCCTATGGCTCCAATCATCGTATCTGCTACTACTTGGATTCTTACATTCGCAACAAGCCATCATTGTGTCCCATGACTCGGATCATCGTATCCTCTACGGCTCGGATTCTTACATTTGCAGCAAGCCATCATTGTGTCCCATAGCTCGGATCATCGTATTCGCTACGGCTCAAATTCTTATATTCGCAGCAAGCCATCATTGTGTCCTATGGCTCGGATCATCGTATTTGCTATGGCTTGAATTCTTACATTCGCAGCAAGCCATCATTGTGTACCTCAACTTGGATTCTTACATTCAGTTCAAGTCAAAGCTGCATACTTCCACCTGGATTCTTACATTCACTACAAATCATCCCTGGTTGGAAGAAACAAACAACACTTGATTAATCTGAAAGCCATAAGGAGTTGTATGACCTGACTAAAATATGTGTCTTTTATCTTTGCAGGCTTGTTGCTACAAAAAACGTAGAAGAGTTCCTACCGTTACATTGAAGCAACAAAGCCTATAAAGAGGGGCAGCTGTAAACACCCTATTTTTACCCGAGCCAAATATAATAAAGGGGTTACGATATTATTTTATTATTATTATTATTATTATTATTATTATTTTATTAGTATTTTTTTATCATTATTACTATTATTATTATTATTATTATTTTATTATCATTATTTTTAGTATTTTTACTATTATTATTATTATTATTATTATTTTACTATTATTTTTTTATCATTTTATTATTAGTATTATCACTACTTTTAAAAATTATTATTACTTTATTATTATTATTAGTATTAGTAGTAGTAGTAGTAGTAGTAGTAGTATTATTATTATTATTATTATTATTATTATTATTATTATTATTTAGGGTATTAGGATTAGGGTTTAGAGAAGCCTTTAAAAAGGCATGCTCGCATAACACAAGGGGCGGGGGCGGAGACATTCACCAAAAAAAAAAGGCCTCTCTTTCTCTGCATCAGCCGTCGACCCTCTGATCTCTCCCTCTCTTCTTCTCGTCTTCCCAACCCAGCAACCCAAGCAACCTCCGGCCATCCCATCACCCGCTGATCCTCCTCAGTCTCCCACTTTTCATCTCATCTCCCTCCTCTCTCTTCGCTTCCATCTTATCTCCCTCTCTCCTTCTGTCGTTCCGACAGCCACCACCGAAACCACCCTCTTGCCCAACCTGCTGCAACTACCCGAAGACCCAGCCATCTGCACCGGCCACCTCTGCCGCTAGTCCACAAAACCAGCCGCCATCCAGGAGACAACGCAAATTGCCGTCGTCGGAGCAGAAGCGTGCCACAGGGAACCCACGAAGACCAACAGTCGTCCGACCACGTCTCTAAATCATCTCCCTCGTCTCCGGCCATCACTTGCAACCACCACGCCAACACCTCCGTCAGTCACACACAGCAGTAGCAGTGCCGCCGCCGCTACCTGCAGCAGCAGCCCAGCACTCCAGCGACCTCCCCTTCAAAACCCCGGCGACACCCATGGTAGCCACCTGCACACGCGCACACACACACACACTGTACACAGACAGAGTGCACACACACACACACACACCATACACACACAAACACACGCAAACACATGCTCACACTGTGCATGCACAACACACGAGATTTTGTTTTATTTTCTTATATCTTTTTTTTCTCTTTTATTTTATTTTATTATTATTACCATAAATACTAATTGGTTTGTTTTCATTCTTGTAGGATTACTTTTTGTTTGTTGGTGTTCGTCTCAAGTTTTAAATGTTGAATTTTCTTGTCATCATCTCATTGTATATATGTTAAATAAATTGTATTATGGTTTGTTGAATATTTTTAAGTGTGCCATATTCATGTTATATGTTTAATATTTAAGATTTTTTTTAAGACCATATCTAAGCATGTATGATTAATATTTAGGATTTTGGTTGTATTTATTTAAATAGGCAATGTCCAAGTAGTATATTTAATATTTAGGGTTTTGGATTATCATTATATGGTTTTCTCATTATTAACATGGTAGGATATTATTAAGGTATTATTATTATTTTGGTAGTTTATTATTAGGGTATCCTTATTATGTAGGAAGGTAGTTTACTATTATGGTATTTTATTAAGTATTGCGGTAGATTACTATTATGGTATAATTCTTATTATGGTAGTATATACGATATTATGGCGCTTCTGTATTGTTATATGTTTATATTTAGTATTACATATTAGATTATTTTTAGTATTTTAGTACATTATAGTGTTCTTAGTATGGTATCTTTAATATATTAGTATTACTTATTAGAGTATTATTAGTATTTTAATATATAGGGTATTACTTATTATGGTATCTTCAATGTATTAGTATATATAACTTATTAGCATATTCTTAGTATCTTAATATATAGTATTACTTATTATAGTGTATATTTATTATTATGTACTATGGTACTTATTTTTATATTTTAGTATTATTATTATTATTATTATTATTATTATTATTATTATTATTATTATTATTATTATTATTATACTTTATTATTAAATGTTTTTGATATTTTTTATCCCTACGATTTTAATGAGAGGGTATGAGCTTTCAGGCTTCACGTACCTTTAGTTTTGAGGGAATATATATATATATATTACGTATATTTTTGTATGATTTATTTATTTATTTTGCATGTATATTTGTAAATTCAAAAAAGGAGTAACCTAAAAGGCTTTTTTAAATTTACTTAGGGATAATTTCATAATTAATTAGGTACCGTTCGTAAGAACAGGCGCGTAAGGGATGCTCGTACCTTCCCCTCGCGTAACCGAACTCCCGACCCCAGCTCTGGTAATGTAGACCCATTCTACCCTTAATGGGGTAGTAATTAAGTGTTCTAACTAGACTAAAAGGTTAGTGGCAACTTCGATATTTCTATTTTTAAAAAAAATTTAAACCACAATTTTTATTTTGCCACCCCGAGGCACCCGCGCTCCGGGACGTCGCGACACATATCTCATTTAAATTAGTTCTGTGTGCATGCAAGATGGTTATAACAAAACATGAACAAGCATATACATTCTGAAATTTAAGTGCAGGAATTTAAATAAGATAAAGAGAGAATGACACACAAATTTATTAACGAGGTTCGGCCAATACTACCTACATTCTTGCCTTGGGCATACCCCTCAAGGATTCCACTAACCCTACTTACTTAAACAGGTGGAGCAGAAGCCTTTTACATCCTCTCCTTTTGGGGCGAGAAAACCCCCAACTAGGCTGAGTCAAACTAGTCTCACTTACGGGGTTGAGACTCACTAGTTTAATTTCTAAACTGAACCAAATCAGTCTCACTTACGGGGTTGAGACTCCTCAGTTCAATTCCGGGCAAAACCCAATTGTTACAATAAAAATATTTTTATACATATGAAAAAGCTTCTAAATACAAGTATGGATGTACACATTAAGCTCATAAAAAATACACACTCCAATGATATGAAACAATGCTTAGGGAGGAAGGGTGCTTATCTAAATAATTTGCACAAATAAATTCGTGGATATAAAAATGATTATTATGTTCTCCAACAAATTTTTTTTTCAAGTAAGAGTATTTGGAGAATTTGGAGTTTATGTTCAAGAAAATATTTGTGCAATAAATAATTTTCTTTCAAAAATATTTATCAAATAAATAATCTAGGAGAAAACCAAAGCTATACTCTCAAGAAAATGATTTTCAAAGACAAATAATATGTGAGAGTGTAAGCATGTATATATAAAAATAAATACCCAAAATGAATATGCTTTCTTCTAAAATGATTTTGAAATAAGTAAATGGAAAGAGTGTTGAAGAGTTTAGTTTGAAAAATTTTACCCCAAAAAAGAAATTTTTGCAATAAAAATGGTTTGGGGGAATTTTGATTAACAAGGGATTGGAGAGAAATTTGGAGTTAATCAAAGTTTTTAATTTGAGTTATGAGGGGGTATTTATAGATTTTTATAAAATCTAACCGTTAGGGATATATTAGTCATTTTTGCAAAAGTTTAAGTGAGGTTAATAAAATTTTAACTGCGTTTTAACCTTGGTAATTCTCGCCAACCCGAGAGCACCAGTCCACCGAACTTAAGGTTCGGTCGATCGAGTGGCTGGGTTCGGTCGACCGGGAGAAATTTGAATTAGAAGGATGGTTGACCAGACTTAAGGGGTTTAAAGGCAATTTTCCGAATCCGCGCAGTTCAGTCGACCAGGTCAATTTGAACTACGTGGTTCGATCGACCGAGTGGTTGGCATTTCCCATGTGGGGGTTTGGTCGACTAGGGCGTTGCCCATATAATTCTAGTCAATCGATCGAGGGGTCAATATGTTGACCCAAGGAGGTTCGATCGACCAAGGGTTGCCTGTATATATCTAGTCGGTCAACCGAGCGGTCAACATGTTGACTCGTGGGGGTTCAATCGATCGAACATGCCATCCTTGAGCATTTCGGTCCTTTTTCTTTTATAAAATTCTCCCTATTCATATGATGATTAATGGTAAGACTATAGAGAATATTTTTATGAAGTATAGGGAGTCCTAAGGTCAGTTTAGGACTTTTGAGCATATAAACCCTAAAAAATCCGGCATTGGTCAACCGATTCCTAAGGTTCTATGACTCCCTATGGTCAATCTAAGGCCTATCTGAGCATACAAGACACATCATGCAGATGCATGTGTTATTACAGACAAAGATATAAAAATTAAATGCATATACAAATTAAAATGAACGTCTTCGTCTTTTGCTCTTCAGTCTTAATGGAATACACTGGAAAATATGATCTTTATGTTCCTACAAGCTTTGATGTCCTTTACCTCATGTGTGTGTTGAATCACGAACCTATTCAAAAACACTAAATGCACACATGAGATACTTGTGCTTTGTCATCATCAAAACAGGAATCGGACTCAAAAAGTCAACATATATCTTCTCTTGATGCTGGTTCTTACATTCACTAGAAGTGTTAGCAGATATCTTTAAAACAGTTACCTTCTTTACTCTATTTTGCTCATTCAATCTTTCATTAATAGTCATCTCATATGTGATAATTTACCTTATTAGTTCATCTAGAATCAGTGCCTTTAAGTCTCTACCTTTGGCTATAGTCGTAGCCTTTGCTTCCCAAACAGGTGATAATGCCCTAAGAATTTTCCTAATCATTTCATATGCGAGATATGTTTTACCTAATGCACGTAATGAGTTAGTGATGTGAGTGAAATGAATGTACATGCTCTGTATGGATTCATTAGTGTTCATCTTGAATGCCTCGTACTCACTAGTCAACATGTCAATTCTACTATCCTTAACATCTCTAGTACCCTCATAAGTAATCTCTAATTTATCCCATATTTCCTTAACTGTTGTGCATGCCATAACCCTATTGAATTCATTTGCATCAAGTGCACAATATAAATTATTCATAACAATTGCATTTACATTTATTGCTTTTATGTCATTATCAGTGTATTCATCCTCGGTCTTAGGTACTCTAGCCTCCTCTACAGTTTTCATGGGAATATAATTTCCTCTAGAGACAACTCTCCATACCTTTCAATCAATGTTTTGAAGGTAAATGTGCATCCTTTGTTTCCAGAAAGTGTGGTTCGCACCATTGCAAACAGGAGGACGTGTGGACGAGTGTCCCTTAGCAAAAGGGGTTAAACTAACATGAGTTATTATAATCTTTTCGTAGAAAAACGATTAAGTCTAAGTAACCTAACTCTGATACCAATTGTTGACTTTAGTGTAATCCCAAGAGGGGGTGAATTGGATATTTTAAAAAATTTCTTTCTAGGTCAATTAACCAACAACAGTATTTCACAAAGTTAGAGTCAGTTTAGAGCATTTAAAACATAAATAGATAGATGCAACTGCAATTAAATTACTCCAGAAAAATTTTAAACAAGCAAGCATAATATACCAAAGCAGATAAAGTAAAGATGATGCCAGATGTGTTATCAAGGTTCAACACGTCCCCATCACTAACTCGCAAGCCTGAGGATTCCACTAAAGCTCACTTGCGGGTGGAGCGACATCGGATACAACACCCTTTCCTTATTGGGCAAGGGAAACACCAGGTTAGATTAACAAGCCTGACCCCAACCTTTATAACCAATCCTTACGAGCCAGATCAACACCCCCTTAGGTCACGCCTAGAATACAACTGATAATGAAATTTAAATTTTCGTGTATAATATACGTGATTCTCTAATAAGTAGATATGTACCAATACAATCAATGCACTTCAATATAATAGGATTTATAAGCTTAATGAAGATTAATGTAACTACTCTCAAGATAATGCAAAATATAGCAAGTAATATGTGAGAGTGTGTTATGATAGATTCTTTGAAGCAATATATATGTATATATATCACAAATATGATTTCAAAGATTTTAAGAACACAAAAAAAATATCTCAAAAATAATTTATCAAGTATTAAGTATAAAAGATATTTGGATTTCCAGCTTATCAAAAATGTTTTTCTAAAAGCCCAAGACCAACTTTTGAATCTTGCAATACGAATACAAGACTCACAAGCCTTAGAGAGTTTTCCCAAAGAAGACTTATGAATTAAATCACAAGAGAAAACTCAAGCTTACTCTTAATAAAAATCAACAACAATAAGAGAATATAAGAGTGCAAGCTTATTGATGATTTCAAGATACTCTACCAGAGAAATTTTGCAAGAAGAATGAGTAGGAGTAGGATTTTTAAGCTTGTATAGGAAAAATGAGGATTTGAAAATTCATAGGATTTTTGCTAATTATATTTGCTAATCTGATACTAATCATGACAAATGAAGAAGTATATATAGACACTCCAAAAATTATAACCGTTTGGGACTCAATGGGTATTTCGGAAAATGTTTAATTATGTTTAATGAAAAATAACCTAGTTTAACCTCGGTAAAAATTTTGCCAACCTAAGAGGTTCGGTCAACCATTTTCAAGGTTTAGTCGACCATATTACTAAGTTCAGTCGACTGTGACAATTTTGAACTTACGAAAATGGTTGACCATCTCAAGGCGATTTTGAACCCTTCGTAGGTTCGGTTGACCATGGCTAAGGTTCGATTGACCACTCATCTAGGTTTGGTCGACTATGGCCGAAATAAACTACACATTTGGTCAGCTGAATAGTTGGGGGTTAGACATGTTTCGATTCGGTCGACCTAGGACGATACATTCATTTCAGAACGGTTGACTGCATGAAGTCAGCATGTTGATTTCTGACCGGTTCGGTCGACCAAGGCTTTTACACTGCCTGGAGTTCGGTCGACCGAGGCTTAGTCAACACTTTGACTTTTCAGCCATCAAAGTGTTTGGTCGACTAAGCTAGTTATTACTAGTTTGGTTCGGTCGACCGAGGCTATTTGTAAGCATAATTTTGACCCTAAATTTTATCCCTATTTGTATAAATGTGACATTTTTAGCTTAAGAGATTTTTTTTTATTTATGTGCATGGGGTTCTAAGGTCAATCTATGGCCATTAAGCTTATTTTACCTATCATGCATGCAATGCATCAATTATTATAGACCGTTTTAATATTACAAACCCAAAATAAAAATGCAATTTACAATAAATAAATGCTCTTTATTTCTTTTTGGTTCTTCAACCTCTTTGCTCTTCAAATGCCATAGTTGATAAGGTTTTTGTGTTCCTTATGGCTTCCTTGTGTTCCTACCCTTAGTGCATGCAACGAATGATCATGTTCAAAGAACTTAGTGCACAGATAAGAACCAACGGATTTGTCATAATCAAAATGGCAAGGACTTATGGAGTCAACAATATAGGAAGATCCGGATCTTTTCAAAATTGGTCTGGATTCAATCATCGGCGATGTGTCCCCGACGGTGAGTATCACAACATATTGGAGTTTTTTCATACCCTAGAGTGTGGTGGTCACTTTAGTGGGAAGAAAACAGCGACCAATGTGCTTTAAAGTGGATTCTTTTGGCCCACACTCTTTTGGGATGCCCATAATTTTTGCAGAGCATGCTTATGGTGTTGGTAGACCAAGAACATCTCCCGACGTGACACGATGCCTTTGTGCCCCATTCTAGCGGTTGAGCTATTTGATGTGTGGGAGATTGACTTTATGGGTCCATTCCCTCCTTCCCATGGATATATGTACATACTTATGGCAGTGGATTATGTTTCGAAGTGGGTAGAGGCGGCTGCGACTAAGATCAACAACCATCGAGTGGTCATTTGATTTCTTAAGGGTCTTTTTAGTCATTTCAATTATCCTTGAGCCTTATTAGTGATGAGAGAACTCATTTCCTCAATCATCATTTTACAGCCCTCCTTCGGAAATACTCCATCACTCACAAAGTAGCCACACCGTACCATCCTCAGACTAGTGAGTAGGTTGAGGTTTCGAACCATGAGATTAAAAACATCCTTGAGAAACCGTGAGGCTGGATGGACATATAGGACAGCCTACAATACCCCTATCAGCATGTCCCCATATCGATTGGTCTATGGTAAGACTTGTCACCTCCTGATTGAGTTAGAGCATCGAGCATATTGGGCGATTAAGAAGTTCAATTTTGACATGGTTGCTATTAGTGCTCATTGCCGCCTCCAACTCAATGAGTTGGAGGAGATCCGAAATGCCTCGTATGAGAATGTCAAGATCTATAAAGATAGGATGAAAGCTTTTCATGACAAGCACATTGTTGTGAAATCTTTCGAGCCTCACCAAAAAGTATGGCTTTTTAATTCGAGGTTGAAATTATTTCCAGTTAAGTTGTAATCGAGATGGCATGGTCCCTATGTTGTGAAACGAGTGATTCCCCTTGGTGTGGTTGAAATTAAGGATCCAATGACTTATAACCATTTCAAGGTCAATGGTCAACGCATTAAGCCATGTGAAGAAGGGGTTATCGAAGGACTCATCGAGAGAGTTTTTCTTTGTGACCCAGTGTATCCACCTTGAGTTTTCATTGTGTTTGGCTGAAGACAATAAACTTAGCTCTTTTTGGAGGCAACCTAAGTGTTTTTCTTTCTTCTTTGCCTCTATAGGTTGTACATTGTAGAGTAGGTAGGGTTTAGGGTCCTTAGGACAGGCTGTAGGTTATTTTGGGGGTGCGACTAGGGCACGACCAGCACTGCCTTGGTGCAACCTAGTTGAACTTCTAAATCTTCTAAACTTCCAAAGTCCCGAGAAGCTCAACCAAGGGCGCAACTAGCACTCTATTCTAGCGTGACCTGATCGAGAATTGATGTCCCTATTTTAGTTAGAGGTGCAACCACTAGCGACTAGCACCAAGCTGGTGTAACCTGGTCGAACCTATTAAAATCATGTTTAAAGCTTCTTCTCCCACGAAGTTCGAACGTCACTCTCACATCTTCCTTTGCACCTCATTCATCGCACCCCTCTTCAACCTAATCACCCGAGCCTCTTCCACTTCTCCAGCATCTTCGGCACCCCTCCAGTGATCCTCACCTTGCGCAACGCTCCATCCTAGTGCACTTAGGGTTTTGGCCATTTGCTTTCCTTGCGTTCGTGTCTCTTCATTTTCTCCACCTTTATCTCTCCTATACCCATTTGAATTTCCTCGAAGATGCCTCGACGCTCGGAATCTCGGGCTGCCTCAAAGCAGCCCAATCACCACAATTTGCCGCCAAGCAGCAGAGGGTCCATGACTCGTCGAGGGATGAGTCTTCTTCAAGGGGTCGAGCGGCCCCGAGAGAGCAGGCACGAACTTTGAGGGAGACGAGGGCACCGAGGGTGCTTAAATGGTGCCACTCCAAATGATCAGTCAAATTAGGCCATACCCCCTTCTACCCCTGCGATCCGCCGCTTGTTGGCAGAAATGGCACGAGAAGTGGCTGCCGCAATAGCAGCCTCCTCGTCTGCCTCCGGCGGCAATCCTGATTCTGATTCTGACTCTGATTCAGATTAGGGCAGGATACTTTGGATCCTTTGTTTGCACTCTTTTGCATATGTAATGTGCTCATGCACACAAATTTCTTTTCTTTTCTCCTTTTATTTGTATTTTCTTTTCATTTTTGTATCACCATGCTTGATTGGTTGTACTTGTGCTTTTGATGTATCTGACTTCAGTTGTACTGCCTTTGTGCTTAATGAATACATGGTGCTTTTGGTTTCATCTTTCTTTTGTGCTATAGTATACCATTGCTCTTATATTTATGATTCTAGATTTTATATGGATGTTCATTGATGTAGGTACACTTATTTGATCTATGAGCACCATTTCGTGCTTCCTTCCCATGCTTTCTACGTTCTTTCTTTCCATACTTTAGTAGGGACACTGAAGTTTTGAGTTAGGGCAAGGGGTTAGGAAAACACTACACAACACATGTTGAGCACAAAAATGACACAATTTGTGAGGATTGGTGTAATCCCAAGAGGGGGGTGAATTGGAAATTTAAAAAGTTTAGCTAACTATTTAGCTATATTCCAAATAATATGAAGATTAAATTTAAAGCATACACAAAGATATCCCAAACAAAATTAAAGGCGTGTATGTGAAAAAACCACAACAATATATAAACATTTATATACATTTGTAAATGTAAAGAGTATAGGGAAAGAGAATGACATCGAGATTTTTACGAGGTTCGACTATCCCTACCTACGTCCTCGCCTCAAGCAAACCATATGAAGATTTCCATTATTCACTCCTTCAATCAGACGGAGCCACCCGTTACACACTCCTTATAGGCGGAGCCACCTCTTTGAGCAATATCCCCTCACTCAGTCCACTTTTTATAGGCGGAGCCACCTCTCCAAATGATATCCCCTCACTTGGTCCACTTTTTATAGGTGGAGCCACCTCTCCAAGTGATATCCCCTCACTTGGTATGGTTCACAACCCGAACCACAAAGGCAACGATTTGAAAATAATTTTTCATACAAGGAATGCTTCTACAAAAGCTGATTTGTACAATGAAAAATATTCTATATGTACTCTCAAATGATTTTAAATATGAAGCTCAATAAAGTAGGGTATTTCTCTCAGAAAATATTTTGCAAGTAAAATGAGAGTATGGAAAATGATTTACTTCAAGATTGGCCTTTGAAATATCAAAGTAGAAAGCCTTTCATGCAATATATATGATTGTAAATATGCTTAAAGCTTTCAAGAAACTCAAAAGATTTTCTCTAAAAAATATATTCAAAATGAAGAGTAGGAGAAATTGATTTCTTCAAGATTGACCTTTGTAATACCAAAATGCAAGAAGGTTTTCAAGCAATATATATGAGTGTGAATATATGCTCAAACCTTACTTGGATAACCTAAAAGATTTTCTCCAAAATAGTTTTTCAAAAGGAAAGTAGGAGAAGTAAGAATTTGATCTTCAAAATGGGTTTGAAATAAGAACAAGAATCAAAGTATATGCAAGTATGCTCACAATATAATTTTTCTAATATTTTTAAGTGTTAAGGCTTAGTATTTACAGGCAAAAACCAAATGTAGCCGTTATATGGCTGTTGGGGTATTATAAGAATAATTTATTTTGAAAACTAGCCGTTTTAATTTTGTTGGCATTCAGCACCTGATACGAATCGTCGACAAGTTCCGTCCAATTGTCGACGAGTGACCTGCAGTCATCGACAAACCACCCTCATTTGTCAACGAGTCACCTAGGCTAAAAATCATAGTTGGCTACTAGAGTTTTTCGTCAATGACTCAAATAACGTTTGTTGATGAGTCATGCCCATTCATCGACGAGTCAATGTCATTCATCGACGATTGACTTGGGTGAAAACTCGATATGGCTACTGGCTTCATTAGTCAATGAATGCACTGCATTAGTCGACGATTCCTTTGTTTTTCCATACCAATGAGCCTTCTAATGAGCCAACCCATGCTAGGACATGGTGTATATGAACTATATTGAGTCTAATGTTGATTTAAACTTGTCCTAGTGATTTTTGGGCATTGTTTTGATTTCAAAACCATTTCAAACCTTTTGTGTGAGTTTAACATTTAAGTAAAAGGATTTTTTATGTAAGTTTGGAGAGCCTAAGTTCAATCTAAGGTCAGTGTAGAGCTTAAATTTAAACCAAATGATCATACATGCACAATTGAAACCTATAAACATTACAATTGAAAAAAATACAAGTCTTCAACCTTTTGCTCTTCAGATTTCCATGGAATGCGCCAAGATATGTGCTTGTTTAGGTCCTTTATGGCTTCCATATTGCATCGGTCATCTGTGCTTTCTAAAACTTAAACCTATTCAAATACTTAGCGAACAAATGAGATGGTGTGATTTGTCATTATCAAAACGGGATAGGACTCAAAAAGTCAACACAATTTTTAAAAAATTTTCAGTCAACATTGTCTGTTTTATGCCATGATAACACTTTTGATGCCCTTTACATACTCATATATAGCTTGTATATTATATGCTTAGGTTGTATCCTTTATATGACTTTATTATGCTTACTAACAATTTAGTGAGTTGCTTATGCATAGCCAATTTACTTGTTTTGCCACTTTATGAGGATTGACTAATAGTTCATTCATTTTAATATTGTTGTATAAGTTCTGGTATTCACATGGTATTTCACAAAGTTATGATGCACTTTCACATGATTTGTTTCACTTAGGGTTCCTTGAGAGCATTGAGAGAACAACCATGGTGACTATGACACCTTGTGAGGTTTTGCTGAGCCTTTCATTTTTTTTTTTTTTTTTTTGTGAGAGTCATTTACATGAACTCTGAGTTCAAAAAACTTAACTTTCCTTGTTTGGATATTCTTTGCATGCTAGTTTCAGTATTTGCATTTGCTAGCCAAGAGGTGATGTCTAATGGGGATATATAAACCTAAGTCTTGTAGCTTACTCAAGATGTGAAAATTAAGCTACCCCTAGAGATAAAAATAATTCATAGACCCCTTCTCGAGCTTAGTTTTCTATTGGTAGCACAAAGATGACAAAAGTGGTGATGATTGTCCTAGCTAACCATAGAAGAAAAATGTTTAAAGAAATGAATGATTAGAAGAAAAATAAATGAGAAAAATATATAAAATACTTGCTCCAAACACAAAAGGGTCAAGCTAAAGACACAACACATCATATCCATGCACGTATGAAGCTTCTTCAAGTGCTCCAATGCATATGATGTATTCGCGTCCAGTTTGTGAGTTATCATTCTAGGGTAGTTGTTGACCTTATAGGTCATGCACGGTTTTGATTATGACAAATACTCATTGTATCTAATGAGTGTTTGAGACTTTGTGTAGGAACCTTAAAATTGCCAAGATCAAGATGAACACAAAGAGGAACTGATGCTGAAGACCCAATTTACGATTGTATTGTATTTCATTTATATGCAAAGGGTCTGTAATAGTAAATAGGGATTTGTTTGTAATAAGCTCACACACATCACATGCATGATCTAATTGGTAAGCTCAAACAAACTGTAAACTAAAAATGACCTTAGAATGACCTTGGGGTTTTAGTCGAATGACACTGAATTTTTTTGGTGTCTTTAATTGGACAAAAATGACCCTAGGACACTCACCATTGCACCAATGAATGTCAGGCACTTGATTAGGGTTTGAGTGAATCATAAGAGAACCGAAATGCACACATTGTGCACTTTCGGTCGATCGGCCAAGGCAGTTCATTCTGCCCTGGTCGATCGAACCTAGGTCCAGGTCAACGGTTGACCAATGTCCCGGTCGACCAAACCATTGTAGTTCAAATCCCCTGGTCGACCGAACCCTCCTGAGGTCAACAATTTGACCACCTGGTCGACCGAGCCAAACCAACTACCTGGTCGACCAAGGGTCCTCGGGAGAAGTCCCAACTGTCTGGTCGACCAAACCATCCAGTTCAAAATGGTCTAGTCGATCGAACCTCGGTAAAATGGAAAATCACCCTTCGGACATGCACTTTCGGTTGACCGAGTCTCCAATTCAAAAGTATCCTGGTCGACCAAATCATATGAACTTCGGTCGACCGAAATGGTTCTGGTTAACCGGACCTCTTGGGTTGCCCTGATTTTCTACCATGGTTAAAATATTTTAAACAGGGTTAATTATTTTAAAATGATTTAAAACTTTCCTAATTATTCCCAATAGGTTTCTAATGGTTATATTTCAAGGGGTGTCTATAAATACCCTCTCATTTAGGATAATTAGCATGGGATTTTCCACTTTGATTAGGAGAGATTCTCTAAAATTTTCAAAACCTATAATACTCATATCTAAGCCCCAACCACTCATACTTACCTTCTATTATTGCCTACATCATTTGTAAGTTGATTGAGTGTTTGTGTTGAAAGGTTTACTCTCCTTGTTTGGTGATTATTTAATGTGATTTTTCTTAAGAGCTAAACCTAAGTATTCTTAGGGGACTTTGTTAATAAATCTCTCCTAAGAAGACTTGTATTAAACTTCTGAGTATTGCACATCCATTGCAATATCTTGTGAAGTTTGTATTTGTTTGTAAATTGTAAAATCACTTCAAAACATTTCCAAATATCTTGTGGGATTTATTTTGATATAACTTTGAAAAGATATTTGTTTATGTGATAGTGATCTTTGTTGCAATATTCATTCACTCATATATTATTTGCTGAATACAAAGATTACACATCTTTTGCAAACCAAGCATATACATTATTTGATATTTACATGCTTGAGACATCCTGCTGATTAAAATAGTTAAGACTTGATATCTTTGTGTGAACGTATTGATTGAATATCTTGAGATACAAAGATTTCCTATTGATACTCTCACGCACTCATCACACTGATAGAAAATATATTTGAGAGATGAAACATTAGATCACACTGAGCTTACATATTAAATCATACTGTGGTGTATGTAATTGCGTGTAGTTAGGTACACATCTGCTTTACTTGAAAGCATAATTACTGTACCGTTTCATTTATTGAGCAAAATTGTTGTATTCCAGGCATGAGCCTGAAGAGGGAGACTAGCCCTGGAATAGTCCCGGATTGGCTTAGACCCAGTCAGGAAAATTAGGTGCGTCATCTTGTTAAGACGTGTAGGTTGAGGTTAGCCCCGCTAACTGACCTGGTTAAGGTTGAGATCAGCCCTAATCTAATTGACCTGGTTGTAATCGGTGCTGCTCCACCCTTAAGTGAGCTATTAGTGGAATCCTCAGGCTTGTGAACTAGAGGTGGGAACGTAGGCACAGTTGGCCGAACCCTGATAACATATCGTGTGTTTGTTCATATTTCTGTACTTCATATTTACTGCACGTGTATGTTATTATGTGAATGATGCGCTTGATTTATATTTCTATATAGTATATTTATTAGCGTATTTGGAACTGCATAAAAAGACCCTAGGTTGTAATATTCAGCTAACATCTAGTTCAACCTAGGAGATAAGTTTAAAATTCCAATTCACCCCCCTCTTAAGAATACACCAATTCTAATAGTAGTCTTGATTGGATGTGGCGAGTAGGTGAGAAAGCGCTAAGGTGAAGGACCCAACACCTCGTTAATAGGCTAGATCCTATTTTTATGAGACTTGTTCACTCCATTTTTAACATTAGTTCCTCAGAATATGTGATATGTTTGATCTTGCATGTGAAATGACATGATTGTGTTACTTGTTGATCCTAGTTAATGTCCACTAAGATTGGTGTTTGTGGGTATCGCCTTTGAAACCCTTATGAGACTATAACTTGTCCACTAGGGTCACCTAGGGGTTTAAAGCCTTGTTCCATATGGTAAATGCAATCACATTTCCCATGAAAGAGGAGGTAGATAGGAATTTGGTTATCTTTTATAGTTTTCTTAGTTTTACTTTGATCAAGGACAAGCAAAGTGTAAGTTAGGGGTTGTGATGTGTCCTTAAAATGCACTATTTTAGGTTCCCATTTACTTATGTTTTATCCTCATTTATCTTGTATTTACTCTTTGTTATCATAGTTTGGAGTTATGCATGGTTTGTCCATGTTTCGGGAAAATCAAACCGAGGGGTTAAGCAATACGAGAAGCCAAAGGAGTAATTAGGAAGCAGAAAACTCAAATCAGATGCTCAATCAAACACCTAAAGTCTCAATTCATCAAAGGACTTAAGACCCTATTTGACCATGTGGTGTGACCAGCTAACACAGGGGGTCACCAGGTCACAGAAAGAAGACTCCAAGGTTCAGAATGAAAGTGAATTGCTGCAAGCTTCGACCATTAGCTCAACCAAGTGACCCTGAAAGGCAACTAGGTCGAGAACCCTAAGACTAACTGAGCCAGAGATACCGAGAGTCTCAATCAACAACCAAACCAGGAGACCATGAGGGGTGACTAGGTCGAGATCCAAATATTTACTGAAGTTGAGATCCTGTAAGTCTCGACCATTAGAGTGACCACAAAGATCTACAAGCATAACCAGATCAAGAATGTTTGAAGTTTGAATCCCAGAATTCCTGCGAGCCTCGACCAGGGCGCGACCAGGGGAAGACATGGGTGCGACCTAGTCAACAGACGAGATCCCAACGAACTGCTTTGCAAGAATTTTGTGAACAAGTTTCTTGTTTTGAATTCAAACCTTTGTAAACCCTCTTGGGTATAAAACCTAGCATCGTCTATGTGCCTAGGGTTCCCCTTTGGCCCCTCTTTGGTTAATGAAAAACCTAGAGAGTCTTTGGGTTCCACTTAGAGTAGGATTTATTGCTTTGATTTCAATTCCTTGTATTGGTTTTGTGCTTTGAGTCTTCGAAGGCCTGTGACAACCTTTGAGTTCCTTGTGTTTTCGTGTAGATAGTTGGTCCTTTGATTGTAATCTTGATCGCTAGTGACAGGTCATTGAGCTGTAATTGAAACCGTTTTTAAATACATGTTCTTTTACTACTTTCATTTAAATACTTGCACTTTAAATTCCATGTCTTTACTTTCCATGCACTTTTACATCTCTGTTTATGATGAGACCCTAGGGTAAAGGATATCATAGCTAGTGATTCAGTCACTTATATGGATTAGGCTATGGTTCATGTATGAGGTGTTCTTGTGATTGCTGGATAAGGTATAACTTGGTTCCCGATTGTGCTCCGGATGATTGGTGCACCTTCGCTACCCTATGGCACTCGAACGGTTCACTTAATTGTCTAGCCTAGTATAGATTGCTGACCGGACATAGCTAACACACATGACGGCCTAAGTTTGATTCATAATCTGAGACTTGCTTTCTAGGAGTAGTGTTAATATAGTTTTACATACTTTCGTAGTTGGTTGAAAAACCATTTCAAAATCTCACCTTTTTCCCTTTTATACAAAGTGTAGTAAATTAGGTTAGAAGTGGTGAACAACTACACTTGAGTCCCTAAGAATTGACACCCGACTTACTCATTGTTCAACTGAACTTGGAGATAGTTAGGTTATAAATTTTATCTTTGGTAGTTAAGGACCCAAGCCTTTGCGAGCCTACCAACTACTTCCATCAACACTAGCAAGGATCACAAGGCTCCTCATCTACTTGGTGGGTGTGTAGGGGCAAGTTGTGGCAATGCCATAACTGAGGTGTTCATTGATTGTGAGCTTATGGTGACCATGGCTAGAGTAGTTGTTGACACGAGTATCCTAATCAACCCAAGTGTATAGCCTTGTGTTTAATAAAAAACCAAGCACCTTTTAAAATGAATGGGATTAAGATGGAGATATGGTGAAGTGAACTTGTTACATCAACCTTTATAAAAGGTTTTGGGATAAATGCCTAATTCACAAAGGGTACCTTGTGAGATAAGGAATGAAGAGTTGTAGAAGTAGTACAAATCATAAGAAGAAGGAGAAAGTTGAAGGTGAATGGACACAAATTAAAAATTAAGGAATAAGATAAAAAAAAGCGATGGATTAATGGGAGATGAAAGTAAGGTAGAGAGAGAGAGAGAGAGAGAGAGAGAGAGAGAGAGAGAGAGAGAGAGAGAGAGAGAGAGAAGGATAAAAAGGCATTGGGCATGTTAAATGTTGGGCTATTGTTTGATATGTTGAATTGAATGAAAATCCTTTACTCGTTCCTTAAGGTATGTCCAAAACATAATTACTCTTAATTTTCCTAATAATTGACATTTTTTGTATAAACATGGCCTCCTTAATTTAATGTTAATTGGCATTTGTTGCAGTTGATCTTAGCTCATTTCCTTCTTCTCAGGCGAGCCATATTTGGAATATTTTTGGGGTCAAACCTATGAGTGATTTGAGGGACGCATTTTTCTTGTGCTTTAAGCAAAAAATGCATCGTTCACTTCAATTTCTCACGCCTCAAATTGTTACGGTTCACACAATTCATTACTCGCCTTAATGTGGATAAAGGCATTATTCGCCTTGTTATACTCAAGAGATTACTTATTGGGGTGATTAAAGTGCAAGCAATTAGGATCATGACTCTTCTACTTCCCTTGCCTTACTACTGGTATATTGTCGTGATTAAATTTCGTGTTGAATAATGCCAAAAAGAACAAGTCTGACCCTTGTAAAAACCTTTCCTATGTGATGGCTAACTTGTACCTCCTATGGATGACCCTCTATAGATAACATATATACTATGTGCCTACTCTAGTGTGCTCACATTGCACTCTTTGCCACTCAAGGGTTAAAATTATTAAGGTTTTTTGCTTCTTGTGCTTTATTTAAATCCGTTTTTCTTCCTTTTTTTCATATCTCCAACCTCTATAGGTTTTCATGTCCATCTCGTTAGACTATGGGTAATTTGGCTTCGTCTCTTTTACAGGTTTCAATTTAATCTTTCTTAGGAAAGCATCCCTAACGTGGAACCAACTGTTGTTCCTGAATATAGGTTGGTGGCTTTATGGATACATTCTTCAATGATCCCTCCTCCTATATTAAGAGGGAGAGGCTAGCTGTCCCTTTGTCAATTACTACAACCTTGAAGGCGACATTGGAAGTGGTAATCTAAGAGCTATCATCATCATTTTTTTTTCTAGCAGGTTCACTTTGGCTAATGAGAGGAAGGTGAAATCCCTAGTCGCAATGGTTAGAAAGATTGAAGTGATGTCTACCACCTTCTCAATGGTTAACAAGTAGATCACTAAGCTTTTAACATTCCTCAATTTTTCTTATGGGAGCATAAATCATGTTTAGAGGTCCTTGCTTGCAAAACTAGCTATTCCAAGGATGCATATCTTTGTTTCTAGTGTGGAATCACTTCAAAGTCAATATTTTCAACTTTTTGACTAGCGAGATATTCAAGATGTGGCAAGGCTAGAGACTGTGCTTAAGGCCCCTTGTGACAAGATGAACTCTAGTCCTCAACCTTTACTCAATGTTTTAATACTGCTTTAGGTGAAGAAGGTGAGACATTTAGAGATCAAGGATTGCCTCCAACCTTTGTCACTTGAGATTTTTAGGGTGAAGATGAACATTCCTAACAATAGGATATATGGAGAACCAAAAACACTATGACATTTGTAAACTTAAGGACAAGTCCAAATAATAGTGTTGACATAAGTTGCCATATCTTGAGCACTAAGAGAGTTAATAGCCACTACTTAACACGTTGCCTTAGCTAGGTAATTGCCAAACTGTCAATGTCATTGATGGCTCTCCAATCTATCCAAAGGTGTTTCAAAAAGATTTTTAGCTATTGGTTGCAGTTGATTTTAGTAAGGAATTATTTATTTATTTATTATTATTATTATTATTATTATTTTGTGTTTTCTGTGTTGCTTTCTTCTTTGTTTTTGGTTTTCTCCTCTTGTGTAATTGTACTAGTACCCCTTTGAGCTCATATATTGCTTCTTACCTTTTTTAAGAAAAAAAAATCTTAATTAATTAATGCAATTCATTAAGTGCTCATGAATAGTGAATTTAAATATAATTTTGTGAACTAGTTTTGAATTGAATTTGAAGCCCTTATTAAAACTAAAATATGAATTATTTTACTTTTGTGGTATCTAATATCTGAATATATATATATATATATATATATATATATATTTCAATTTTTATCATCTTAACACTTAAAAGTATAAACATTTAATAAAATTAATGTACAGTTACGTAAGCTAAAATTTTAATTTAACATAAATAATATTTTCTCATCATATATTTAATTAATAATTATAAATAAATATAATAAAATTGATCATTGTATAAAATAAAATATATTATTTTAATTTCAATCATTTAGGTATCGAGTTGTTTGTCATTTTTATAAGGGATACAATTGAAAAAGAGACCTCTAAATTTAAATTAGAAAATTAGAATTGTTTTCATACTTGATTCTATTAGAGGAATTTTAAGGTTGCTACCATACGTTTTAATGTCTAACCAGTTCACTTATTTAGTGAATCAGTTCAGACATAACTTTTATTCAAAGGTCATTTATATAAAACAAACTTCCCTTAAATTAAAAAAATAAATAAATTTGTAGACATATAATGTGCCATCCTTACAAATTACAACAAGTTTAATGAAATTTTTTGTAAGTAATTGTGAAAGAAAGAACTCATTTATAGATTTGATGTTTTTAATTAAGGTTTATGTGGATTTCAACATTTGGATGAAATTCTACTAATTTTGTATTACACTTTGTTCAAATCCAAAGCATAACCTCCAAACTCTCAAAAATGAAATAAAACTATTATATGCAACTTATTATATATATATATGTAATTATTTGTAACTTAATACTTTATGCATTGTTCTTGTCTTTTACTTCTTAATCAGTGACATATTTTAGTAGATCGGAAGAATTTAATTTCATGAGAGCGAATCTGGTTTACTAAGTTTACTCTTTCAAATTTCTATTGAATCGTCTTTCATATTTCCGATTTAAAAGATGCTTGGGACAATCTAATATACTAACTTTTGACCAAATTAACTTTTAGAGGTTAATGAAGATGCTATCCATGCTTGAGCCAAGACATAAAAAACACAATCACCACTAAATAGATTCTATGCATCAACGTTGGTGAGAATTGATGCCACATAAACGTTAAAATCGCTTAAATTTGGAGGATGTAATTAGTTATAAAAGAGCCAAGATGTCCAAATGAATTCCATGTGGCTAGATGAGCATCATCATGCTTTGTTGGCGTGATGCTATTGGGCAAGATCAATGACGATGGCAGATGAGCTGGCAGCAAGAGTTGCTGACTCAGCCCAGTTTATCAGAAAAGCACGTCAGCCCGCGACGACGACCACTCATGTCAAAGCAACTTCCCATCACCGCTACCTTATCTTACGAGTATGTGGCCATTCCCGTGAGATGTCACGGAGTGACCGATGACAAGGCACGTCTTAACGGCCTATATTCTCTCTACGCACCGTGCTCAAGTTAGCAGCTTTCAGTGACCCTCAAAACGACGACGTACCCTGCGCCTCGGGACACACAATGCGCCGTTCGCGTCGGTATAGCATCCTGCTGTCGATAAAAACTGCATTGGCAATATCACTTCCCTACCTGATAAGTATATTATAGAACCTTCTCACTTTTCACTTCCGATCCAAGCAAAACCTTTGCGACCCAATCGATCGTGTGTCGATCGGAAGACGATTGTTGCTCTTGGATCTCCTCCAATGGCGAAGGAACCAGTTCGTGTTCTTGTTACTGGAGCTGCAGGTACTCGGTTTTTATTTAGTTATCGTCGTTCATTTCTGATCATTCAACAATACATCTGATCATTCCGCGATGTTATTACGATTAGGGTGAAGATCTGCTTAATTAGGGCTTTGAATCTGCTCTTCTTTTCTGGAAACAAGTTCATTTGCTTTTTGTCTCTGGTTTGACCTTTAGTTCAGTACTTGGATAAACTGTAGATATTTCGTGTTAGATTTAAAGTGTTATCGAGGATAGCTCTTTGAAATCAGCTGTCTTTTATTCTTCTTTTTGATTGCGGAAGGAATGGCTTTCTCCCGTGCGTGGATTTCGAGCTCCTTAATACCCTATATATGGTGCTGGCTAAAGCGGCCCGCACATGTCCTGGGTCAACCATAGTCCCTGTTGAGTCATTCGCCGCCATTCTGGTTTAGAGGTGCCTAGCCTCGTCCAGTAGGCGTTAACTCGCCCTCCCATGCGTTTCTTGTATGGACTTGATAGATCTAATGTTTCTGTTTGCTTTATTTGATTTTTGAATATGTACTATCTTATTGTTTTACTGAATGTATGGTGTAAAATACGAGGTTCTAGGTTTAGGAATGGTAGATCCGGTTATGATAGGGTCTCCTGATTTAGACTTTGAAGGTAACGGATTGAGGTTTGTTTTAATAAGGGCATTACCTGTTCTTAGCATTTATTAAGGAAAATAAGAGGTCTATAGGGTGGAGTCACATGCGTATATGTTGCCTATTGATAAAATATGAACTGAGTGTTACTGTGTTATGCTTAATTGCACGTGTTTCTTATTAATCCCAATGTTAATTAAGTTATAAAGTAGTTCATAGAAATTTGTGTGAATATGCATGTGCTTAGTAGATTGTGAAGAAATTATAATGATAACAGAATCTGTAGGAGGTGCTGTTCAAAGGGGACAATGCTTGGCATTAATCTACTCTGCAAAATTGACGACCTTTTTTTAGTGTAACTGAACATTTTGTCATATTCTTTTGCTCCTGTGTTAGCCTCATTGAGAATCCAGTCAAGAAAAAATTGTGTCCAATCACATCATGTTTATTGCTAGATAATTGTGGAAGTTGGTCATTTCACCACTTTCTTGTGAATTGTTGAGAACTCCCTATATGAGTCAAAAATTATTATGTAGATTGTAGCATGTGGAATTTGGTGTGTGTTACGTCCAGTGTGTTTGCATTTGACTGTTTGTACCTGGGTTGATCTATCATTCAGAAACCACTTTTTAGTTCTGTAAAGTCTGTTGGATTCGCAGGACAAATTGGATATGCTCTGGTCCCAATGATTGCAAGAGGTGTGATGCTGGGTTCTGACCAGCCAGTAATTCTGCACATGCTTGATATCCCACCCGCTGCTGAGTCATTGAATGGGGTTAAAATGGAGTTGGTGGATGCTGCATTCCCCCTTCTTAAAGGTACAATACGTATTTCATCTTTGGCTCTCTTTGTAATGTCGAATGTGGCAGTAAAGTATTAGATTAATATCTGAAATGTGGAGGATTGTGGTCCATATAAGGCGGATGATCTAATGTGCTATATTGTCAGGTGTTGTTGCTACAACTGATGCGGTCGAGGCATGCACTGGGGTCAATATCGCAGTCATGGTTGGTGGTTTCCCTAGGAAGGAAGGCATGGAAAGGAAAGACGTGATGTCAAAGAATGTGTCCATTTACAAGGCCCAAGCTTCTGCCCTCGAAAAGCATGCTGCTGCAAACTGCAAGGTAATTGCATTGTTGAACAAAAAACAAGAAGATTTTTTCCCGATAGATGTGAGGAATTCTTGAGAGGGGTGGGGTGGTAGATGGGGGTTGGGTTGGATAAGCTACCACCTAATTCATTATTTACTATTTTACAAAAGAAAATTTCTTCTAGATTTTGAAACACTTCAACATCCTAGGATATACATGTGATGTTACAAAATGTTCACCAATAGTTCTATACAAGTGTACCCCTAATATTTTAGAGCATGTGCCATACCATGATCCTGCTTCTGTTCCATGAACCAGAATATTCCATGTTCTAGGGTAGCATTGGTTGGATAGACTTGAGCATGGTTGCTGGCTCCATTGTCCCAGCCAATGAGAAGGCAGGTTTGAATATGCAAATCGAGACTGACACTATGGGCCAGCCTGACCAATTTTAGAGCATACCTAGGTTAAATTGAAAAAACATATCATGGGGCCCTATTGAAGTCATATACATGCAAAAAAACATGTGTATTTATTTTCATTGTAACTTTGATATCTTAAATACCTAATTTATGTAAAATGCCCTTTTTTGTTTGTTCTTCTTGCCGGGCAAGTCATGCTTGCTTTTGATGGGCTTGGTGTACCGTGGACTTTGACCAGACATGGTAAATGGATGGGTATGGATAAAATGGCTCGGAGTTATAAATTTATATAAAATGACCCATCTATGAGTTATGACTTTTAATTTAGACTTGGGTCTGCCCTTTTACCTATTTACTTAGGAAAAGTTGAGACATTTCTCTTGTTTTCTTTCCTTCACAAAATTTCCAACATTCTCATATGACCTATGTGTGATCATTTACTTTGTTTACTATTAAAAAATGAATGTATTTGCCCATTTGCAATTCTTCTGGCTGTCCCATGTATGCTCACTGTCATTCAAATTGCAAATGGTATTGGTTTGAATCTTTGATGTGCTTTTCTTTGTGTTTTGTGTGCTTCTATGTCTTACATCTTCCTGACACCTTACTTGTCTGTCATTTAGCCCTTTGGGAAATATCCATCACTGTCAGTTCAATATCATCTCTTTTCACTCTATATTTTTTCCATTTTTTAAAATTTGTACATAAAGGTAATCTATGGTTAAAACTTTGTTAAGTCAAATCAATTGCCCAATAAGTGCTCTAAGGGAAAAATTGCAGAGGGACTATTAGGGTAAAGTGGGTATAGATATTTAGATTAAAATAAATAAATAAATAATTTTTATGGAGGCAAAATAGAAAATCCAAGGATAACACTGACATTTAGAGAAAAATCAAAGTACTGTTGGATCATGAATACTAGATTTGCAACACTTGCGACTGAGTGGTGAGTGTGTTCAGGGCCACAATTTGAAACAATTATACTCATGGAAGATGATAGTACCGCATGCCCTACACACATGCCACAGGATGAGGTACCACAATTGCACTCACTGATGTCCTCAAATGCAGCTATTCATTCACGGACACAAACCAGGCATGCATGGTCTTTGATCAGGAGTATTAGAGCCGCAAGCCTCATTGCAGTAGAAGTTTTTGATGGTGTTGCCAGTTTGTAATAGTTGGGAAGGAAGAAAGGGTTGAGTGGTTGATACCCATTTCTACCTTTTTACTTAATGGGCCAAGGCTGGTGAACCATTTAATGAATGAAATTTTTTAAAGATGGGTGTTGTGTAAACATGTACGGATCAACGTGGCAAACAATAAATTTTTTGGCATGTGGTTGTCCACCTCTTGGGGCCATGAAGCTAGGTTTGATGGTGGTAAGATTAAGGTGAAAAATGGTCAAAGAGATTTAGTTATATTTTATGTTCTATAAATTATGATAATGGTTTTAGAAAGTGCTTATTTGAAGTGTCCTAAATTAGTTGTTTTAGGTTTTTCTGTTTCTTTTATATTTTCCTTTACTTTTAGTTCTGTGATTCTTGCTCTCCTTTAAATTTTACTTTTCTTCTCTTTATAAACTTCACACACACACACACACACACACACAAAACACATACATATGTGCATACATACTCATGTACATACATTTATTTATTTACATGTATGCCTGCATTCTGATTTAACATTGTTAAGTGAAAACTCTCTTTATCTTTTGCTGGCCCCTGCTAGTGGCACTGGATGCATCCATCAAATTTTCAGGCTGTCTGGGTGGAGGCAATAGCTGGGAATTGACCCAAGGCAACCCTTGTTAATCTCATTCATACACCCACCCTTATCCGTATCTTCAAATCCAGCGTTGGGGCTTTATGGATGCCCTACTGGATGAAATTATTGTGTTTGATATGCTAACACTAGAATCACAAATTAATGTCTAAAATGGACATAGTATTGGAAATTTTCTGCCATGTGTAGGGGCATGATGGAGCAATGCGTTTTTTGTTTGGAAGGAATGAAACAAGGGCCAGAAGAAAACAAGAACAGTGTCTTTTCATGAAATCCTAAAACTGCATTCATGCATGCGACCTAATAATCTTTGAATTTGTGTAAAACATGTTGGGATGATTTTATTCTTGTGGATCATCTAAATGATTAATGGCAAGACAAATAGTTGTGTCATATAGGTATTTTTCATTAGAATTTCATACTGGAATGTTTTGTTTAACCATTTTTTAACAGCTTGCTTTGCTATTTTCTTTCAGGTTCTCGTTGTTGCCAACCCTGCAAACACCAATGCATTGATCCTGAAGGAATTTGCACCATCAATTCCTGAGAAAAACATTACTTGCCTGACTAGACTGGACCATAACAGGGCATTGGGCCAAATCTCAGAGAAACTGAACGTTCAAGTTTGTGATGTTAAGAATGTTATAATTTGGGGAAATCATTCTTCAACTCAGTACCCTGATGTCAACCATGCCTCTGTGAAGACACCAGCAGGAGAAAAGGCTGTTCGTGAGCTTGTTGGTGATGATGCATGGTATTATATGAGTACAAATATTGATGGTCTATGTCTCTGGATTTTTTTATCAACAAGATTCAGAAGATTTTTTTTTTATTATTGCTAGTTAGGTATCATAAATGTCAAAAATCACCAATCAAATTACTTGTTCATATTTATTGATGAAGCATTTCTACTCATCTTTATTGAAGGTTGAATGGGGATTTCATAAAAACTGTCCAACAGCGCGGTGCTGCTATTATTAAAGCTCGGAAGCTCTCAAGTGCTTTGTCTGCTGCTAGTGCTGCCTGTGATCACATACGAGATTGGGTCCTTGGAACTCCAGAGGTTGGTCATTGGTTTTGTTAATATATATAATATATATATATATATATATATGTAATTTTATTTTAATGCTGCATTTTAGGGCACCTGGGTATCCATGGGAGTTTACTCTGATGGCTCATACAATGTACCGGCTGGGCTCATCTATTCTTTTCCTGTAACGTGTCACAATGGAGAATGGACGGTTGTCCAAGGTAAGATTTCTACTCAATTAAAATTTACAGCATTCATCAATCTTTCTGTTTCCATCCTATGTTTTGCAACTTGGACATGACTCATCCCTTTCATTGATGTGTGTACCAAGATAATTGAACTGAATATTCAAGTTTAACAGTTCGTGTGAATGCATTGCTCATCAAATAACTGGTACATGTATTTGCTATCAGAAAAAATAAATAAAAGAACTGGTACATGTGGAGACTAATATCCAACTATAGAATAAAATTTAATGATTCCTATATATCCAAAAAAATCCAATGAAGGTCAATCATCCTCACCCTCTATTCCGAAATTCACCATTGGTGTTAGTATTTAGGGGCTCACAAAAAGTTCCAAACTACACTTTAAGTCCCATTGGTGGCCAAGTTGGGATTTTCTAACATGCTTGCCTTGTAGGACAAAGGAAGGTAAGGTATTTATAGGCATGACGAGGCATCCAAGGTTCGTCAGTCATGAAACTAACAACCCTAAAATAATGTTTTCATATAAAGGATAATAAGATGGAGGACATGAACTCCAAGAATAAAAAATTACCCAAGAATTATATGTATAGAAATTTACAAGAGGGTTAAAATATAGAATTCAATTCTTGTTCACATCCTGACAACCATAAACAGAGTATTTTATTTTAGTAGTGGTAAAATATTTGTTTCCATATTCATCCAAATGTGCTGCACATCCGAAGATCAGGATGTGAAATTGAAACTGAATATTTGAGTAATATTTCCATGTTAAGAAGCATTCCTTCGTATCATAATGATTGAAATATTCTGTGTCTGCAAGTGACTTGAGCTTTTGGTGAATGGGGTACCTAACAAGTATTGTGTGGTTTGGTTTCCATTTGGGTACATAGGGCTTAAGATTGATGAGTTCTCAAGGAAGAAGTTGGACCTGACTGCTGAGGAGCTGACAGAGGAGAAGGCTCTGGCATACTCCTGCCTCTCTTGAACAGCTGCCCTATCTTTGTCTCCCGTTTTGGTGGGGGTGTGCCCCCCCTCTCTGTGTCATTGGGAGGGGCTATAGTTTTGAATAATAATACTACACCCTAATTTTAAATCTGGAGGAACTATTGATGTTAAAGCAGCTCTGCTTCTACTCCATATTGCTATTTTTGTTGTGCATCAATTATAAAAGAGTTTTTACTGCTCCATGGATGTTTCTCTAATTTCCTACTTGAAAATGGACTTGGGTTACAAATGATTAGCCATTACATGCTGTGTGTTATTTACATCATGTTTTTGAGTGTCTAGAATTTAAATGATTTGAACAAAAAGTTATTTGAAGTGATGATGAATTTTATTTAACACTGCAAGAATTTAATTACAATGCCTTGTCGCATAATATTCTCTCTATAATAACCAGTGTTGCTTAAAATTGAGTTAATTTTAGACAACAACTTCACGTTTTTATAGAATGTTGATTGCAAGTACGCAAGGATTATAACATGAAAATGCTACAGGTTAAAAAAAATTTTCATCAGATAATTGACGTTGTACGACTTATGTTTATTACTGTACTCTCCCT
This sequence comes from Malania oleifera, assembly GCF_029873635.1. NCBI lineage: Eukaryota > Viridiplantae > Streptophyta > Magnoliopsida > Santalales > Ximeniaceae > Malania > Malania oleifera. The sequence continues at coordinate 32,497,879 of NC_080419.1, read as the reverse complement.
CCTGACTACTTAATGTAGTATATATTACCATCATAGACAATTTCTGCTGTTAAGAAATTTCCTAGTATGACTAGGCTTATCATCTTTGAGTATGATGGTGTACGCTTGTGTTATATTTAAAAGAGTTTGCAAAACGAAATCAAGAATATGCCTGCCTAACAATGTAATTTAAAATAAATAAGATTGAGCAAGCATGTTAAGACTGGGTCTGAACTTGGTTTGAGCTCGTTTATTACTTATTAGTATAAACAAGCTTGAGCGACTATATTAAAGTTCGATTTGATCTCAGCTTAAGCTCGAACTCTGTTAAAAATTTAATGAGCGAGTTTGAGTAAAGTAAAACTCGAGTCTTTGAAGCCCTACTTGTGAAGTCGCAATCTCTTAGTGGGGTGGATTCGATCAGGCTAAAGTCGGGACCCAAAATCCCAAATCTTCAATTAATTTTAGATAAGCTGGACGCCCAAGGCCAAGGCCAAGGCCAAGCCCAAGCCCAAGCTCATTCCATCTCAAATTCTAATGATTGGTGTTTGACATTAAATTGATGACTGAGGTCCTCAGCTCCCGGCTTGTTTTCGGGATTCGGCTAAGCTTGAGTTCGCCCAATTTATTTTATGCCCGACCCACAGCCTCCCACCCCACAAAGCACAAATGTTAGATAAAAAGAGGACTCACACACGCTTTTTCAAATGAGATTTCTCAAAAAAAATTGCCCTTCCACCATGTTCAAGAATGTGCCAACAAAGTAGATCAAAATCACAAACTTAAAACACTACCACCTTCCACAATACATTGATCAAAATGGAGCATTGCATAATCGTGGTTTACTCCACATCTTTGTTTAATTATAAGCTAAGATTTTGATTTATTGCTTAACCCAAGTGACAATCCTATCCTCTTAAGTAGAAAATTATTAAAACAAAAAATGATCCTACAAATATTAGACATAGGATGAAGTTAAAACGTGCCGTAAGATGGGTTAGAACAAAAGAAAGTGACAGAAATAGAAGGGTAAGACCATATATTTGAGTTCGTAACTGTCAAAGTTTGTATTAACTTTGGTATAACTTAAGTATTCATTTTTTAGAGGTAGAGGAGTATAAATTAATAGAAATTTGTTTTTGATCTATGCACCTTCATTAGATTGCAAAATTGATTTGAGCATATATACATAACTTATTTTATGTAAACACCTACAAAGCAAGTAGAGTATTGTTTTGAGTTTTGTAACATATACCTAAATTATTAGGTCAACATAATTTCTTTTTGCATAAGAATCACAAAATTTGTAAAATTTTAACTATGAAATATTTAAATTCATAAAATGGATGTTTTGCATTATTTAATAACATATTTTCATTGAAATCACATAAACATGTAATAGTTTCAAAAAAGACATTATTTTTTTTTTTTTCTAAAAATTCAATTTGAGATATTTTAGGTATCTATGAAGTTATAATATAATCGACCAACTTCATGACTTTGCTAAGTAGATATCCAAATTAAATTATAGAGCATTTGTTCCACTTGTGTCTGAATCATTTAAATTCAGTTGTAGGTTTATTGACTTAGTGTGAAAATATTGTAAGTCAGCTGTCAAATTGAAATTTTTTTATGATAAGAATCTTAGAAAGCTTATGGATAATATAATTCCAAGTACTTTATCGCTATTATTTCCCAAGAACATATTATATTTCTTGTCATGAGTTTGGTACTATCTCCATTTTGTGATCTCAAGTTCAAAAAGGCATTGAAAACGCATTGATAGCCATCTAACTTTTGAAATATATTGCATTAAATCAAGTAGAATAATAGAAAATTGTCAATATAATTGACCTCCTACAGTAGGATTTATGACTTTACTAAATTATTTTTATGCATGTTTAAAAAGGCAATTTAATTAGAAAACATGCAATTATTGGTATCGTGGCAGTTGCTTTTCTCGGGATGAAGTAGTAGTTTCTTAGTATTGTCAATTGTATGATAGATTTTGTTCTAAAGTTGGCAACTTACACAGCATCACGCCACCAACTTTTGAAAAGTGTTCCCGTCTATTTTCCAAGAGGCAATGATCGATCATTAAAGGGCGATCCAATTAAAAATCATCTAAGAATTTTCCTTCAAAAAATACTGTTATCTTTACCATCATTGTATTCTACCATCATTAATATAATATACTTTTTTTTTTTTGGCTCCATATGTCATTTAATTTATTGTTTTTAGTTAATTCATTTGACCTTTGGACTTTTGAACTCAATTTCGTGAATGTTAAGCCTTAAGCCTTACACATTACATTGACAATTTTATAAAAGAATTCTACAAAAAGAAAATATACAATACCCTACCTAAATCACCCCCATGACTATAGTCATTGATTTTTTTTTAAAAAAATCTAGAAATATAATAGTCTTAGTCTACATAACGAGATTTAGTATATCTATTAATTAATATCCTTTTCTATTTTTTTTTTCCAAATCTGGGACCTATTATATGAAATTCTCAAGTTTTAGGCAAAGAGCTTGAGAATTTCACCTCATGTATCTAACATACAAAATCTAAGAAATGATTGGAAGTGGTATAGGAGGGGTTGAAAAAGATCTACCTTTTATTGTGTGGTTGAGGTCCAAAAGGCCTCTAATAGAAAATGTATTCTTTGAAATTTTCTACGATGAACCTACGTAGATGAAGAATTTTCAAAGTTCAAAATAAAAACTAATAAATTGTAGTAGTTACAATAAATAAAATAACATTGAAAAGGGAAGAAAGAACACAATGGTTAAGAATCTAAACCTTCATTTTCCGTATGAACACATGTGAAAGAAGTCAAACTATGAATAAAAAGTCGGTTTGTTATTAATTTAGTGGGTCATTATGCCTCAATTCCGCTAGAATTAGTAGAGGCTTTCATTGAGGCATCTCCTATGGCCCCTCAAGTCCATGCATGATCATGTGTAGATCCCTTTCATCAAATAGAAAAATTTATGATAATAATTAGAAAGTACTACTAAATTTTATGGGCATGATTTTTTAGGAGACATTTTAGTAACTAAAGTTTGAAAGATTCATACTTTAGATTGAAAGGTGTAGACACATTAAACAAAAATTGGCTACCTCCCAATATATAGCCCACACCATGTGGGAGTCTCCAAGAAAAAAAAAAGGATCATCTACACACATGTAGAAGGTATTGACAAACTTAGAAATGTTAGGGCTTAGCTAGGTTGGAAAATTTTTTTCGATGTGTCAAGTATACATAGACTAAATACATAATCACCATCTATTTGGTGGACCTTAGCAACAAAGGTGCATATAAGACTCATAGAAATGCTAAGGCCTAGTTAGGTCAGAGGATGTTTTTACATATATCGAGTGTGTATAGAAAGGATACATCGCCACCATTTATTTCATGGTCTCAACACCAAAAGTAGATATAACACCCATCAAATGCATGGTGATGATTCACTCAATACATATGGATATACTGAAACACACTAAATAATTTCTTCTAAACCGAAACAATTTATTCACAACCTCACTCTGAAGAATTTCCCTTATCCCGCTACAACCCTCTTCGCAACCAAAAAATAAAGCCACATCAAATCCTTTAATTATCTCCATACGTCCTCAGTATAATTATATGTTTTCTTTTAATTCCTTGGCACTTAATTGTTTCCCCCATTGAGCAGTTGAAGTAGGAGGGCGCGTTCTATTGGATTTAGGCTAATTTGAATATGAGATTCCTAATAAAAAAGAGTCTTATGTGTTAATTGTTGAGAATTCCACTTGTGAGCTTGTCCCACATTGGAAAATTAAAAGTGGATGATAGGTGCTTATATACATGGATGGACCCAAGACCCAAATGGCTTGAACTTTTGGGTCAAGTTGGTGTTCAGACATGTGTATCAAGCCCACCCATGGGCTCCTCCAGTCCTAACATTATTATTGGGATGTTCTCAAAAACTCTCTATTATAAATGGTCTTGTGAATGTGATTTGGTCTTTGGTTTGTTAATTTAAAATTTGAGCATCAATAATTTTACTAGGCTTATTCTGTGAAACTTCGGTTTCAATAATTTTTTTTAATATCTTGTTTGGTCTCAAAATTTTTTAATTTAAATTTGAGAGTCAAATATGAACAATAATTTCCATTGGGCCATTATTGGTTTGACCTATTCCTAATTGCCTCAATACAACTGATTTCATAGATACCATTTGTTCAAAAGAATTTGATATAAAATAGTTTATATATAAATAGTAGCCTATGAACAATTAATATATAATCCTAAGATTTGTAAAAACAATTGTGATATTGTAGGTCTAGCAACAAGTAATATTGAAGTAGTGAATTTAAAAAACTACATACAAAATTATTAACAAGAAATCATCTTAAATTTTATCTAAATAGTCAAGCGCGTGATCCAACAAGAAAATTTTAAAATATAAAATGCTATAAATAATAGTGATGCCACATTGACAAGTTTTGAGCTCCAATTTTTTTTTTCTTTTTCCTTTTAGGCCTTTTGGGTTTTGACTTCCAAATATACCAATTGGGTTTTGGTCTTTTTGTAAGATGCCCACTTTTTGATAATTTGTTGTCTGAAAAAAATGACCACAAACTCAAACTACTGGCTTATTAGCAATTTGATTTCTTTTTCTAAATTTATGTGAAAAGAATCTTTCTCCAACCTTTGGCCTGATATGGAACCCTTACTAAATATGATGTATCTTTTTTTTTTTTGGGGGGGGGGGGTTCCTATCAGGAGGGAAGAAAACTATTATTGCATAGTGAACTAAGTGTCGTAACGTCCGAAAAAAGGATTTGGAATGGTGAAAGATGATAATAATATTAGTTCGATAGAGTCGTCACTAACCTGTTATTTTCATAGGTGTGATTAGTTCACCTAGTCACTACTAGTTGATTGGTTTTTAAACTAATCATATGCCAAAGAACTAGTAGTCTTGATCTACATTTATTAGAGTTGAGATTGAGAGTTTAGTTATGCGAGGGGAGGGTACTACCACCCCACTACACACTCGTTTTACGAACGGTACATAATTAACTATGAAATACTCCTAAACTGAATCAAATAGGATTTTGTTAACTACTTAATAAACCAAAAAACATTGAAATTTTCAAAAGAAAATATAAAATAAGATGTAATTTAAGAATGTCTAATAAAACTTCTAAAAGAGAGGAACTTATTGTTGGCCTAATAAGGTTTAATCTCGTTTTGATAATGACAAACCAAGGGATCTAATTGTTCTATTAAGTGTGTATACAAATATTATAGTATAAAAGCACAATGAAAGACGCAAATTGGAAAGCCATTTTTGACTTTATGAGTCTTATCCCATTTTGATTATGAAAAATCCATAGTATCTCACTTGTGCATCTAGTGCTCGAACATATTTCCTATTAGAAGGCACGTAGAGTTGAGGTACGATCAAAGCCATAAGGAACTAAAAGATCACTTCACCTAGTGTATGACTTGGCAAAATGATGAGCAAAGAGCTGAAGAAATTTCTATTTTTGTATTGTAATTTTCATTAAAGTTTGGTCTGTAATAATGCATTCATGTATGATGGGATTGACAACTCAACAAAGACCATAGACTAACCTTAGGTCCCAAAACCTTTCATGAAAAATCCCCTAACTAAAATGTCATACTCATACATATAGGGGTGAAATTTTTAGGGTCAAAATTAGGGCAAAAAATCAGTTTTTCAATGACCTTTGTCGACCGACTCATGCATGTTATAATCATGTCAGCCGACCGACCCTATAGACTTGCCTGTTAAAAGCCTCGGCCGATCGGATTGTTTTTCTTTTGAAGCAGCCAGCCGACCGACCCTTACATGCTCAGTCATTTAGTTAGCCCAGCCGATTAGCCATCTTAGGTCAAAAAGGCCTCAGCCAACCGACCTTCAAAATTCGGCATACCAGTTCATAAGCTTGGCCGATCAAACTATCATAACTTTGCAAATCGCCTAGGCCAACCGACCGACATGTTCCATAGCTGACCGAACCCATTGAGAAAATTCAAAATTTAACTTAGGTGAGTCAACCGACGTACTCCCCAGCCGACTAGACCTCTCGGGTTGAGCAAATTTTTCAGCGCTAATCATCATTAATTTTTCAATTAAACTTTTCTAAAATGATGAGCGTGTCCCTAACAGTTATATTTTTTTGGGAATTCTATATATATCCCATTCTAAAGCATGATTAGCACTTTTTATTAGCAAAGAAATACTCTAAAATTTTTGTGCTCTCATTTCGTATATTCTCACTTACTCAAAGCATACATTTAATCTCTTTCTCTTATACACTTATTTTTATCATTATAAAAAGAGATTAAGTTCATTTACTTCATTTGCAAAGTCATTGCAACTTAAAGTTAGATTGAATATTCATTATTGTGAGCATTATACATCTCATTGCAAAGCTAATACTCTCTCTCATTCTTTCATATTTGAATATCAATTTTTAGAGAGTGAGCTTGAGTTCTTCCCATACTATTTGATTGATAAATATTGTTGGGAAAACTCTCCAAAGCTTGGGAATCTTTGCACACTCATTTGCAAGATTCAGAAGCTAGTTTTTGTGCTTATTGGAAAATAGTTTTTGTAAAGCTAATCATTATTATCTTCTACACTTTATTATTGAAAAATATTTTTTGGAGGTATTACTCGAAGTTTAAAAATCTTTGCTAAACACTTAGCAAATATTATATATTTGAAACAAAGATCATATTTATCATAGTCTCTCACAACATTTCATAAATACGTTTTTTTGAGAGATATCTCATAATCTCTATTGAGCTTAATCTCTTATCATACAATAGTGTATTGAGCTTCATTTTGTACACATTTTCTTATTGTAAAAGCACTACATTTGTACAAAAAACTTTATTATCTTTGTATTCCTAGCATGTGGTCGGAAGAGGAATTCATTGTCCAATAAAGTGTACCAGTTTGGCTCTAGCCTAGTTAGGTGAGCTAAGAAGCATCGTTCTGTAAGGTGTAGGTTTGGCTTTACCTGTAAGTAAGTCAAGGAGACTTCGCCTCATAAGGAGTAGTGTAAACGACGTCACTCTGCCCGGTTTAAATGAGCATTTAGTGAATCCTTAAGTGGGTTGGCTTGAGGTGGGGAAGTAGGCACGGTTGCGAACCTCGATAAAAATTGAGTGTCACTTTTTCCCCATACTCTTTATTTTTTCATATTTGCCTGCTTATCTTAATTTGTTGAGATTATTGCATTTGTTTTAAATACTAATTTGTGAGTGTTTGGGAATTACTGGAACTGCTATAACTGTTTGGATTATTTGGACGTTCATATATATGCTAAATCTCCATTTGATTAGAAAAGACCCTAGGTTGTGAAATACTGATTGCTAGTGTAATTTGGCCTAGGAATTTTAAAATGTCCAATTCACCCTCCCTCTTGGGATTATACCAAAAATCACATTCGGTATCAGAGTTTTGTTGCATTAGACTTAACCATTTCATAAAAGATTGTAATGACTCATGTTGGTGTAACCCCTTTTGGTGAGGGGCAATCGTCCATATGTCCTCCAATTTTTGTTGGTGTGAATTACACCTTCTGGAAACAAAGAATGTGCATTTTTCTTCAAGGCAATTTCTTATTGGATCGCTCATCATAGTTGAGGGGAGAAACCTAAAGGCAATGTCACTGGATGAGCTTATTGGATCGCTTATCACATATGAAATGGCTGTAAATGAGAGGTTGAGTGAGCATAATAGAGCAAAGAAAGTGACTGCTCTGAAGGTATCTACTAGAAGCTCCAGTGAAGACAGTGATCAGGATTCCGATGAGGACATGACACTACTAACTAAGAAATTCAGCAAGTTCTTTAAGAAGAATAGGAAATCATCTAGAAAATTTTGGAGCTTAAAATCTGAAAAGGGAGAGTCAAGCAAGAAAATGGAAAAATCAAATCCTCCCATTTGCTTCAATTGTAACAAAGTCAGCCATATTAGACCATAATGCCCACTACTGAAAAAGGATTCAAAAAAGAAGAAAAGGGCAATGAAAGCCGGCGTGTCTTGGGATAGACATAGTACCGGTGGTTCAGACACCAAGACTAGCGACACTGAAGTCGCAAACTTGTGTTTGATGGCACATGGTGATCATGAGGCATATTTATCTTGCTCTCTATCGTATTATTATTCTAGTGATGATTCTGATGTTGATAGCATGCCTACATATAAAGAACTGCAGCTTGAATATATTCGTGTTCATAAATTGCTTAATAAAATGACTAAGAAAAATGATGATTTGAAAATCAAATGTAAAGATTTTTCAAATGCCTTTGTAAAAGAAAAGAAATCTTGTTCTTCCTTAATGAAAGAAATTTTTTTTGAAAATTGCTAGTCTTAAAAGAAAATTGGGGGATAACTCCAAAATCATTTTTAAATTCATGGAGGGCCAAAATAACTTTAAAAGACTACTTGGGGACCAAAGAAATTCTCTTGACAAAGAAGGCCTTGGATTTGATGGAAAAGAAAATAGGAGGTAGAAAAATTTTTATATGGGATATTTTGTACGAGAATCAAAATTACATATCCCATCTAAAGATTCCTATAGGCATATAACGTGTTTCAAATGTAAAAGAAAAGGCCATATACAATTTGACTATCCATTTAAAAAGAGAGATGTGAAAATTAAGAAAGTCTATAGAGCTAAAGGAGAATCACGCACTAACCCCTATGGACCCAAGAGAATTTGAGTACTAGTAGTAGTCACTTGAATGCTCTTTGTAGGTATGTTTGAGGTTGTCCTCGTTTAAAGATAAGTGGTACATGTATAGCGGCTGCTCAAGGCACATAATAGGCGATAAGACCAAGTTCGCTTCCATCACACCAAAGGATCGAGGATTCATGACCTTCGAGGACAATACAAAAGGCAAGATCATCGGGTAGGTAAGGTTGGTAAGGAGCCCACTCTAGTTATTGATAATGTTTTACTTGTTGATGGATTGAAGCATAGGCTGTTAAGCATAAGTCAGTTATGTGATAGAGGTTATAGGGTGTCCTTTGAACATGATAAATGCACTATAAAGAACATATCTGAAAACAAAATAATATTTTCTACTAAAAGAAATGAAAACGTCTATACTACCAGCTTTGATAACTTAGCCTCTCAACATGTGAAATGTTTCTTTGCTATAAATGTGGCTAGTTGGCTTGGGCATAAAAGGTTAGGGCATGCTAGCATGGATTTATTGTCAAAACTAGTTAAAAATGAATTAGTTAAAGGTTTACCTAAGACTCAATTTGTGAAACATAAGATATGTGATGCATGTCCACTAGGTAAACAAACTAAATATAGTTTTAAGAAAAAGAAAGTCATTTCCACCACTAGGCCACTTCAGATGTTGCACTTAGATTTATTTGGTTCTAACCAGATTCAGAGTCTAGGAGGAAAATCTTATGTTTTTGTAATTGTTGATGATTGTTCTAGATTCACATGGGTATTATTCCTAGCACATAAAAATGAAGTATATGAAAATCTAGCTAGGTTATGTAGATAAATACAAGCTGATAAAGGGTATAAAATCTCGCACATCCGTAGTGATATAGGAGGAGAATTTAAAAATAGGGATATGGAAGAATTCTGTGATTATCATGGTATTTCCCATAACTTCTCATCACCTAGGACTCCACAATAGAACGGTGTAGTTGAAAGAAAGAATAGGTCCTTACAGGATAAGGGTAGAACAATGCTTAATGAATATAAATTACCCGAATACTTCTGGACCGAAGTAGTAAGCACAACTTGCTATGTAACGAACAGAGTTTTGATCATGCCCACTCTAAAAAAAACCCCTTACGAATTGTAGAATGGCCATAGACCTAATATTTCCTACTTCCACGTTTTTGGCTGTAAATGTTTTGTGCTAAGAAATAATGAGAACCTAGGAAAATTTGATTCAAAATCTGATGAGGAAATATTTCTAAGTCATGCATTAGATAGTAAAGCCTACAGGGTGTATAATAGGAGAACATTGACTGTTATAGAGTCCATCCATGTAGTATTTGATGAGTCCAATCCATTCTTTAAAAAGTCTAATCGATTCGGGTTGTGAACTATGCTAAACGAGGGGTATCGTTTGGAGAGGTGGATCTGCCTATAAGAAGTGGATCAAACGAGGGTACATCATTTGAGGAGGTGGCTTCACCTATAAGGAGTGTGTATAAGGTGGCTCCGCCTTGTTAAGGAGTGGATAATGGAATCCTCAAGTGGGTTGTCTTGAGGCAAGGACGTAGGCGAGGATAACCGAACCTCGTAAAAAATCACCGTGTTTGCTTCTCTTTCCATACTCTCATTTTCTTTTTCGCACTTGTATGTTTACGTTTATTTTGTGGTAAATATTGTGTATGCTTGTGATATACTGGTGTGAGTGGTTGAGAAACCATGAGATAGAAATATTGTGTAAGCTCAAATATTTATAGTTTTGTGATTACTTGATTAAGCATAAACTTAAGAGTGGTTATGTTTTAAAATTAGGGAAAAGGTGACCTAGATTTTTTAAATAACCAATTCACCCCCTATTGGGATTACACTATAACTCACAATTGGTATTAGAGTCTTGTTGCAAAAAGTTTAAACATTTTTATTAAAGATCACATGTCTAATCTTATTGTAACCCCTTTTGGTGAGGGACAATCGTCCACACGCCCTTCAATCTTTTGTGGTGTTAACTACACCTTTTAGAAACAAAGGATAAGAATTTTTATTCAAAACTTAGATTGGAAAGTGTGGAGAGTTTTCTCCAAGGGAGATTATATACCTGTAATAACTATAGAAGGAAAAAGTTTTCCTATAGCTGAAGATGATTTTACTAATGATGATATGAAATTATTTCAAGTAAATGCTAGTGCCACAAATGCGTTATATTGTGCTTTAGATGCAAACGAGTTTAATAGAATTATGGCATGTAAAACTTCTAAGGAGATTTGGGATAAACTGGAAATAACATATGAGGGAGCTAAGGATGTGAAGGATAGTCACATAGATACGCTTACTAGTGAATCTGAGGCTTTTAGAACGACTTCTAGTGAATCCATACAATCCATGTACACTAGATTCAAATACATTACTAACTCTTTACATGCTCTTGGAAAAACTTATCCTACTTTTGAAATGATCAGGAAGGTACTCCGAGGATTACCTATAATCTGCGAGCCAAAAGCAATAGCCATAGCTGAAGGAAGAGATTTGAAAGCAATGACGTTGGACGATCTTATTAGATCCCTTATCACATACGAAATGACGATCAACGAGAGGTTAAATGAGTAGAGCATAATAAATAAAATTACAGCTCTCAAAGCTTCAGCAAGTAGCTCCAGTGAGAAAAGTGATAGGACTTCGACGAAGACATGGCCTTGCTCACCAAAAAGTTCAGCAAGTTCTTTGAAAAGAATGGGTGATCCGCTAGAAAATATCGGGGCTCACGAACGGAAAGCAGAGAGTCAAGAAAAAGAAAACAGAAGTTAGATCCTCCAATGTGCTATAACTGCAAAGAAGTTGGCCACATCAAACTAGAGTGCTCATTGCTCAAGAAGGACTCCAAAAAGAAAAAAAGAAGCAATGAAAGCCATCACTTGGGACAAACAAAGTTCCAGTAGTTCTGACAGTGAGTCTAGTGACAATGAAGTTGCTAATATGTGCCTAATGGCACACAATGATCATGTGGTATGCTTTAGGACGTCCTCCTTCAAGGACAAGTGGTATATAGACAGCGGATGCTTGAGGCACATGATGGGTGATAAAGCCAAGATGACATCCATCACACCAAAGGACGGAGGGTACATCACCTTTGAAGACAATGCCAAAGGAAAGATCATTGGAGTCAGTAAGGTCAGTAAGGAACCCTCTCTTATCATTGATAATGTTTTGCTTGTGGAAGGTCTAAAGCATAATCTATTAAGTATTAGTTAGTTATGTGATAAAGGGTATAAAACTTCTTTTGAACATGATAAATGCATTGTTGAAAATCCATTTGAGCATAAAATACTGTTTACTGCTGATCGTAATGATAATGTTTATACTACTAGTTTTGACAACTTAGCCTCTCAAGATGTAAAATGCTTTTCTGTAATTAATGAGACTAGTTGGCTTTGTCATAGGAGATTAGTTCATGCTAGTATGGACTTGCTTTCAAAACTAGTGAAAGGTGAATTAGTTAAAGGCTTACCTAATATGGATTTGTAAAAGATAAAATTTGTGATGCATGTCAACTAGGTAAGCAAACTAAGTCTAGCTTTAAGAGGAAGAAATTTATCTCCACTAGTAGGCCACTACAAATGCTTCACCAAGATTTATTTGGCCCAAATCAAGTCCAAAGTTTAGGAGGTAAATCTTATGCATTCTTCATTGTTGATGAATACTCTAGATTCACATGGGCTTTATTTTTAGCATCTAAGGATGAAACATGTAAGAGAATTGCCAAATTTTGTAGAAAAATTCAAAATGAAAAGGGATATACCATCACACATATCCGTAGTGATAATGGTAGAGAGTTTAAAAATAAGGATATGGAGAACTTCTGTGATTTACATGGTATATCTCATAACTTTTATGCACCTAGGACTCCACAACAAAATGGAGTAGTTGAGAGAAAGAATAGATCCTTACAGGAAATGGGTAAAACTATACTGAATGAACACAATCTTCCCAAATACTTCTCGACTGAAGCGGTAAGTACCGCTTGCTATGTCATTAATAGAGTATTAATTAGATCCACTCTTAACCAAACTCTTATTATTTATGGAATGGTCATAGGCCAAATATTTCTAGGCCAAATATTTCCTACTTTCATGTCTTTGGCTGTAAATGTTTTATTCTAAAAAATAAGGATAATCTAGGAAAGTTTGATGCAAAATTTGATGAAGGAATATTTCTAGGTTATGCACTGGATAGTAAAGCCTATATAGTATTTAACAAAAAAACTTTAATAGTTGTAGAATCTATCCATGTCGTGTTTGATGAGTCCAATCCCTTCTCTAAAAATACTGATGAGGATGATCTAGAGATAAGGAAAGGGTTAGAAAAATTGTCCATTGAAAATAATGTTGAAAAGAACAATGAAATTAAAGAAACATCTATTAAGGATAATTAGATAAAGAGTGAGGTTCATGAGCTGCCTAAGGAATGAAATTTGTAAAAAATTATCCTAAGGACCAAATCATAGGTGAACCCTCACGTGGAGTAGCCACTCGATCATCCTTTAGAAACTTGTGTAACCACATGGCATTCTTGTCTCAGGAAGAGCCTAAGAATGTATATGAGGCAATAGAGGATGAATCTTGGGTGATGTCTATGCAGGAAGAGTTAAACTAGTTTGAGAAAAACAAAGTCTGGACCTTGGTTTCCAAACTAGATGATCACACTATGATTGGAACCAAATGGGTCTATAGAAATAATAAAGATGAAAATGGGGTTGCAACTAGGAACAAAGCCAGATTAGTAGCCCAAGGATACAACTAGGAGGAAGGAATTAATTTTGAAGAAACATATGCTCCTATACATAGAATGGAAGTCATTCGTATTCTATTAGTCTATGCATATTTTAAGGACATCAAGTTATATCAAATAGATGCTAAAAGTATATTCTTAAATGGCTACATAAATGAGGAGGTATATGTTGAATAACCTCCAGGATTTGAAAACCACAAATGACCAAATCATGTATTTAAACTGTCAAAAGCCTTATATGGTCTAAAGTAAGCTTTTAGAGCTTAGTATGAAAGTCTTAGTGGTTTTCTCCTTGATCAGGGATTTACTAGAGGTAAAATTGACACACCCTCTTCATAAAATTTGAAAATGAAAACATGCTCATAGTGCAAATATACGTAGATGATATCATCTTTGGAGCAGCCAATGAAGAGATGTACAATGAGTTTTCCAAATGCATGCAAGATGAATTCGAAATGAACATGATGGGTGAAATCACATTCTTTCTAGGACTTTAGATAAAACAAGCTAAACATGGAACTTTTGTCAACCAATGAAAATATGTAAAAGACTTGCTCAATAAATTCAATATGGAAGATGGAAAAATTCTAGGAAAACCTATGAGCACTTCTACTAAATTAGACAAAGATGAGCAAGATATAATAGTAGATGTTAAGTTCTACAGAGGTGTGGTTGGTAGCTTGCTATATCTGACTGCGAGTAGACCAGACATTATGTTTAGTGTATGTATGTGTTAGATTCCAAGCTGCAACAAAAGAGTCATACCTACTAGTAGTTAAGATGATGCTTAGATACCTCATCGGGACCATTGATTTAGGCTTATGGTATCCTAAGTATACCTCATTTGATATTGTCAACTATTCTGATACTGACTTTGCCGGTAGCAAAGTTAATCAGAAGAGCACAAGTGGTACGTGTCATTTCTTAGGACAATTTCCAGTTTCTTGATTTTCCAAGAAACAGAACTCAGTTGCACTGTTCACAACCGAGGCTAAATATATAGCAGTTGGAAGTTGTTCTACTCAAATGCTTTATATGAAACAACAATTTATCGACTACAAATTGCACTATGACACTGTTATGATAGAATGTGATAACACTAGTGAAATACATATTTCGAAGAACCCCATTTCAAACTCACAAACTAAGCATATTGAGATTAGACATCACTTCATTAGTGATCATGTGCAAAAAGAGGACATAGCACTTGAGTTTGTGTGCACTGATGAACAATGAGCCGATATATTCATGAAACCACTTCAAGGGGATAGATTTATCCAAATTAGACGTTAATTAAGCTTATTGCACACTAAGGAAGTTGCTTAGAATTACTTGAATAATCATTTGAGGAATTAGGCCTATCATGTGGTAATGAGTACGGTGCATGTCTGAGGGGGAGCATATCTCTTTGTAATTTCATGGTTCTAAAAATTAAATACTCTCACAATCTTATCTTGTTTCAAGCCTATATATTTTTGTGAGAATAGCACTAAAGCTTACTATCCATAATGTACTGAATGCTTAAATTTCTTTGATGAATGGTGATTATCTCTAAATATTAATTATAGCATGAACATTTTTATCCTATACTGAATTGATTGGATATACTGGATTGCATGCTACCTGAATGGAACACCATCTGCATGGTTGATGCATAACTTTGTGATGTGCATGCTGATAGTTATTTAGGAGATGTGCATCCTAATTAGAACTGAATGCCATCTGCATGGCTTATGCAGAACCTTGTGAATGCATGCTGGTAGCTAACTAGGGTATTGCATGTTGAATTAAATGATCATATACATGCATACATGCTAACTAGTTGACTGAAGTTAGGACTCCATAAGACTTATTTTTGAATTCTAAAATTTTGTAACAAGTCTTATGTAGTATCAAAGTAGTGAACTTGATAAACACATTTACAAAATTGTCAAATCTTTCAAATAGCTACGAGAATGCTTTCTATGCCTAGTTTTTGTGTAAAAAAGGAGTTTCTTTTGAGCTAAGGGATTCTTTAAATGCTCAAATTATATTTTGATAAGTTTAGTCCTTTTGCTTATGACAAAAGTCAGAGAAAGATTTGAGCAAAATTTTTTATCATATAACTTGCATTCTCCTGACCTTTTGTTATTCACAATTGGTATCCAAGCTATATTGAAAAAACTAAATGCATATTGAGCTGAAATTCAAAACTTCTCAACTTGAAATTTCAATGTCTTCTTTCAACATATGCTTGGACTACATTGTCTATTTTGAAACTATGCATATTGTAAAGGGAACCTTATAAGGCTAACCTCATTTTGCTTTTGTATTTGCCGTCATAAAAAAGGGGGAGATTGTTGACTTTTTGAGTCCGATCCCATTTTGATAATTACAAATCACAAGTGTCTTATGTGTGCGTTTAGTACTTGAAGAGGTTTATATTTCAGCACGCACACATGGTAAAGGTAAAATGGAAGCCATGAGGCATTTAAAGCTCATATCACGTGGCTTTTTATATGGAAAATTGAAGAGTAAAAGAGTGAAGACATTTATTATTTCAGTTGTATTGTATTTAGTTTCAATTGTAAATGCATGTCTTACTTGATCTGATTTAAAGCTCAATATTGACCATAGAATGACCTCAGGGAATTAATCTTTTCTAGAAAACTTTTTACTTAAAAAATCTAAACCCATATAGAAAGGTTTGAAATGTTTTTGAGGTCAAATGAGCGCTAAAATGTATTTATTTTATTAAGGGCCCAGTCGACCGGCTGATAAAGCCCAGTCAATCGAATATAACAAATGGCCAAAACTCACTTTTTGAAAAGGGTGAGTCGACCGGACTTACAAGCCCAATCAACCGGATTTCACACTTTGAAGATCTGGAAGACCGGATCAATGGCTTAGTCAACCGAACCGCATGAAAAAGGAAAAATGCCTTGGTCCAGTTGACCAGACCATGGATTAGTCGACTGAAACTCTTGGGTTGAGCCAATTTTGAGTTGAAAATGCCATAAAATTTCAAAATATATTGTACTCTTTCATTCTCATTTGCCTTCGCGATTTGGGTTGTGAATTGTGCCAAACATGGGGTATCGTTTAGAGAGGTGGCTCCGCCTATAAGGAGTGGACCAAACGAGAGTACATCGTTTGGAGAGGTGGCTCTGCTGATAAGGAGTGTGTACAAGGTGGCTCCGCCTTGTCAAGGAGTGGATAGTGGAATCTTTAAGCGGGTTGTCTTGAGGCGAGGTCGTAGGTGGGGATAGCCGATCCTCGTAAAAAATAGTCGTGCTTGTTTCCCTTTCCCTACTCTCATTTACTTTTCTGCACTCATATGTTTACATTTATTTTGTGGTAATTATTGTGTATGCTTGTGATATGCTAGTGTGAGTGGTTGAGAAACCCTGAGATAGAAATATTGTGTAAGCTCAAATATTTATAGTTTTGTGATTACTTGATTAAGCATAAACTTGAGAGTGGTTGTGTTTTAAAAATAGGAAAAAAGTGACTTAGGTTTTTTAAATAACCAATTCACCCCCCTCTTGGGATTACACCATAACTCACACTTAGAATCACTGATTTCTTTGAATTTTTGAATTTACTGAATTTGAAAATAATTTAATTCCAAGCTCAACAAAATTAAAGAAAAGAGTACTAATCTTTTATGCCTCTAGAAATCTTTTTACTTTGCTGTCTCTTCCCCAATTCTCTTATGCTCTTATTGGACTTGTTTTTTTTATTTTTTATTTTTTTCTTATTTGGCTTTTTTTTTCCTAATTTCCGTGTATTCAATTTTTTTTCCCATTTTTCATGTATTTAAATTTTTTTATTTAAAACTATATAAAATGAATATAAACTAAATAAAATGATCCAATTCCTATTATATAGAACCAGACAAAATGGAATGTCTATACTAAGTATTCATTTATTTGTTGTTGAGTACATCTGGAATTTGAACATTTCAA
The DNA here is from genome assembly GCF_029873635.1 of Malania oleifera. NCBI lineage: Eukaryota > Viridiplantae > Streptophyta > Magnoliopsida > Santalales > Ximeniaceae > Malania > Malania oleifera. Next base: position 32,480,438 of record NC_080419.1, on the reverse strand, counting down.
GTTTGGGAGATTTTTTTTTTTAACCTCCATTATGATTTATATCTAGTCAAATTCTATCCTTCTTGGTCTATGAGGTTTAAACTAACCATGTATATCTTGATGTCATTCTTTATTATTATTTTTCTTTTTGAACTATTTATCAGCATGTGGAATATGTTAGGATTTACTAATGACATAAGCAAATAATTGTGGGGTTAATATAATATTTTACAAAATGATGAGGAGTAATTTCATTTGATGGTGAAAAATAATTTTATTTTTTTTATTTGTATATATTTAAAAAAATTATAAAAGAACTTAGCTAATTTTTCAGTTCTACGACATTTATATGAGAAAATGAAAAATAATAAAAAGTTATGCCACAAATTGCTTATGGACATGGTTTTGTTTTCCTTTTCTTATTTTATAAATAATTAAAAAATAGCACCTTATTTTTCAAATTTTTAAATTTATACGGAAAAAATTAGAAAACATATTTTTTTCTTTTAGGTTTTTAATTTCTTAAATCTGTCTAAATTTAGACAAAATATAGTATAAAATTATATTGATTTTCTTTCAAATCCATACTTAACTAAATCCAAATAACAAAATCTCGTAAGTTAAAAAAAAAAAAAAAAGTCCTCCTTTTTGTAATTATTTTAAAATTTAGAAAGAAAAAAATTAGAAAAAAAAAAACTTCGCACAACTAAGTAAACCCTTTGTTTCTACCTTTTTAATACACATCTTGGAAAATTAAAAAATAAACTGAAATTTTTATAATTCTTTGAAAAACTAAAAATACGAAAAAATTATTGTACATAACTAAACACACTTAGGTTTTCAAAGATATTTCAAGTTTGGATTGCTTTTGTCTTGCCTCAAGTGTCATCATTAGATGGAGTTTAAATTAATTTGACCAATAACTAGGATATTAGTAAAGCTTTCAAAAAAATAAAAATAAAAGAATGGCAGCTTATTTTTCAAAATTTTTATTGAAAAATAAAAACTAAAGGATTTTTTTAGCTTGTGGAAAATGTTTTTCTGTTTTTCATTTCTAAATTTCTAAACAATTACCAAAAAACACACCTTATTTTTTTGATTTTTTTTAAAATTATATAAGAAATTATAAAAATCTATGAATAAAAAGAAATCTAACTTTCGTACGAATTTATAAAATTAAAATATAATACGGTATTTTTGTAATTATTTGAAATACTAAAAAAATAAGAAAAAAATTATTTTCCACAAGTAAATAGTGTTAGAACTTTTCATTATTTTTAAAAATTAAAAAATTAAAATAAAAATATCTTAACCAATCAAACAAGCCATTAACCTTTTTGTCTAATATGAGTTATTTGTGTTTGCTTATATAATAAGGTTTGGCTCATTTGTTCATAACATATTGTCTTCCCCTCTTTTAGTATTTTTTATTTTATATATTCTTCTTACATTGACATTGTGTAAGCTAAAAAAATAGAATATTTTTCAGGTGATTTTGCTATCTCTACAAGACCTACCATTGGAATTTTTCTATCACAAGGCCTACTATTAGGGTTATAAGTCTATCCATTTGACATATAATCATATGCGAATCTTATGCACATGGCAAATACAAAGGATTCTACTCCTTACAACGAGCATATAGATTATAAAATCACCCTATACTTTTTAATTAAGAACTTAAAATTAAACTATTATATTTTCCGGAGTTACACATCAATCTCAATAGATTTTCTTTTTCATTTTCAATTCTTTGGCTGTTTATGTGACCCAGAAAATAGTGAGGGGGATGTGGATTTATGTAAGGGAAAGATGTAAAGATACATACCCTATGCCTTATACTTTGCAGGCTAAAATTATGCCATGTAATGTGTCTTACAGATATTTTGAAGTCCCATTTTAAAATCTTTCTCTGGCTCCTCCCCTATTTGTGTAGCAGAGAGAACACATCTTATTTATGTGTTTAGGATTAGTCACTTGTCATCCCCTTTAATCAAAATCCTAGATTAAGAAGATAATATTTATGTATTTATGAATATATTTTCAAAACTATACAATGATTTCCATAATAACAATAATAATTTTTGAAATTAATCATAGGGATATAAACAAAGAATAGTTAGAAAAAAAAAAAATAGTCAAGAAGTATACCATACACTATGAATTTCATTGTTGATATTTGAAAAGATTTGTAATGTTCGAACAGAGCTTACTGCTCTTTTTCATTCTTTTATGTGTGACTTGATGGACAATTACTCTAAATTAAGGTGAAGGTGTTCTTATTACCTACATATTAGCATAAGCAAAGCCTAGCCCTCACAAGCTCCTTATGCAAGTAATGTCTACAAATAGTAAAATTCCATAGCATAGTGCTTCAGGCACATAACCTTAACTCCATGCTCCCAAGATATTTGACATTCATTGAGTTCGGATTTTATAAAATACACTATGTAACTTCAATAAATTCTAATAATCTCCCATTTGGACTATTTATCTAAGGTTTAATAAGAGAATAAAAAATTTATTTGGACTAAAATATACAACATATGGCCACAACAAAGAATATCGTACATGAACAAGCATCACACAACCACTAAAGGTCTAGAATGAGATCGTGCATATCTAATTGGCAAAAGATCATATCCGACAAGGATACTAATATAATGCAAGTTGAAACACACACAACCTCATGACCATACACATAGGTTTAGAATAAATTCATGCATAGCCTACACTATAAGTATTCATACCCAAAGGTATATTAACATTACATTGTCAAAATATAAGCAATCTCGTGACCATATGTGCAATATAAGAGGGTTGTCAAAATAAAATGGAAAAATGTGACCAATATGCCTATTTTTCAAATGGTCTAAATATTTTCCTAGGATGCTTCAGCTTCAAAAATGCTCATATTAAGACTAAACAAAAATGCCTTGATGCATAACCAAAATAAGATTCAGCTAAATGTCTCCAATAACCTTAACATTCATCAACGTACATATGCTTCTCATAGAAACCAATTGAGACCAATACTAAAACATCTCTAAAACATATCATTATCAATCTAAATCATAATGTCATCTCAGTGTTTCACAAAACAAGACTAAAAAAAAAAATCCAATTGAATTTAATATCTTTTATATATATTCTATTTGTATAGCGAAATATTGAATCAATCAAATGCAGCAATCAATGATAAAATAATTACAGAAAACAACCATGTAGTATGTATGAAATTAAGCAATAAAAACAATATAAAGAATTACGTGGCTCGACAATGCCTGCATCAACAAGGGCAATCGACAAAGATTTTTTACCATCTGGTGTCAAAGACACTTACTATGTTAAAAATACATCAAGAACAACGTATATATAAAGTTCCCAGAGACTTTGTCTCCAAACCCCAACCAACTTAACCTCCTCTTTCAAAATTCAAAAACCTGCACTAACTTCCTAAGCCAAACCATTGATGGTTTCAGAAAAAAATGGAAATTGTCTGAAATTGGGTGTCAAACCGTTGACGGTCAAGGTCAATCTGTCGACAGTTTCCCTACTGCTCCTTAGCACCTAGATTTTCCACTATGTTCTCTCCTTGCACATGCATCCCACTCAGTACATGGGCCATATATCACAACAATATCCTTTTTGTTGAGTAGATGCCCCTTGGGAGAAACTAAAAACATAGCCCACCGATCCACCTTGACCTTGTGACATTAGGTTAGGACCGTCTCCCTTCTAGCAACTGGAGACATGAAGCAAGTCCAAGCAATGCTTGAACTTTTCAGTGGTAACCGACTTTGTCAAGATATCCGTTGCATTCTGAGATGTGTGAACTTTCTCAAGTATAAGTTCACATGAAGAAATCAACTCTCAGATCTTGTGGAACCTTACATCTATATGTCTGGTTCTAGCATGAAACACTTGATTTTTTAACCAAATCGATGACACTCTGACTCTCACAGTGCAGCATAATTCCACCTTACTGTATGCCCAGCTCCTTGACTAAACCAGTAAGTCATAATGCTTCATTTGCATTTTCAGTGACTCCCATGTATTCAGATTCAGTTGTAAACAATGCCATCAAGGATTGTATCATGGACCTCCAACAAATAGGTCCTCCCATAAGGGTGAATACATAACCCGTTGTAGACCTTATTTCATCCATATCCTCTGCATAATCAGCATCAACAAATCCGACAACTGATGGATCACTCTGTTACTTGTCGAACATTATGTCATAATTAGAAGTACCCTGTAAGTATCTAAAAAATCATTCATTAACTTCCCAATGCTGTCTACCTGGATTAGAAAGAAACTTGTTAGTAGAGGTGTAGTTCTAAAAAGGGGGTGAATTGGGTGTTTAAAAACGTTATAAATTCTTAACAATTTTAAGCAAAGTTTAAGCACGTGATCTAACTACGTAAATGCAATCAATATTCACAACAAATATGAACAAATATAAATGTGCTTAATTTAAAGAGATTAGGGAAGAGAGAGTAAAACCCATGTTTTTACAAGATTTGACAATCCTTGCCTACGTCCTTACTTTAAGCAACCCACTTGAAGATTCCACTATGTACTCTTTCAATAGGTGGAGAAAACCTCTCCATTTTAGTAGGCGTAAAAGCCTTTACAATCCCTCCGTCAATAGGAAGCAGCGGATTGTAAACGAGAAGTTCCGTCCCAATTTAAGGAGTGGAATGGTGGAATCCTTGGGTGTTTTGCCCAATGCGAGGACATAGGCCAAGTTTGGCCGAATCTCATTAAAAATTTTGTGTTTGTGCTCTCTTTCTCTCTATCTCTCTTTATTTTTCTGCACTTATGTTCATATTTGATCTGCTGTGCAAGTTTTAAATATTGTAATGTTTGAATAACTAAAATACTTGAGATTAATTGGGTAATGCTGAATTGGTTGAGATATCCACACATTAAATTGATAACTTATGTAATACTGAGTTGATTGTCAAGTAGCTTGTGCTTGTGTGATTGTACGTTTTCAAAATTAGAACTTAAAGACCAATATTTTTTAAAATACACAATTCACCCCCCTCTTGGGATTACAGCTAAATTTACATTTGGTATCAGAGTCTCGTTGCATAGACTTAACCGTTTTTTTTGTAAAAGATCATGATAGCTCATTTTGGTGTATCCCCATTCGGTGTGGGACAAATCTCTGCAAGGCCTCCAATGTTTTATGATGAAAATTTCACCGAGTGGAAAATAAGAATGACTATTTTTTTTTTATCAAATCAATGGATTGGAGGACCTGGAGAGTAATTGCGTAGGGAAACTTTGTACCTATAAAATTGTTAATAATGTTGAAATTCCTAAATTTGAATATGAGCTGAATGAGAATGACATGAAATTAATGCAAATAAATTTCGGTGCGATGAATATTCTATTGCTTGCTTTAGATACTAATGTCTTTCATGAAATCAATTCATGTCAAAGTGTTAAGAAGATATGGGAAGAACTCGATAGGAGATTTGGACAGACCAAAGGAAAGAAGTCCACCACTTGGGAAGATTCATGCTCAAATGATTAGGCTGTGGAAAATTGTAGTCTAGTTGCATTAATCAACGAAGAGGTACACTCCTCTCCTTCTACTTCTCATAATGATTCTCAAAATGATTCATGCAATGATTGTGATAAATCTTGTGATATATTTTGTGATAATTCTGTTAGTGAGTCTTATGATGAATCTGATAATGATAACATGTCATCTTATGAGGAATTACAAAAGGGATTTGTTAAGGCCTATAAGATTCTAACAAACATGTCTAAAAAGAAAACAATGTTGAAAAATGAAAATAAAAAACTTAGCAAAACAATTAGAAGATTTTAGAGAGTCTCAGACTTCTTGGAAAAAGAAAAGATTGAAAAGGACTTAAAAATTAAGAGATTAGTAAACAAAAATGAGGCATCACTGAAGGAATTAAAATAAAAAATTCTTGTTGGAAAAGAAAAGGATTTGAAAATCATGAAATTAAAAAACAAGAATGATATGATGGTGAAAGAGGTGAAGGAGTTAAGTTCCAAAATTTTGAGTGATAATGCAAAAGATCTTCAAATTTATGAACTTAAATGTAAAGCAAACAAAATTACCAATGAATTTGTAAACTTACAAGCTGTTTGCAAAGACTTAAAGAATTCAAAAATTCAAGACCTAGAAAGAAACATAGATGATCAAGCTAAGATCATCCACACATTTACTAGGGGCAAAGAAAATTTTGATTAACTCTTGGGTTTTCAAAAGATGACCTTAGATAAGGAAGGTATATGTTATAATGGAATTGAAATAGGAGAAAAAAGAACCTATACATGGGATACTTTGTTAAAGCATCAAAATTCTATGCTAGTACCTCCTCCAGTCCATATGCTCACACCACGTATTATGTAAAAATAAAAGGCACATTAAATTTGATTGTCCATTTAAAAGGAAAGGTGTGAAACCCAAACAGGTCTGAACAATCAAAGAAAAATGGGTACCAAAAAAAGAACCCCAAAAACTCCTCTTCATACCTTAGGATTGAGAATTTAGTGTAGCCAACCACATAAATGAAAAAGGGTCATGATGACTAGTAGGCTTGGGGAGTAGTATATGCTTAAAATGTAAAATCTTAGTATATGCCTTTACTATACACTACTTTGATATTCTAAGAATCCTTAGAGTAACAAGTCAATATGAGATATCTTGTAATATATTCAATCTAAACTTAATACATATATATATATATATCATAATTGGATAAAATGTGAAAACATTGGCCAAAGCATATTCTAGAAAATCCACTTCCAAAATAGACAAGGCATCTTTACATGATAAATAATCCTTAAAGCTAAATTAATGCCTAAAAATGAAATCAAGCATAGTTTGTCCATTGAACTAGCTTAAGCTCTAGGGAATTCGTCTTGTTATGTATCATTTATCCCTAAACTCATTTTTGAACATAAAAGCCTTATTCAGATTTTAGTCATCACTTTAGCTACAAGCACTAATAATCATAAATTCCATATCTATCAAGTGCTTATTAAAAGATATCCTATTATAATCAAATAATAGGCCTTTTTCTAAGGGATCCAAATTGTTTATCAAAACATTTTAATAAATATTCCCTTTGTGCTCAAAACGTAAAATTCCCTAATTTTGATTTATGCTTAAGTCATCTCTTCCACAAGAAATCCTTATCATTCCACGATCATATCCAGTAAAGATTCATCTATCCTTGGCTCGTAACCTTACTTAAAATTGATATCATACTTGCAGTGTACCATCCAATGGTGGGATAATTAGAAATACCCAAAGAGCAAATTTATTCATTCTACTCATAATGAATATTCTTCTAAACTTAATGATAATTTAATTGTTAAGGGTATTTGGCCAATCTCACTTCACAAGTTGTCAAACTTCAAATCAAATCTATTAGAAGCTTTTGAATATGTCAAATGGCTAAGTTATTTGCAATAGGTTTCAATCTATATGAAAATGCAAATGTCTAAGAAACCTATGTGTTGAAGATCCATAAGAAAGGAGGCAATATAGGCTTATGACCCCTAAAGAAGAACTGTTTATGACTTTTTGGTCCTCTAAGCTAAAGCATTCAACGCTAAGCTCAAATCATTGAAAATCTTAAAACACTTGGCTATGATCTTGAAAAATGGTAGAGGCATAAGAAAGCAATAGTGCGTAACTCAGGGGGGAGCATTTCTCTTTAAATTTTAACTATATTAAATGCTCTCATGATCATTATCATATGCCTTTATGAAAATTGTTTTGCAAATTACTATCCATAATGGATTAAATGATTAAATTTCCTTGATGGATAGTTTATGATTTGTTAATGGCGCTACCTGATTGCATGCTTAATCTGGAATGTCACCTGCATGGCTGATGTAGTGATGTGAATTGCATGCTGGTAGTGAAATTAGGTTGCTACATATTTGAAATGATCTAATTGCTGAATACAACCAGATTTCAAGTACATGTTTTGTGGGAAAAATGTCAAATTTATAGACGGCATGCTGCCGAAATTTCATTAAAATTTTTTCCAAAATAAAATCATGTGATAAGATGATTATGATAGAATAAATAAAATAATTTTTTAAAGGATGAGTGAAAAGTAAATGAATATTAAAATTTCATCCTTACACAATTATCGAATATTCAAGGAAACTGAACTCCGTTCCTAGAACTAAGAACATAAAGGACTCATTTGCATCACTTCGCTTTTGATTATTAAGGCTCTTTTGAAAACATAGAACATCATATCCTGCTATTATAGCCATGTGTTCAGATATGGATTGTTCTTGGTTATGAACATTGTTGTATGCCTTAAAATGTATTCTCTGATGCATTTGTGATCTATAGGGATGACTGCGCTGATCATAATATAATTGATAAATATTCAGTATAGTTAGTCTAAGATATTATAAAATGATTGCTTATACAATTTGGAACTATTAGTGAAATTAATCTTTGATAAGTATAAGCATTTCATTTCATCTAAGCAAGTATTCAAACTCATAGGGGGAGCATTTGAAAACTATTTCCTATCTTATTATGCTCACCAAAATTTTTATACTTAGATGTGCATTGAACTTTCTATGGCATGTACTTAATTATGATGATCTTATTGCTTCGCCACAAGTTCCTTGAGTCAACCATATGATCTTGTTTTAAAAATGTGTTGATATAATTAGGATATGTATGGTTAGTCTTTCTGGTTATATTTATTTTCAAAATTTTCTTAAATGCTTAACTAGAAAGATGTTTGCTTGCTTAAGTTTTGAATTCTAGTCTTTGTTTCAGCAAGTATCATCCCCAATACTAATTGATAAATATCAAAGGGAAATCTTTTCAAATCAAATTTTTAAGGCAAGGACTATTCTTACACTAAAATTCTTCTTTCTCTTGCCTTATTCTTTATATATATGTTTTTGAATTGCATAACTGATTCAGTGAATGCACATAACAATGCATGTGAACTAGTTAGACGGAAATCGTGCTCAAACCTACTATTTTGTTATCATATGTCGTATGTTTTAAATTCTAATCTTTAACAGGTATTATGACATAATTTTTTTAAATTGAAATGGTTTGTAGATATTCTGGTCCAACTATTTTTAACATGTCATTTTAAATTTTTTAATGGGTAGTTATACTATTTGTATGAGCTTAAATGCTAGAAAAGGGGAAAATTTTTCAAAAAGAGGGAAAGTTTTTCTGAGCTAAAATAAAAAATGTTTCAAAAAGGGGGAGTTCTCTTTTTAAAGTTAAGAAATTTTTGTTTTATAATTAACTTAACCCTTTTACTGATGCCAAAAAGGGGGAGAGGATTTTTGAGTAAAATGACATACTCCTTGCATTTTTTAAACGAGCTTTAAATTTTAAATAAGATATGTGTATATTATTGCTAAATCTAGATGCATATTGAGCTGAACTTAAAATTCTCAAATTGATATATCTCAATGTCTTCTATCTAGATATGATTGAATTACAATGTCTATTTTGAATTTATGCATTTTGCTCTTGTGTTTGTCATCATCAAAAAAGGGTAGATTGTTGAATTTTTGAGTCCGATCCCATTTTGATAATGAAAAAAACACAAATATATCATCTGTGCGTTTAGTACTTGAACAGGTTTATACTTCAAGCACACACACATGGTAAAGGAAAAATGGAAGCCGTAAGGAACATAAAGCTCACACACATTGGCCCATTCCATAAGAGAATTCAAGAAAAAATGAGTGAAGACGTAGTTTTATTTTAGTTGTATTGTTTTAGATTGTATTTGTATATGCATGCTCACATGATATAGTTGGAAGCCCAAAAATTACCAATAGATTGAACTTAGGATGCATTTTTTATTTCATGAAATATTCATATGCACAAGTTCTATGTTAGATATGCATTTTAGAGAATTAATAGGGTTGAAAAAAAAAAAAAAAAAACAGGAGGCTCATCAACGAATCCCTTGACCTCGTCGATGAATCCATGAAGGTCACTCATCGACAAATGCACTTCCTCATTGACAAGAAAATACCAAGACCCTACTTTTCTCAAACAGACCAATCATCGACAAATCCCATAGTCTTGTCAACGAATGAATGTTGAAAACTCATTGACTAGTGTGCACACTCATCGATGAGTCTGTCGGGATGCTTGACGCTCAAGCGTGCAATGGGCAAAATTTTTTTTTGATAAAAATATTTATTTTTGATCCAATAGCAAATAAATAACTAGATCCCGAAAATACTTATAAATATCAAACCCTAAACCCTAGTTGAACAACTCTTGAACCTCTTGCCTGTTCTCTATCGCATTCAGACATCTTTTGGGCATTCTCTCAATTTTCCAAAAAGCTTTCACGCACACATCTTACAAAGCATTTTTTGGATTGAGGTTTGATAAAAATGAGTATTTTGTTGACTTTTTGAGTCCAATTCTTGGTTTTAATAATGACAAACCGTAAGTTTCTTATGTGTGCATCCAGTGTTTGAGTAGATTTAATATGTTAGTGCACACATAAGGGAAATGATTGTGGAAGCCAGAAGACCTTAAAGCTCACATCCATTGGCGTTTTCCACGGAAGATAGAATAGCAAAGAAGAAGATATTTATTCTGATTGTAAATGCATTTTAATTTTTATATTTGGTCTATAATATAATGCATCGCATGCATGATATGGATGATAAGCTTAGGATGGCCATAGACTAGCCCTAGGGACCAACACTTTTCATGGAAACTCTTTTCTTAAATAACTAATTGGTTAGGGTCAAAAAGTAGGGCTAAAATGAAGTTTACAAATGGTCAACCGATGCCAAGTTTTTGGGCTTAATTTAAAAGCCTAGGCCTTATACTGACCTTAGTACCCCATGCACATAAATGAAAAATCCCTTAAACTAAAATGTCACATTTATACAAAAAGGGATAAAAATTATTGTCAAAATTAGGTTCTTGAATAGTCTTGGTCGACCAAACCCACCTAGTTATACTCAGTTTGGTCGACCGAACTGAAAAGTTGACCAAAGTCAAAACTTCAGTCGACCAAATATGTGGCAGTATAAATGCCACGGTTGACCGAAATGGTCAAGAAGTCAATGTATTGACTTCGCTCGGTCGACCATTTTGAAATGAACGTGTTGTCGACGGTTGATCGAATTGATACATGTCTAACCCTTAACTACTTGGTCGACTGAATCTAGTAGTTCAAATTGGCCTTGGTCGATCGAACCTAGAAGAATGGTCAACTGACCTTGCCTTGGTCGACCAAACCCACAAAGGGGGTTCAAAATTGCCTTGATATGGTCGACCAAATCCTCAGTTCAAATGTGCCATGGTCAATTGAACTCAACAATACAGTCGACCGAACCTCTCGGGTTGATAAAATTTTTACCACAGTAAATCAGGGTTTATTTTCATTAAACTCAATTAAACAAATTTCAAAATACCCATGATGTCCCCAACAGTCATATTTTCACCCAACTCTATATATACCCCCTTATAACTCATAATTAGCATGGTAATTAGTCCAAAAAATTTTCTCAAATTTTTATACCTTTTTTTTTATCCCTTCAAGCTAGTTTTTCATCCTCTCTTGGTTGTTTATTTGGAAAATCATTTTCAAAGAGAGTGTTTTAGTTATCTTGGGCATTTTGTTTTACTCTCATCTTGCATTCATTTTTCAAATCATATCTTTTGAGAGTAAATCCATAGTTTCTCCCACATATATTATTTGATAAATATCCTTGGCAGTAAATCATTGTTTACTTGTGAATCTTGTACATCCATTACAAGATTCAGAGGCTCACGTGCTTGTGCTTGCAAAAATATTTTGAGCCATAATCCTAGACCCCAGCACTTCATTTGGAAAAATATTTTTGGAGAAAATGTTTTATTTGGTCATAAAATCTTTGAGCACTCATTATACACATTTTTATTCAAAGATTATTTTTGGTAAAAACACATTCTCACATTGAGCTTATTTTTATATCATACGTGAGTGTATTGAGCATATTGTTGTACATCATCTGCTTGTATTAAAGGCATTACATTTGCACACAATTATTTGATTATCTGTTGTATTCCCGACGGGTGGTCAGAAGAGGGAGACTAGCCCTGTGAATAGTCCCGAACTGGTTCAGACCTGGTTAAGAGAACTTGGTGCACCATCTTGGTAAGGCATTGTAAATGGTGTCGTTCTACCCGTGAAGTGTGCAACTAGTGGAATCCTTGAGCTGTGGCTTAAGGCGGGGACGTAGGAAGTATTGGCCGAACGCTGATAACATATCTTATGCACACTTTTCAATTTCCGCACTTTATATTCTAGCACATGTATTTTATATTTGATATATTGTGAATGATGCGCATGGTTTAATTTTCGGATATCATTTTTTTCTGTGCAATTGGTATAAGCTTAGAAAGACCCTAGGTTGTGTATTACTAATATCTAGTTTAACATAAGAAGAAGTTTTAAAATTCCAATTCACCCCCTCTCTTGGGAATACACCAATTCCAACATATTTGATTTGTGTATTCAAAGTATTTCTTCTCTCATATTTTTATTTTTAATATTTTATTGAGAGAGCAAGAACTCTAGTTTTTCATATATTATTTGAAACATATTTTGGAAAAAAAATTTATCCTAGGGCATAAATCTTCGAAGCATTCACATTCATATATTCATTCAAAGATTTCATATTCTATTGTGTTTAAAAAATTTATTTGAGAAAACTCTAGATCTCCAACACATCTTATTTGAAAATTCAATTTTTGGAGATTTATTGTATTGGGTTTAGATCTTTGAGGAAACTCATCATATACATTTTTGTATACAAAGATCATATATTTTTCATTACAAAAATCATATTGAGATCAACATATATTCTCTTTTGAGCTTCAAGTTATATCTTGTGAGAGTGTTTAGGATTTCACTATACACATTAGCTTGTTGAGAAGCATCTGAGTGTATCTGAATATTTCATTCATCTATTGTATTGGCAATTCAGTGTGTGAACCGTGGTAAGGAAGCTACGCCTCGAGTAAGCAGCAGATTTAAAGGAGGAAGTTGTGCCTCTTGTAAGTAGCGGATTAGGAGAAAGTCCTGCCTCTTGTAAGCAGCGGATTAGGAGGAAGTTGTATCTCTTGTAAGCAGCGGATTAGGAGGAAGTCGTGCCTTTTGTAGGTAGCAGATTGTAAACGGGATGCTCCATCCCAATTTAAGGAGCGGAATGGTAGAATCCTTCTTTGCCTAAGGCGAGGACATAGGCCGAGTTTGGTTAACTTCGTTAAAAATTCTATGTTTGCTCTCTCTCTCTCTCTCTCTCTCTCTCTCTCTCTCTCTCTCTCTCTACATTTCCGCACTTGTGTTCATATTTGATCTGTTGTGCAAGTTTTAAATATTGACATGTTTGAATAACTAAAATACTTGAGATTAATTGGGTAATACTGACATGGTTGAGATATCCACACATTAAATTGATAAGTTGTGTAATACTGAGCTGATTGTCAAGTAGCTTGTGCTTGTGTGATTGTACGTTTTCAAAATTAGAACTTAAAGACCAAGATTATTTAAAATACCTAATTCCGCCCCCTTTGGGGATTACGCCTAAATTCCCAATAGTCTTCAAGTTTGGTCATTATAAGCTCCATTTTCATAGCCAAATAACTTCGTATTGTATCCTTCATGACTTTCCAATTTGCATATGTTATTCTCCCAAATTTAACCATATTAATAATCATAATTCTCCCCCTTTTGACTTAGAATTCAAATTTATTTTGCTCATAGTTCTCCCAAATTTAATCATATAACCATTTTGCTCATAATTCTCCCCCTTTTGACATCAGCAAAAGGCATTATCTAAACCTAATATCTTCAAAAATTATAGTATGACTTTAGAAATTTTTTTTTTTTTAAATTCTTTCTTGTATACGTAGACTTTTGAACTTCATGACATAAATTTAAATTTCATAAAATTTCTAATACCAAATGTCATGAATGCTTTTAATTTTCCACCTTGCAACTAGATTTTTCTTCCTTTTGATATTATCAATAGATAAGATTTTCATTTTTGTTCTAAGCTCACCCAACTTTTGATTTCAAAGCATAAGATTTCCATTTTTCTTCTATGCTCACAAAGCATAAAATTTTCAAATTTTCTTCTATGCTGACTTAGCTTTCAATTTTGCTTTTTAAGTTCTCCACTTTTTTCTTTTATCTAAGTTCAACTATTTCGCATTTTGCTTTACACTCTCTCTCTCTCTCTCTCTCTCTCTCTCTCTCTCTCTCTCTCTCTCTCTCTCTCTCTCTCTCTCTCTTTTTAATCTAAGATTATTCATTTTGAATTTTTGTTCAAAATTATCCCCCCCCCCCCTTTTTTTTATCTCAAAATAAGATCTCCATTTTTCAGAATTCCATTTTTGTTTAAGTTCTCCCCTATCATCAAAAGGAGTTTAATTCTCCTAGCTCATTTGTTTTCTTTGCTTAATTTCCTCAAATTGAGTATCAACTCATTTAAAATTTGAATGTTCGCGTGAGGAGAGAAAGATAAGAAGATTTATTTTTCAGCCCGAGGGTAAGGATTTTAAAATTCGAATGACATCCATTTGATAAAACTTGAAAAATCCTTATGGAGTGCAAAGGCAACATAACATGCAAATAACTTTACAATTTAGCTATCGGTGCATAGGTTTCTTTGAGATTGATACCTTCTTCTTGGTTGAAACCTAGTGCAACCAACCTAGCTTAGTTGTAGGTCACCAATACCATTCTAATAATATGAAGCTCTAATTGATTGATCAAGGATTAAGAGCTTATAAGGGAATATGGATAAGTGCTCTTATATAAAGAATATTTTTATAATTAAATCAATAACAATGTTTAGAGGAGAATTTTCATTTTAAATTAATAATATGTTGTGAATGCTCAAAAGCCAAATTGCATTGCACAAATATTTTGAAGTTCATGGATGAGTAGGGGTTTCTTAGATAAGCATAAATGTTCATTTTAGAGAACTGAACATTGCATCTTTATTAAAAATATATTAAGGTTCTTCTTGTGATAAGAGTGCAGAATGATTGCATATGATTTTACAGCGAAGAGCGAGGAGTTACGCTATGTAAAGATTTACCAAGTATTTGATAAAGCATTGAGAGTTGATTAGGGAGTATAGACTTTTTCAAAAGTAATATTTTCATGCTTGTGGATTAAGCGTGATAAGTATGTACTAACTATTTTGGCAATGAGCATTTAGGGTTATATGAATTTTTCTTGATCAATGCTCTTGGTGATTCTTGATTTACCACTAATGGAAAGGTACCCTACAAATATGTTCACAACTTTGGGCAAGGATAAGAAACTATAAATAGATTATTCTTTACCGAATTTGATCATGGTTTGGTAAAGTTTTCCTATGGAAGAGAATGCTTTTGTATTAAGAATTTTTTTTTTTCACAAATTAAGCACAGAGAGAATATTTTATTTTGACTTAATAAAAAACTTGAATCCTATAGTAGATGCCTCTAATCTTGGTAGGATGTCTAGCAGGTTAAGAATTGATCATGATAATCAATGTTTATAATTAGATTTGGGAAGGTTTTCGCTAGTAGAATTTGACAGGCTGAATCATAAGTGATGACTGAATTTTCATTTTTGAATGTCTTTGAATTTTGATTAAGCATTAAAGTTCCAAGATGAGTTTAGGGTTGGATGATACATAGTACTTTCGTTGTTATGATTGATTCCCCTAAATCTCAATAATGTGTGATGGACAAAATATGCTATATTCATATTTAAGCAAACATAAATCATCAAGAATTATATAACTATGGAAGACACCTTTGTCCATTGGAAGTGGTTTTTCTAAAGTATGCTTCTGAGATTTTATTTAAAAGTAGATGAACTAGGTTATTTATCTCAGAAATACAAGGTTAAAAGAAATTTTCTATTGTATCCCTAGTTAAGCCCTTAACCTTTACTTTGGATATTTTGCAAGAATGATATCTTTTGGATTTATGTGGAAACAAATGTCCCATTAAAGCAGATGTTGTTTCATTCCTTTCTTGTCCTAAGTTAGCATGCTATCTCATCCCTTGAGCTATTGCCAATACTTTCATATATTAACCAATCAACAATGATATATACAATTAAAAGATCATATTGGATTTATCATTTAAATTTCTCATATTGGCTTAATTTTCTAAAGTCCTTAGTATAGTAAATTGCATATACTAGGATTTGACATCTTAAGAACTATACACTATTCAAGCATTATGTAGGTTCATTTAGGTATGGTTGAATCTACTTGATTCTTAATAGATAACAAATCCTAAGATCTAAGGAAGAACTATTCTAAAATTTATATAATTTGTTTTGGTACTCATTCTTCCGTGGGTCCTAAGGGGTTTGTTTTCTTGACAACCTATATCATCTTCTTTTCTTTGCCCTTTGCACCTCTAAAAGGGGCAAGTGTAACAAATGTGCCCTTTCCTTTCACTAATAATTTTGTAT
The DNA here is from genome assembly GCF_029873635.1 of Malania oleifera. NCBI lineage: Eukaryota > Viridiplantae > Streptophyta > Magnoliopsida > Santalales > Ximeniaceae > Malania > Malania oleifera. The sequence goes on along the minus strand of NC_080419.1, from coordinate 32,463,948 downwards.
GTATGTGAAAGATTTAGCTTATTAACCCTATTTTTACTTGATGAGACATAAAAATTATTATGACCATATGATTTACAAGACAAACTCGAAACCTTTTTTGAAAAAATTATTTCTTTCAACTCCTAAGGATTTACTGGAGTTATCTTTTTTACTTGTAACTTTGCAAATTATTTTAGAAAAATTTTCCACCTTTCTCTCTAAACTAGTGATTTTCATATTCTTTTCCTTTTCAATAGTGTGATTTTCACATCCTTTTCCTTTTCAATAGTGATATGAGATTCTTTTAATTCTTTTAATTCTTTTTCCAAGCTTTTATTTTGATTTTTCAAAATTATGTTCTTTTTGGACATCTTTACTAAAATCTTATGAATCTTAAATAAATATTTTTTTAGTTTTTCGTAAGAAGGCATAGTTTCATCACAAGAATTATCATATGATTCATCACAGGATTCATTACAATAATTAAATAAGGTAAAGAGAGAAATGTGTACCTCTTCATCGTTTAATGCCATAAAGTAAGATTGCTTTCAAAATTCCAGGTCTACATGAATCGGCCACTAAATACATGGAATAATCATCACCATCTGGTGAATGTGACTACATCAGTCATAAATCAGTAACACATGTCAGGGCATTCTAGCAAACATGGAAAGTAAGATACATGCATTTTTTTGTATATATATAAATATTCACAAGAGATTTAAATTTTATTATGTGTTCAAAAGTTGTTAATGTGAAGAGTATGTAAAACGAAGATGCCTAGATAGCTCATGGATCAACATAAAAAATTTGGTCTCCAAAATAAAAAAATACAATATAGAAAACATACCCAACCTTCAAATTTTGAGGAAATAGTTTCAAGACAAATTTTAAAACTAATGGTATATAATATCAAATTAAAATGAGAAAAATTGGAAAATCTTGAAAAAAATAAAAACAAAATCACTTATTGTAGGGCTTACAAGTGGACCCTGCACACCTGCACATAGGGGGTGGTAAAATGGGTTAATGAGTTGGGTTCGGGCGAGTCATACTTAGGTATGGATTAAATGGGTTTAGGTTCGGATTGACCCATTTATTAATGGGTGACTAATATACAAACCTAAATCCACCGGCTTAATAAATGGTTCATAACCGGGTAACCCTTTTAAAAAAGAATCTTTATTTTAAAAAAAAAAAGAATTAACATTTCATATAAAATGAAATAATTTTTTTTTCACGAAAAAACTATGGAGGCTAGACTAAAGAGTGGAGACTGGAAGTCTCAGCCGAGGGCCGAGTGTAGTGCCCCAAACCCGGTGGGGTCTGTAGTGCTATTATTCTATACATATATCTCTGATACCATAGTTATAATGACCCAAACTCAAATAGGGGTCTTGGGTGTCCCTGTCCATAAACTCAATATAAACATGCAGCGGAAGATAATTAAACCTCAAACACTTTACCAGAGTTTTAAAACCAACCCAAATACTCCTATGTGTCTCTATGTTAAATATTACATATCAAAATAAACTAAACATAACAAATCCAGAGTCTCACAACACTTATGATAACTACCAAATCTAATCCCAGCCCCATAGCACGCTAGCTCGATTCCCTGTAGGACTTGAAAAATGAGTTGGATATTAGGGTGAGACACTTCTCAGTAAGACAGATTAAGTTATCATCAGTGTGGCTAACATGACTCTTAGTGTGATCATAATACATTCATATATTTAATTGTAGGTGAAATAGCATTTGAAAACTATACTCACACCTATATAGCTGAAAATACATATTTCTATGATAACATACTTTCGACTCATTAGAGCCCATTTTTCATAAATAACATATATGCATAGAGAACCCTACTAATTAGGCTATCATATAATATCATATAACATCATGTATAAACCCCCATGATTGGGTTGTGTGGTCCAAAGTCTGGACTTAGCTTTGATTGGCCTATCACCAAGCTAAGTCAACATAATTCATCTGCAAGTACATCTGCAGGAACGATATGCCTTACCGCATCTTGGTCTAGACTCAGGAGGGTACCTCAACTCTTCACAGGTCAAATCGTCTATCTACCGCCTACACTTCTACTATAGTGTGGCTACACTGGTCTTTCTTATTAGCTACGGTACCAAGCTTCCATAGTATCGAGTCCCTTAGGGTTCATAAACCATATATATAATTTATATAGTTAAAAAAAAAAAACAGTAACATGATCTCATTTTCATAAAACCTGTCATATCATAAATCCATGTAAATCTTGTCATATCATAAATCTCTATAAAACTGCCATATCATAACTCTCAGTATAAAAAACGTCATTTCATAAATCCACATTATTCTCAACTTTTCCTGAGATCAGTATAAAATCATATCCTTCACTGTGTAATACCATAAAAACATCAGGTTCAATTATACAATAATAATGAACATTTTCATGCCACATGATCTGAGTGATACATCATAATATCATAAATTACCCAAAATATAATTTGCTGAAAATAAAGGCATAATCATCTCTAGGGTTTAATTAACTAAAATATATGATTTATAGTAAAAAGAAGATGATTACCCTACTCACTTTAGTTTTCCCCGGATATGTATTGTCGCGACGTCCCGGAGCCCGTGTGCCCCGGGGTGGCGAAATAAAAATCATTTTAGATTTTCGGAGAAAATAAGGAATGTCAGAGTTGCCACTAACTTTTAGTGTAATTAGAACACATGATTACTACCCCGTTAGGGGTAGAATGAGTCTACGTTACCAGAGCTGGGGTTGGGAGTTCGTTTACGCGAGGGGAAGGTACAAGCACCCCCTACGCGCCCGTTCTTACGAACGGTACCTAATTAATTCAAAATTATGCCTAAGTTAATCTAATAAGTCTTTCAAATTACCCCTCTATTAGTGGATTTACAAATATATAAGGGGTATAAATAAATAAATAAATAAATAAATAAAAATAAATAAATAATACAAAAATATATGTGCTATATATATATTCCCTTAGAACTAAAGGTACGTGAAGCCCGAAGGCTAATACCCTAGCATTAAAATCATAGGGATAAAAATCATAAAATTAAGAAAAGAAATAATAAAAATAACAATAATAATAAAAAATAATTAAGTTAATACGAATATGTAATAGTAAAAATAATACAAAGATAATAACGATAAAATAATGATAAATATTAATACCCTAATAAGTAATGCTAAAATACTAAAAAAAAAAAATTAATAATAGAATACATGACTCTATATATACTGAAAAACACTATAGTAAATAATGAAATATTAATATACTAAACATACGTAATACTAAACATTTTTAAAAAAAAATGAATAATAATACTAGATACATTAATATACTAAAAAAAAAAAAATATTCGATAGTTAATATATTAAGATACTAAGTTTATTGATATTTTAAAGATAGTTAAGGTTAAATATATTCGGACACAAGAAATAGGTAGCACTAGATATATTAATATACTAAGAATAATTAATACTCAATATATTAAGATACTAAATATATTAATATGCTAAAAATAGTTAATACTAAATATAGTAAGATTCTAATAATGATTAATACTAAACACTTTAATATACTAAAAGTAGTTAATACTAAAAATACTAAGATAATAATAATTAATACTAACTATATTAATATACTAAAAAAAATAATTGATGCTAAACATGTACTAAACATTTCAAGTACTAAACATTTAACAAATAACAAACCCTAACATATAACAACAATAAATAAATAAAAACTTAATGTCTAAATATTGCACATTAAATAAATATAACAATAACCACAACCCTAAATATGAGAATTGAACAATAATAAAAATCCTACACTAACAATATTGAAATTAAATATACGCAATGAAAACCACAAAAATCTAAATCGGAGCAAAAATAAAAACCCTATAATAACAAAATTGCTCATTTAATATACAATAAATAACAGTAAAAATATAAACATAAGTATATAAAAAAAAAAAAAAAAAAACTCTAATAACGTATTCTAATAAGACCTCCAAGGATAACTTCAAAATAGACCTCATTATAAATGTAAAAACATAGACTTAAATAAATAAATAAAAATCCCAAACAGTATTACTACCTAAAAATTTAAACTTTGAGTATTTAGACAAGTTCTACAATAAAACTTCTACAAGGATAACCAAAATAAAATGTAAATATTGACATGAGTATTAACAGTATTATAAAAAGAATAATTCAAACTCAAGCTTTGTAAAATACCTATACACAGTGTGGTAAAGAAAGGAATAAAGGAACTGAATAAAAGACTTGGAATTGAAATAATGAAATAGAGCATACAGAGCAAACTGATACGTGCACGTGTGTGAGCGTGTTCGCATGCAAAAGAAGTTCGTATAGAGGGACTTACAGAGGGGGAGTACCGCAGGAGTTGGGTGCTGGTGGTGGAGCCGAAGCTAGGTTGAGGCGGAACAAGGAGGCGGCTGCTTCTGTAGTTGCAGGCAGCCGTGGAATACTCTCGGGTTCCAGCAGTGGGGGGTTGCCGGAGATATTGCTGCTGGCGAGTGGGAAGACTGTTGAATTCTACAGGTGTGGAGCCGCAGACAGCCGCACCAAAACCAGCCACCATCTTTGACACTGGAGATAGACGGCCACCTGCTCTGCAGGCTTTGCTGAAATTGCAAGCCACCATATTTGAATATTGCTCCCCCCTCTTATATATATATATGTGTGTGGGTGTGAGTGTGTAATGTGGTGTGTGCAGCAGAGAGTTGTGAGAGTGTGTGAATTTTGTGAGCTGCGTGAAGAGAGGTGTGCAGTGTACTAAGATTGCAGAGAGCAGAGAGGTGTGAGAGAGAGAGAGAGAGAGTTGAGCAGTGGCTCCTCCGTGTGTTATTTCTCCCAGATTATAGTGCAGTGGTGTGCTCTCGTGGACGTAGGTCAGTTTGGACCGAACCACGTAAATCCGGTGTTCATTGTGTGTGTTTTTATTTTTCTTCGTGCGTGATTATTACTCCAGGTCGGTTTATTCCCCAACAATTGGTATCAGAGCTTTGGTCGGAGTAAAATCGCCAGATCGAGAAAAAAATCCCAGATTTTGAGCCCCTGTCCAGTAGCTCAAAATTTAATTTTGAGGCGACCATCGAACTCCTCTCGGCGAGACGAAGCCAACGGCAGTAACCGGAGCTCAAACAGAGCTCAGAAGAAGCCGCACGCGCCCACACGCATCGCCAACGTCCAAAGGACGTTCCCACGCGCCCCCACGCGCCGGCAGCACACCGGGAGTGGTCCTCCCGCGCCCCCATGCGCCGGCAACGTCCGGCGACCAGCGGAAGGTTGAAGACGCTGACGTCAGCGTCCACGTCAGCGTCGCGTCAGCCAGATCCCGCCACGTCAGCGCCACGTCAGCCGGGGGTCCCACAGTGCCACGTCAGTAGTGGGCCCCACAGTGCCACGTCAGCAGTGGGCCCACAGTATCACGTCAGCAGTGGGTCCCACGTGCCACGTCAGCAGGTTTGACCAATTTTGACCAGGTTTGACCGAAAGTTTGACTTGGTTTTTTGAAGCCATTTCGGGTCCGTTTTTCGAGCGACTTAAACCATTTCTAGGGTTTTTGGCCGTTTCGGATCCAACCATGCTGTCCGATTGAGCAAATTCCATCTCTAGATCAGTGAATCGAGATGTCGAACCAGAAGAACTCTCACATCGAGATGTTTGACGGCACGAACTTTGGTTTCTAGAAAATGCAGATCGAGGATTTCTTGTTTGGTAAGGAGTTGCACTTACCACTGATGGAGAAGCCAGATTCCATGAAGGAGAGCGAGTGGGAGTTGCTTGACCGAAAAGCCCTCGGAGTTGTGAGGATGACGTTGGCAAAGTCTGTTGCCTTCAACATCAAGCACTTGACAACCACCAAGTCCCTTATGGATGCGCTATCGAACATGTATGAGCAGCCATCAGCCGCAAACAAGGTACATCTCATGAAACGACTGTTTACAATGAACATGTCTGCAGGTGAGAGTTTCAGCAGGCATCTAAATAATTTCAACGAGTTGTCGGATCAACTCGCCTTGGTCGGGATTACCTTTGACAGTGAGATCCGTGCCCTATTAATTCTCAGTCAGCTGCCTGAGATTTGGAAAGGTATTGTAACTGTGATCAGTAGCTCTGCAGGAAAATCGAAGCTGAAATACGACGAGGTTATCAGCATGATTTTGACAGAGGAGATCAGAATGCAGTCAAACAATGACTCCACTTCAAGCTTAGCTTTGAATGTGGAAAGGCGGGGAAAGGGAAGCAGGCATGGACGATCTAACAATCATGGCAGATCCAGGACCAGGAGGTCCAAATCCAGAGATCCCAGAGGTTCCCAAGGCACAAAGAATGTTGAGTGCTGGAACTGTGGAAAGACTGGACACTTCAGAAACCAGTGTAGAGGTTCGAGAAAGGAATCTGAGGCGAAGACAGAAGCAAATATTGCTTCCGAGAATGATGACATGTTGATTTGCTCTTTGGAGAGCAAACAGGAGTCTTGGGTCTTAGACTCCGGAGCCTCATATCATGCCACATGCTGCAGAGATTGCCTAGAGGAGTACACACCAGGTGATTTCGGTAAGGTGTACCTTGGCAACAATCAACCTTGCGACGTAATCGGCAAGGGATTTGTGAAGATCAAAATGAACGGGTCAGTATGGAAGCTGAAGGATGTCAGACATATTCCAGACCTGAGGAAGAATTTGATCTCAGTTGGTCAGCTGGCAGATGAGGGATTCACAACGAAATTCATCGGCGATGAATGGAAAGTCTCAAAGGGTGTACTAACGATTGCACGAGGTAAGAAAAGCGGGACACTTTTTCTAACCTCCAATACCTCCATGTCTATTTCAGTTGCTGCAGGAAATGACGACAGCAACATCTGGCACCAACGACTTGGTTACATGAGCGAGAAGGAACTCAGGGTGAAGCACTCAAAGGAAAAATTGAGTGGTCTACAGTCAGTGCAGATTGACATGTGTGAGGATTACATAGTCAGGAAACAGAGGAGAGTCAGTTTCCAGATAAACACCCGTGCCCCAAAGAAGTGTGTCGGGACACAACAGCAGAATGCCGAGAATCCTCAGGCGGAGGAACTAGTGGAGCAGATCGTCGCACCACCATCTCCTACTCCGGTACCGGAGCTTAGGAGATCTACTCGGCCTTATGTACCAGACGAGAGGTATATAGAATGCTTACTTCCTACAGATGGAGGAGAGCCTGAATGCTGTCAGGCAGAAGATGCGAGCAAGTGGGAGCTTGCAATGAAGGACGAGATGAAGTCTCTCACCTCCAACAGAACGTGGAAGTTGCCCAAAGGCCTTCACAACAAGTGGGTGTACAGAATTGAAGAGGAGCATGACGGCTCCAGAAAGTACAAGCCTCAGTTGGTAGTCAAAGGCTTTGAGCAGAAGAAAGGGATTGACTACACCGGCATTTTTACACCATTTGTGAAGATGCCAGCCATCAGATTAGTCCGCAGAAATCTAGCAGACAGGAAGGTGGCAACGAGAGAGAAACTGAAGTTATGCTCAACTTTAGTTGGTCTTCATGATTGAAGACAGACATGAGCACAACATTTGCATATACACTGGTTGAGATGCTGTCTCCGCCTCCAAGTGGGAGATTGTTGAATTCTGCAGGTGTGGAGCCGCAGACAGCCGCACCAAAACCAGCCACCATCTTTGACACTGGAGATGGACGGCCACCTGCTCTGCAGGCTTTGCTGAAATTGCAAGCCACCATATTTGAATATTGCTCCCCCCTCTTGTATATATATATGTGTGTGGGTGTGAGTGTGTAATGTGGTGTGTGCAGCAGAGAGTTGTGAGAGTGTGTGAATTTTGTGAGCTGCGTGAAGAGAGGTGTGCAGTGTACTGAGATTGCAGAGAGCAGAGAGCAGAGAGCAGAGAGGTGTGAGAGAGAGAGAGAGTTGAGCAGTGGCTCCTCCGTGTGTTATTTCTCCCAGATTATAGTGCAGTGGTGTGCTCCCGTGGACGTAGGTCAGTTTGGACCGAACCACGTAAATTCGGTGTTCATTGTGTGTGTTTCTATTTTTCTTCGTGCGTGATTATTACTCCAGGTCGGTTTATTCCCCAACAAAGACAGCCGGTGATGGGGTTGTGGCCGTGAGCAATGAAGAAGCAGTGGCCTGGAGCAAGCCGCGGCTAGCAGCAGCCTGGTGTTCTGGTGGTCTGAAACAGGATCCGCAGGGAGGAGGGGTGTCGCCGTGGTGCTGGTGCGGTTGTGGGAGGCTGGGCACTTGCCGGAAATTAATCTGTGGCTAAGGGTGGCCAAGGCTGTGTGTGAAGGGCTCCGCCCATACTGGAGGTAGGGGAAGATGGAGAGGACGAGGGGCTGTGTGTAGGATTGAAGGGGAGATTGGAGAGACAGAGGGGCTGTGTGGAGCAGCAGGGGAAGAGAAGGAAAACTGGGAAAAAGAGCGGAGAGGCAGAGAATGAAAAAGAGCGGAGAGGCAGAGAATGAGAGCAAGGGGGGGGGGGAGGGAAGGGGAGATGGGGAGGAGCTGTAGCAAGATGGGTTTTTTATTTTTTTGTGCGCCCCGGCTCTGTCTTTATGTGTGTGAGTTTCCTGTGTTTATATAGGCAAAAATAAGGGATGGAAGGGCTAGGGTTTCCGCCCCCATCCTCTCCTCCTTTTCTTTTTATGTATTTATTTTTTTAGTTATTATACCAAATAATAATAGTAATAACAATAATGGAAATAATGGTAAAATAATAATATTAAAAATAATAATAGTGATATATTAAAAATAATAGTAGTAATAATGATAATAATGAAATAATAACAATAACATTTAGTAGTAATAATAATAATAATAATAATAATAATAATAATAATAATAATAATAAGGATGGTAGTAATAATGGTGATAAGAATAATAATGAAAATAATAATAGCAAAATAGTAATAATAATAATTATATTTAAAAATAAATAATAATAATAATAATAATAATAATAATAATAAAATAATAATAAAAATAGTAAAAATAAATAATAATAAAAATAATTATAGTAAAGTAATAATAAAATAAAAATGATAAAAATACTAATAATAATAATAAAATAATAATAATAATAATAATAATAATAATAATGATAACAAAATAATAATAATAATAATAATGACAAAAATAAATAATAATAATAATAATTATAATAGTAGTGGTAAAATAATAATTAATAAGATAATGATGATTATAATAAAAATAGTAAAAATAATAATAACAAAGTAATAATAATAATATATAAAAATAATAATAATACTAATAATAATAGTATTAATAATAATAATAATATTAATAATAATGGGTCTGGGTAAAAATAGGGTGTCTACACGTATAATAACCAAAACTGACATTTTCATGTACATGATTCATTCATAAAATCATATATAGTATTTCTGTAAGCATATACTTCGGTTCAATCGGTTCATATTTCAAAAATAACTGACATAATCTAATCCCCTTACCTATTCTTGAAAATATGCTTACAACGTTCGGAGGACGAAAACCCTAGCTTCCTTAACTTGCCGAGGAGAGAGAACCGACAAGCCGAGAGGAGGGAGAGAGAGAGAGAGAGAGAGAGAGAGAGAGAGAGAGAGAGAGAGAGACACGTGAAGGTGTGAGTGAGAAAACCCTAGGAGAGAGAAAATGTGAGTTAGAATGAAAAACTATAATAAGATTCTAACTAATAAGCCTCAGCCCCGCAGTTTGGTCACTTACCAAACCATATTTCCCATGCTCATACATAGAAACTCTTGGTAGTTTAATACCGTTGACGATTGTCCTGAGCTCCCTGAAATCGTTGATGGTTTGGTCCTATGCCAAACCTTTTTCCCATTTTTTTTAAATTTTTTTATTTTATTTTATTTTTCTTTTTCTTGGTTCAGGTTCCTATATCCTCCCCTCCTTATAAAAATTTCATCCTCAAAATTACTAACTGACACTTATACCAACATCTTGAATTTACAAAGATGTTTACCTAACTCTAGAAAGAGCCGACACCCACCCACATAGCGGCCCCGTACCAAGTTTATTAATTACCCTCTCTTATGGCAGAGGAATAATGTGGTTACATATATAAGCTTTTGGGAGATTACATGAAGCAAATCAAAACTCTCCCAAAAACAACTCTTAACCTAAACCAAAAACATATAGTTTAAACTAACAAACCTACTATAAACAAAATCATATATATATATATATATATATATATATATATATATATATATTTTAAAAACAAACACTTACCTGAACTATCACCTTTACCTGACTAGCATTTGGCCTTGTTGAACAATTGTGGGTACTTTTGTCATATTTCCTCTTCTCGTTCCCATGAAGCTTCCTCAACTGCGTGATTACACAAGAGTACTTTCACCATCAGAATTTTCTTAGTACGTAGTTCCTATTCCTTGCGGTCCAAAATCTGTACTAGCACTTCCTCATATGATAATGTGTCCCCGACTTCAAGATACTCGTTACTTATCACATGCGAAGGATCTGGGACGTACTTTTTCAATGTGGACACGTGAAACACGTCATGGATCCTAGATAGTGTCGGGGGTAACGCTATCCTGTAAGCAGCCGGACCAACCCTCTCTAATATCTCGAATGACCTGATATACCTAGGGCTTAGCTTACTCTTCTTTATAAACCTCATAACTCCCTTCATTGGAGCAATCCTAAAAAATATCTTATCTCCTATCTCAAACACTAGCTTTCATCAGCATATATCTACATAGCTCTTTTATCGACTTTGAGCTGTCTTAATTCTATCTTTGATGAGTTTGATCTTCTCAGAAGTCTGTTGTATAACCTCTGGCCCCATAATTCACCATTCACCAACATCGTCCCATTACACTGGAGATTGGCTCCTCCAACCATACAACACTTCATAAGGTGCCATCTCGATACTAGCTTGATAGCTATTATTGTAGGCGAACTCCACTAATGGAAGATACTGAATCCAACTACCGCCGAAATCCAGCACACAAGCCCACAATATATCCTCTCATATCTGAATCGTTCTCTCTGACTGTCCATCAGTCTGGGGGTGAAATATTGTGCTGAAGGTAAGTTGAGATCTCAAAGCCTTCTGCAAACTCTTCCAAAATTGGGAGGTGAACCATGGGTCCCTATCTGAAATGATGGACACAGGCATGCCGTTTAGTCTAAATATCTCCTAAACATACTGTTGACCCTATAGGTCATACCCTGTTTTGACTATGACAAATACTCTAGTATTTAATGGCTTCATGAGTTTGTGTGCAACCCCCGATCGAACGTACACTATGGTGCATGCACACGACATATGAAGTGAAGATCTGAAGACCCTATTTATGTTGTATTGTAATTTAATCATTTATTTGGGTCTGTAATAGTAATTAGGAGAACACGGTCTGAAATAATTAATGCCTTACCTGCATGGTAGGATCGATAAGCTCAAGACCATAAATGGACCTTAGGGAACACCCTTTGGTCGACCGATACCGGACTTTTTTCGGTGTCTTCAAATTGGACTTCAAGTGCCCCTAGGACACTCACTCATGCATACATATGTTTGAATATTTGACTTAGGTAATTGCATGCTTGAAAAAGGACAAAAATGTACAAGTCTTGTACTTTTGGTCGACCGACCCACATAGGTCATTTCCTCCTAGTCGACCGAAACCGGTCCGGGTCAACATGTTGACCACGGTCTGGTCGACTGAGCCCTTACAGTTCATTTGACCCCGGTCGACCAAACCACCTGGGAGTCAACATTTTGACCTCTCGGTCGACCGAGCCCTTACAGTTCATTTTACCCCGATCAACCGAACCACCTGAGAGTCAATATTTTGACCTCCCGGTCGACCGAGCCCTTACAGTTCATTTTACCCTGGTTGATCGAACTACCTAGGAGTCAACATATTGACCTCCCGGTCGATTGACCACTTTTGTACTCAAACGACCTGGTTGACCGAGGGTCCTCGGGAGATGCCCCAATGGTCTGGTCGACCGAACCATTTAGTTCAAAATCTCCTGGTCGACCGAACCGCGCTAATTTGAAAAATCGCCTATCTCGGTCGACCGACCATATAGTTCATTTTTCTCCTAGTCAACCGAACCTAGAAAAATTGCCCTTGACACATATATATGGTCGACCGAGTCTTCAGTTCAAAATCCCCCTGGTCTACCGAACCATTTGAGTCCTGGTCGACCGGACCTCTCGGGTTGCCCCTTAATTTTGACCGTGGTTAATATTTTTAAACGGGGTTAACTTGGTTAAAATATAATAAAACTTTCCTAATAATCCCATATGTGTCCTTAATGGTTATATTTTAAGGGTAGTCTATATATACCCCCTCATTTGGAATAATTAGTAAGAGATTAGAAAATAAAATTAGCCAAAATCCTCTCAATCTCAAAAAGCCCATATTTCATATTCATGCTTTAAACTCCTACTCTTACTCATTTATATTGCAAATACCTCCTTGTAAGAGTATTCTTGTGCTTATCTCACCTAGCTTAAACTCTCTTTTGATTGTTTTATTTGTGATCTATATTTCATAGAGAGTAAGCTACAAGTTCTTCTAGGGGGCTTCATAAATAAGCCTTCCATAGGAAAACTTCCTTGGGCTTCTGAGTTTTGCATTTTCATTGCGATACTCAAGAATTCATATTGAGTTTTGGTTGCGAAAAATATTTTACAAATCGTTTTTCAAATATCTCTTGTGATTTATCTTGAGAAAAATATTTTGAGATATTTGCTTGCGCGCTGAGGATCTTTGTTACTATACTTTTTGATTGAGAATATCTTCTTAATACAAAGATCAAATAAATATTTTTACAAACCATATTTGAATATTTCTTGTGGTTTATATTGAGAAATATTATTTGTTGAGATATTTGAAGTGTGCTTGTGATCTTTGTTTGTGCATTGTGACTGAAATATTATTTTGACACAAAGATCATACCATTTACACTCTCACGCACTGATTGTTATATTTGCATAAATATTTGAGAGTAAACACTTAGACTACATCGAGCTTATCAAATCCTATCTTTTGGTAGTTTATTGATCATATTGTGCGTAACTGGGTACATATCTGCTTTACACGAAAGCACAATCACTGTACCATTTGATTGTATTTCAAATCTATTGTATTTCCAAGCACGGGCCTGAAGAGGGAGACTAGCCCTGGAATAGTCCCGGATTGGCTTAGACCCAGTTAGGAAAGTTAGGTGCGTCGTCCTGTTAAGGCGTGTAGGTTGAGGTCAGCCCCGGTAATTGACCTGGTTAAGGTTGAGGTCAGCCCTATGCTAATTGACCTGGTTGTTTAGGTGCTGCTCCACCTGTTAAGTGAGCCTATAGTGGTAATCCTTGTGCTTGTTGGCCAAGGCGGGGACGTAGGCAATTTGGCCGAACCTCGACAACATTTCTGGGTGTCGTCTCTTTTATTGCTTTATTGTGCATGCCTGGTTAAACGTTTATTGCAGTTTAAATTCCATTGTATATTTATATTGATTTATTTTACATGCACTAGATTGACCTCAAGCTTGTGTAATACTGTTGTTAGTGGTTTGACTTAAGGCAATAAACTTTAAAATACTAATTCACCCCCGCCCCCCTCTTGGGATTGCACTAAAGCTAACACATATAACTCTACTAGTATAATCATGGAGTAGTTAACTTTAATTGGAACAAAATGGGCAGTCTTTGTCAGTCGGTCAACAACTACCCAGATGGCATTTTGTCCATGAAGTGCCGGTGGTAACTCTATGATGAAGTCCATGGAAAGGTGCTCCCACTTCCACTCAGGAATGTGAAGTGCTTGTAATGGTCCTACTGCTCTCTGATGCTCAGCCTTCACTAGCTGACATGTTAAGCACTGCTCCATGAATCGGACAATTTCTCTATTCATGTTGTTCTACCAAAAAGATTCTCATAAATCTCAATACATCTTGGTGCTCCCTGGATGTACTATATAAAGAAAGCAATGTGCCTCTTCCAGAATGGTTCTTTTAATCTCAGCATCATTAGGTACACATATTCTAGTGTAAAACCTCAAAATCCCATCATTTGAAATATTAAAATTTGCTCTCAGTCCACCCTGCAATTTATCTATAATCTTCACCAGCTCTGTACCTATCATCTGAGTAGTCTTAATCCTTTCCAGCAAAGTTGGTTAAATTACGAGATTTGTTATGAACGTGTGGTGATTTCCTTCCACTATTTCCACACCAAATCTTTCTAGATCCATCCTAATTTGATGTTGAGCTACCACTGCTGATACTGATGCACCAACTAACTTCCAACTCAACGCATCAACTACTACATTAGCTTTCACTGGGTGGTAACGGATAGTACAATCATAGTCCTTTATTAGCTCTAGTCATCTCCTCTATCTCATATACGTTCCTTCTACGTGAAGAATTACTTTAGGCTTTTATGGTCCATGAAGATCTTGCATCTTTCACCATACAGGTAGTTCCTTTAGATTTTTAATGCATACACTACTGCTGCCAATTCCATATCGTATATAGGATGGTTCTTCTCATATTCCTTGAGTTGACGAGAAGCATATGCGATGACCTTTACCTGTTGCATTGAAACACACCCAAGCCCTTTCTGGGACGCATCACTATAAATCACAAAACCACCATCACCTGATGGAATGGTCAGAACCAGAGCAATGATGATTCGTTGTTTCAATTCTTAAAAACTCTACTCACAATCGTTAGTCCACTCATACTTCACATTCTTTATTTTTAACCGTGTCAGAGGACCGAATAGTTTAGAAAACCCTTCCACGAACCAGCTGTAGACACCCTAATTTTTACAAGGCTTTTCTGAGAAGACTTGGCATGGTAAAGTTAACTTTAAGCCCGATCAAGTCCTAATTATTTCAAATTAGATTCCCATTTTTGAAATCCCCGTGCGAGTCCTAGTATTCTAGGAAAAATTCTTAGTCCTTTTAATTTTCATTTTGAATTATGTGAATTTATGTGAAATCCCAAGAGGGAGGTTAATTGGGTATTTTAAAATCTAGGTCTCTTAAGTCCTAATTTTGAAAACTTACAATCACACTACCACAAGCTACTTGACAATTAGTTTAGTATTTTTCAACTTATCAATTTAGTGTGTGACTTTATTAAGAAAACAATATTACCCAATTGCTTAACATACACAACAAACAAATAATTAAGTGCAAGCGAAAATTAGAAGAGTTAAGGGAAGAGAGATGCAAACACGGTTTTTACAAGGTTCAGCCAATTAGGCCTACGTCCTCGCCTTGGGTAGTTACCCAAGGATTCCACTATATTGCTCCTTAACTTGGGATGGAGCTTCCCATTACAACCCACTGCTTACAAGAGACGTAACTATCTCCTAATCTGTTGCTTACAAGAGGCGTAACTTCCTCCTCATGATTCAAAAACTGAACAATTAATACAAATAATGAATAATAAATATTTTTGAAAAACTCAGACACTTCTCAATAAACTAATGAGTACAATCAGCCCTAAGCACTCTCATAAGGTAAAATATGAAGCTCGGAAGCAATATGTGGTTTTTACAATGATGTATAAAAAATATGATCCTTGTATAAAATATATATATATATATATATATATATATATATATGTATAAGATGTTTCAAAGATCTAATGCTTATTCAATATTTCCCAAAAATAATTTCTTAAGGATATGAGCGTTGAAGATACTAGGGTTTGCTTTCAAACAACTTTCGTAAGAATAAAATATGAGATCCTTTTAATAAAAAAAAATATGATTGAATATCACACAGATCTAATTCTTGCTTTTGAGTATTTTATGCAAAATAATATTAAATCTTTGAGTAAAATAAAATGCTTCAATATCACAAAGATATAAGCTCTAGAAAAAGTTTTACCCAAAAGATTTTGTTAAACAAATATATGGACCACTAGAGTTCTTATTCCAAAAAATATTTTAAATAAAAAATACGAGAGTAGATGAGTTTATAAAAATAATATTGAATGCTCAATAATAAACTTAACCAAATAATGGCTTTTTGAGTCCGATCCCTAGTTTTGATTACGACAAACTGCACATTACTAATATGCGTGCCTAGTACTTGAAAAAGTCATTAATTCATTGCACACACATAAGAAAGGATTGATGGAAGCCTAAAAGGCTTAAAGATCATACTCCTGGCATATTCAATGGGAAAATGAAGGGAAAAAGAAGAAGACCTACTTGTGCGCATTTATTATATTTGGGTTTGTAATAATTTATATGAGTTTGTAATAATCTTTGCATGTCATGCATGTAGGTAATTGTAAGCTCAACATGACTATAAATTGACCATAGGGAACCAAATGTCATTAGGGTACCCTTCGGTCAACCGTAAGTTGACTGACGCTAGGTTTTTAGGTTTAATCGAAAAACCTAGACTGTAGGTTGACCCTAGGTCCTTGCACATACACTTAAGATAGTCCCCTAAATCACTTGCATTATCATGGGAATTAATTAAAGTGAATAGGACATAAACTCCAAATATGTGAGAGGTCGGACGACCGAACCCTTAGTGTTCAAAACACTTTTGGCGACCGAACCATTGACCGGTTAGAATGTTGACTTGGTTTCGGGCGGACGAACTTAAATGACCACATCATCCTCAGGCGACTGAACCATAACTTTGACCTTTCCCCCTCAACTCGGCAATCCGAACTTCACATTCAAAATAGCCTCGAGCGACCGAACACATGAGTTCGGTTAACCGAACTCTAGACCAAGCAACCGAAATGCGGACATAATGGAAATTGCCTTGGTTTAGCAAATCGAGCCCAGATTCGGGCACCCGAACGTTCAAAAATAACTTTTTGAAGTGCAATTGCTGGTTGATTCTCTATAAGTTGTGCTTTTCTTGATGGTTATACAATGTTAAAACTTGTGAAAACTAAGGTGTTGTCCCAAGAGGTGGGGTGAATTGGGTTATTAATTTTTTTTTAAATCTTTTCATGAATTCCTAATCTCTTTTAAATTTTTTTCAAAGATTTCTTGATTTCTTGTTCATTTAGAAATCACACAAAATTCAATGTTCTTTTATTCAATCCACAACCACACAATCATTCAATCAATCAACCAAATCAATTAACCACAGTATATTTAAACAAGATATAAGATTCAGCTTTCAGCTTTTGCAACCTTGTGTATTTGATTCAAGCCCAGTAGTGAATGTAATTTGATTTAACACAAACCACAACTCAAATCCCAAACAACTTAGAATTTAAATAAACTCTCAGTTAATTTTTCTTTGGATGTTAACCAATCAATGTACTCCCTTTGAGATTTCCGAAAAGTATTGATCAACCAACGTAATCCCTTTCAATTTCTGCAATCCCAAAAAAATAAATTAAATTTTAGCTTATTTAAAATCCAAATTACATAGTATATATGATTAAAAAATTAAATCATCCACGCAATTTATATGTTTGGTGGAATTTAAAGAGAGTAAAGGAAAGAGAGTGAGACTAAGGCTTTTACGAGGTTCGGCTTATCCCCAGCTTACGTCCTCACCTTAGGCAAACCGCCTAAGCATTCACTAAACCAGTTCTTTTCCGGGCAAAACAAAACCATTACACACTCCTTCAATAGGCTAGAGCACCGCCTCTCCAAGTGATACCCCACACTCGGTCACTCCTTTAATAGGCTATAGCTGCACCTCTCCAAGCGATACCCCACGCTTGGTCAATGATCCAAACACCTTGATTCGTTGAATGAACTACAAGAAATATGAAATAAACGTTGCGTACAAGAACACCCTCAAATAGAGCAGATTAGTACAATTTCAATCACTATGCACTTCAATATTCAAATATCAATATAAAATAGAATTGAAGTTCAAGTATAGTATTCACCAATTCCTTCTCTAGATGAAGATCAGTAGTAAAGACCAAAATAGGATGAATTCGGCACTTCAGATTATCTTAGAAAATCAGTTTTGCAATGAGTGAGCAAGAGAAGATTGAAATTAGAGAGCTTGAATGCTGATATTATGCTTGGGTGATTTGATTCCTTGGGTTAAAGGAGTATTTATAGACTTTTTAGAGTGAGTTTCCTTGTTTCTCAAGTTACTTGGAGTGTCCACCAAATTTTTATAATGTTCATATTTGAAAAAATATTTTTTAGAATTTTCCCGTTGAAGTTCAAAATTTAAATTCCTATAGGGTCAGTCGACTAGACAGGCGACCGAGTAAGCATTTTATACAGGATCAGTCGGCTAGACCAGAGGCTGAGACCTTTCTGTCTCCAGAAATTAATTCCATTAATTTGTCAATCGGCTGACTGAACATAGTTCAAAAAGTTTCAGTTGGCTAGGCTTGTTAGTTAGATGACTGATTTTAGTTCAAAATGGTCAGTCGACTGGGCAGTTATTCAACTAGTTGTATTTTTCAATTGCCTGAGAAGTTTCAGAGTATTCTGGTCAGTCAGCTAACCAGTCAAGTTTTTCAAAACTTCTATTTTTTATGCTTTTAAACCTTTTGTTATTTGAAAATTTTAAATGTGACTTTTCAAAAAAAATTTTCAGGGTTTTAAAAAATTGGTCTCTATATCTTTGTTGCGCCCTAATGAGCTTCAACATATTTCAAAATATATTTAAAATATGAAGCACTTACATAAAGACTACTTATGACATTTGACATTCTTAAGTGCTTGAGTCTTCATGCTCGTTTTCCTTGAAGCTTTCTTGCTTTACTTCAAGCTTTGTTATACTTTAAGCTCTTTAATATCCATGCTCTCATATCCTTCAAGCTTTGATAAATCATCCTTGAATCCATGCTTTAAGCTCATATGATCATCATTCTTTAAAAAATAAGCTTTCATGAATCCTTCTGAACACTTAACCTTGCTTTCTCATAGTAGAGTCCTGAAATGTCATTACTTAACCAAATATGTTACGTTCCACTAGTTTGTTAGCATCAAAACAGGATGTTAAGCCTTGTAAGGCCAACAACTTGCATGAGTGATTTTCTTTGGAGTTGTTTGTATAGTGGAGTTATGTATGAAAGAGCCTACTTGTAATTAGGTTATATTCCTATATGTAAAATGGCATGATTGTACTGCATGTGATCTTATTTGATGTTCACTGAGATTGGTGTTTGTCGGTATCACCCTGGAAACCTTCACGAGATTATAACTCGTCCACTAGGCTCCCCTAGGGGTTTAAAGCCTTGCTGCATACAGTAAGTGCAACCGTGTTTCCCACGAAAGAGGAGATAGATAGG
The DNA here is from genome assembly GCF_029873635.1 of Malania oleifera. Lineage (NCBI taxonomy): Eukaryota > Viridiplantae > Streptophyta > Magnoliopsida > Santalales > Ximeniaceae > Malania > Malania oleifera. The sequence continues at coordinate 32,444,644 of NC_080419.1, read as the reverse complement.
ATTTTATAGTTTTCTTAGTTTTTGCTTTGCTCGAGGACTAGCAGAGTGTAAGTTGGGGGTTGTGATGTGAAAAGTATGGTGTGCTCCCAAGAGGGGGTGCTCGTTTTACAAGTTCCTTTAGTTAAGTGTTAACCCCAACCAACTTTCTTTTCAGAAGTCCCATAAACCCAATGATCAATAATCCTTTGATCTTTAACCAACGTTTTTTCCAAGTTCAATTCTTTATGTTAACAACCAACTTAATTAAATTCTCAGAATCAATGAATGATTGTAATATCAAGATGATTTTTAGATGATTAAATAAATTAAGCTTACAACTGAATCTAAGCACAATAACTTTGAATTGTGATGTTCAACTTATAATAATTCAAATCATCGTTTCTTTTTAGATAAAACTAAGTTAAACTTGTCTCAATACTAATCTCAACTTGTGCATTCAACAATTAAAATTTCAAAGCTTTAACAAAAACTTAATCAACCAATCAATATAGTTCTTTTGATCAGTTTTCCAACAATTCTCAATGAACAATCAACTCTTAGCAATTAATTAAACATGCACGCAATTAATATTTTTGCAGTTAAATTAAAGAGAGTACAGAGAAGAGTTGTAGACCGTATTTTTACAAGGTTTGACCAGTGACCTATGTCCTTGCCTCAAGCAACTGCTATGAGGATTCCAACTTTCTTTATTAGGCCAAAGTTACAATCTCTCTCCTTCTCAGGTAGAGTTCCCTATATAACAAGAATCCCCTCTCGCTAAGCAATGATTCAATGATCTGAATCATCTATACAGCCCCCCCCCCCCCCCCCAAAAAAAAGAACAACTTTCGTTCATACAAGAACACTTTCAGTTAGAGTTGATTTGTACAATTAAAATCACAATATACTTCAATCAAAATCATTATAGAAAGATGAAGCTCATTTAATTATCACAAGGATTCTTTCTTAGATTGAAATACTCAATAGAAGAGCTAAGAACTGAGAACTTTTTCCAGCAAAATCACAACAGGTACTTCAAAAAAAGTATTAGCAAGAGAGCATTAGAAAGTAGGAAAAATTTAGCATGATTGCTGCTTGTAGGCGTGTGTTTAATATTTAGGTTTCACATGTGTTTATAGATACAAAACCTTAATTTTTGTATTCCCCAAGTTTACTTGCAGTATTTCTCAATTTTTTACAAAGTTTGGGGTTCAAGCAATCAATTTTGGAAACTTTCCATCGCAGTTTTAAATTTAAATAATTGAAGGTTAGTCGACTGAACTATTGGGATCAGTCGCTCGTGCCTTTATAATTCAACGAAATTTCAAACACAAAATGGCGTCAGTCGCCTTTGTCTACTCAATTTATTGAGCATAAAAATGACAGTCAATTGATCAAATATGGTCAATCACCTGACCTTGCATCTTTCCAAAAACTTTGATTTTCAATACTTTGATCCTTATATAAAACTTTAATTAAAAATATTTTTTGGGGTTTTCAAAAATTGGTCTCTAAGTCAATAAAGATTCCTAAGAGCTTCAACCATTCATATTGACTTTTATGAAGTACTTACATAAGACTTCTTAAAAAGTTATGACTCTTTTAATCACTAAGTCTTCATGTATAGCTTCCATTCTTCATGTGTAGCTTGACTTTAAGCTTTAACAAGTTTTGGCTTCATAAGATCTTGTAAAATTAAGTTCGAGCTTTTAATAGACTCTGTCAAGCACTTAGATATTGATCACTTGATCTTGGGTTACCTGAAACATCATCACTTAACCAAATATATTAAGTTCTCTTGATTTGTTATCATAAAAATAGGATTCTTAAGCCTTGTTAGGCCAACATGATGTGTTCCTAAAATGCACTATTTTAGACCCCCTATTTACCTTTGTTTTGTCTTCATTTATCTTGTAAATACCTTTTGTTATCATGGTTCATAGTAACGAAAGGTTTTGTTCATGTTTTAGGAAAAACAAGTTAAAACCAAGGAGTTAAGGAATATGAGAAGCCAAGGGAGTACTTAGAGTGCACAAAGCTCGAATTAGAGGCTTAACCAAACCCCTAGAGCCTCAATTCATCAATGGAAAGAAGACCCTATTCAACCATGTGGGCGACCAGCTACAACATGGGCAATCGACACTACAAAAAAAACTGGTTTTTAGTGACAAAACTATTAGTGACGGATTCAATTACGTCTCTAAAAGTGGGTATTAGTAACGGTTTTAGCAACCGTCACTAATACAACACTATTAGTGACGAATTTAAAACTGTCACTAATAGTTTCGTCACTAAAATCTAAAAATATCAAGGGAAAATATTTTTTGGTGTAGAAATTATCCTAGGAAAATATTAGCAATAATTTTTGTGTATTAGTGACGAATTAAGTCCGTCACTAAAAAACACAAATTAGTGATGATTAGATAACCATCACTACTATTATTTTTAAAAAATAAAAAAAAAATTTCACAATATTAGTGATAACTTTGAAGATTCGTCACTATTAACCCCTTATTAGTGACGGATTTTAGAACTGTCACTAATACTTCTTATATTTAAAAAAATAAAAAAAAATTTATTTCACAATATTAGGGACTAATTTGAAGATTTGTTACTATTAGCCTCTTATTTGTGACGGATTTGGGAACCGTTACTAATACATCTTTTATTTTTAAAAAATAAAAAAAATTATTTCAAAATATTAGTGACGAATTTGAAGATTCGTCACTATTAGCCTCTTATTAGTGACTGATTTTAGAACCATCACTAATACTTCTTTTATTTAAAAAAAATAAAAAATTTATTTCATAATATTAGTGACGAATTTGAAGATTCCTTACTATTAGCCCCTTATTAGTGACGGATTTGGGAACTGTCACTAATACTTCTTTTATTTAAAAAAATTAAGAAAAATGTATTTCACAATATTAGTGATGAATCTTAAAATTCGTCACTATTAGCCCATTAGTAGTGACAGATTTAGGAACCGTCACTAATACTTCTTTTATTTAAAAAAAAAAATTTTAAAAATATTTCACAATATTAGTAACGAATTTGATGATTCGTCAGTATTAGCCCCTTATTAGTGATAGTTTTGAAAATTTGTTACTAATAGTTAGTTATTAGTGACGGTTTAGAGAACCATCACTAAAAGTTTTTTATTTAAAAAATATAAAATAATTTATTTAATAATATTAGTGACGGTTTTGAAAATTCGTCACTAATAATAAGGTATTAGTGACGAATTTTTAAATTCGTCACTAATAGTGTATTTTAATTTAAAAAAAAAAATTTATGTAACCAATAGTGACGATTTCAAAACCGTCATTGATACCCTCTCCGCACGATTTCCCTATTCTCCCACCTTTCTACTTTCCCAATATCCCTTTCTTCCCTCCTCATTTCTTTCATCCTCCCTCATTTCGTCTTCAAGTTTTGATTTCCGCCTTTCTACACGATTTCCGCTCGTCCTCTCCAGCCTTCCCGTTGCCTTCATTCGACTCGAATGAATAGAGACCTAGACCCTTTTGTCGAAGCCCTTCGTGAGTTTGTCTTGCACATTCGAACTAGTAGGAGCCTTTGCGATCCTTTAAACCAACAGTGTGAGCTTGTCTGCAAGCCTTTGAACCAGCCGAAAGCCTTTGTGACTTCATCTTCAACCTTTGAACCAGGATTGTGAGCTCGTTTGTGGTTTTGATTTGACCTAGTGTTCGAGTGTGTAACATCGGCCGTTGGATCTTCTAAGTCCAGCCATCAACTTGTACTTTTTTTGAACATGCACCTAGTCCTTCAAAACATGTACCTAGCATTAAATCAGCGAAATAGAGTGAGTCCGTGGTCCTGTCGCGTTCTCTTGATGTCTTCTAGCTAATCCCTAACGATGCAAGAAATTATTTGAAGAATTGTAGTTAAGAAATTCTTCTCTGAATCTTCAGATTTTTCAATCTTTCTTTCTATCTCAGAAGCACCATGCAACTTGCCATTTCTCAGATATTTGCACTCTACGTCAAATTAATTTGAAGTTCTCTATCGCAATCTCTATTCCTTGAAACTTGATTTCATTTTGTATATTTCAGCCAAACTTGGAATTTCACAAAAATAAGCAGAGACTTGATTTGATTTTGTATCCTCTCGAAATATGAAATTTTGATTGTAAGTTTGGTCGAAATTTAAGAGTATGCTTGCCACAAATTCAATCATTTTGTTCCAAAAAAATTTCCTATAAAAGAGCAAAAGAGCACACAACCACAACCTTCTAACATCCTTGCCCTTTTTTAGAACCAATAGAAGAAATGCTAAAATGCTCCTCCATTGACTTCATGCGACGCCCAACTTTGTCGAGGACTCCAAGTAAACTACTTCACAAACCCCAAGTAAATAAATAGTGCATAACAAACTGGTAACTTTTTTTGTACTACTCGCACACAAAAGCAGTCATCTGCAGCAGATTGCTAGTGTTTACTCTATTAACGACCAATATTCAAACAAACACCTTTATCTTATAAGTGACTTCAGCTCCTCATATGGTGAGTAGTATTCGATAGAAACCAAGTTAACCAACCAAACAATTGTTAGATTAGTTCTGTTAATTTTTTAATTTGGTCTCATGAGTATGAATTTTTTAATATTTTAGTTTTTCAGTTTCAATTTTTTTTTGAAGCTAGTTCAAATTCAGTTAATTGAATTTAATTGATTATTACACACACACAGACACATTTTAAAATTTTTAACCGACTAACCCCTAATTCCAAAAATCCCCATTTTTGCATTTGTCCAATTTCCCCTGACCCCTTCTTTCCTATTTCCTACTCCTCAACCTAGACAACGTAGCCCTTGTCCACTACCTCAAATCCTATATGTAATCTTAGATAATCTTAAATCTTATAATATAATGAGATTTCCACACTATCTTACAATTTTCACAAATAAAGTCAACTTGAATAGCTCATTTGAATCACTTTATTGACATTTCAAAGATTTTGCTTCAACACCAAGCACCCCCCCCCCCCCCCCCCCCAAATCGGCCTCACATTAATTATAGATAGAAAGAAGAAAGAAAAGAAAAGAGAAGAAATGAAGAACCATTTGACATCTGAACTTGACTACTTTCCTACTCATTTATGATCTTGCTGAATCCATCCATCCTCCCATGCTAACAAATTTTGCGCATTCTTTGATCGGCCGAGAGCCTCTAACCATTACATTGTATCATTCAAAGGTATGAAAAAAAATTATAACATGCTTATCTTAACTAATGATCAACCTTAAGGCTGTGACACAAGAAATCTTATATGTAATCTTAGGTAATCTTAAATCTTATATGTAATCGTATATGTAATCTTAGTTAATCATCACCCCTTTTCTTCTCATTCACTTCCTTTTTTTCCTCCTATAACCTCTAACAACATCTAAATCTATTTTTCTCATTGGAGCATTATTTGGTTTGCTTTACAAGTGCCCAAATCATATTATTGCCCTTCCCTTATCTTATTTTCTTTTGGATACCACCTAGAAACTTTAACTTGGGATATTTTTTGTAATACTTTTTCGGGTAATGATAGTTAATGTTGACCCTATGGGTCATACCCTGTTTTGATTATGACAAATACTCAAGTATTTAATGATTTAATGAGTTTGTGTGCAGGACCGATCGAACGAATCCTATGGTGCATGCACACGAAACATGAAGTGAAGACCTGAAGACCCTATTTATGTTGTATTGTAATTTAATCATTCATTTGGGTCTGTAATAGTAATTAGGAGAACATGGTCTGTAATAATTAATGCCTTACCTGCATGGAAGGATCGATAAGCTCAAGACCATAGATGGACTTTAGGGAATACTCTTCGGTCGACCGACACCGGATATTTTCGATGTCTTGAAAAAGGCCTAGAAATGACCCTAGGACACTCACTCATGCATATATATGAATGTTCATTTAAAAAGAGTGTTTGCATGCTTAAATGGGACAAAAATGCTCTAATGGGTACCTTCGGTCGACCGTACTTCACAGTACAAATACTCACGGTCAACCGAACCCGGACCTGGTCAAACGTTTGACCACAGTACGGTCGACTGAACCGTTATAGTTCAAAATCCCCGGTCGACCGAAACCCTCCTGGGTCAAAAATTTGACCATCTAGTCAACCGACCCCTTTTGTACTCCAACTACCTGGTCGACTGAGGGTCCTCGGGAGATACCCCAACGGTCTGGTCAACCGAACCATTTAGTTCAAAATCTCCTGGTAGACCGAACCGCGCTAAATTGAAAAATCGCCTATCCCGGTCGACCGACCATTTAGTTCATTTTTCTCCTGGTCGACCAAACTTAGAAAAATTGCCCTTGACACTTAGATATGGTCGACCGAGCCTTCAGTTCAAAATCCTCCTAGTCGACCGAACCGTTTGAGTCCTGGTCAACCGAAACATCTCTGGTCGACCGGACCTCTTAGGTTGCCCCTTAATTTTTACCATGGTTAATATTTTTAAACGTGGTTAACTTGGTAAAACTTTCCTAATAATCCCATATGTGTCCTTAACGGTTATATTTTAAGGGTAGTCTATATATACTCCCTCATTTTGAATAATTAGTAAGAGATTAGTAAATATAATTAGCCAAAATCTTCTCAATCTCAAAAAGCCCATATTTCATATTCAAGCTTTAAACTCCTACTCTTACCCATTTATATTGCAAATACCTCCTTGTAAGAGTATTCTTGTGCTTATCTCACCTAGCTTAAACTCTCTTTTGATTGTTTTATTTGTGATCTATATTTCATAGAGAGTAAGCAACAAGTTCTCCTAGGGGGCTTCATAAATAAGCCTTCCATAGGAAAACTTCCTTGGGCTTCTGAGTTTTGCATTTTCATTGCGATACTTAAGAATTCATATTAAGTTTTGGTTGCGAAAAATATTTTACAAATCGTTTTTCAAATATCTCTTGTGATTTATCTTGAGAAAAATATTTTTGAGATATTTGCTTGTGTGCTGAAGATCTTTGTTACTATACTTTTTGATTGATAATATCTTCTTAATACAAAGATCAAATAAATATTTTTGCAAACCATCTTTGAATATTTCTTGTGGTTTATATTGAGAAATATTATTTGTTGAGATATTTGAAGTGTGCTTGTGATATTTGTTTGTGCATTGTGACTGAAATACTATTTTGACACAAAGATCATACCATTTACACTCTCACGCACTGATTGTTATTTTTGCATAAATATTTGAGAGTAAACACTTAGACTACATTGAGCTCATCAAATCCTATATTTTGGTAGTGTATTGATTATACTGCGCATAACTGGGTACATATCTTCTTTACACGAAAGCACAATCACTGTACCATTTGATTATATTTCAAATTTATTGTATTTCCAGGCACGGGCCTGAAGAGGGAGACTAGCCCTGGAATAGTCTCGGATTGGCTTAGACCCGGTTAGGAAAGGTAGGTGCGTTTTCCTGTTAAGGCGTGTCGGTTGAGGTCAGCCCCACTAATTGACCTGGTTAAGGTTGAGGTCAGCCCTGTGTTAATTTGACCTGGTTGTAAACGGTGCCGCTCCACCCTTAAGTGAGCTATTAGTGGAATCCTCTAGCTTGCGAATTAGAGGCGGGGACGTAGGCACTATTGGCTGAATCTCGATAACATATCGTGCGTGTTCATTTACATTTCCTCAATTTACTTACTGCACGTGTATGTTATATTGTGAATGATTAGGTTTACATTTGCATAAACAAACCCTAAGTTTAGTAATACTATTTACCTGGTTTAACCTAGGCGATAAATTTTAAATATTCAATTCACCTCCCCCCCCCTTTTGGGATTGCACCAAAGCTAACAGTTAATATTTTCTTTTTAGGAATGTTTTGGAATATGAAACAAATGGGAAAGATAGTGATTAGGAGTGTGCTTTTTAGGGGGCGGGGGTTGTTTCTTGAAATGGGAGTAGACTTGGCAACGAATATTGGATCGTATAATCTGTGGTAGATTAGGAGGTTATGGGATGAGCAAATTATAATTCATATCCAATTCAACTAAGTGGTGGTTCAAATTAAATAATCCGTGGTGGTTGGTGGGAAATCTTTCTTCCTAAGAATAAATTATTTCCCATAGTGGATAACTTATTTCGTAGCATAATAGTTGACCATGTGTGTGGTAAATTATAAACTATTTACTAATTGACCGTGTGTGTGGAGCAATGTGGTGAATGGTGATGTTGTTGTGCTAGCATCCTTCTATTATTTTGATGATAGCAACTTTTCCATGTGAATGAGCCTCTCCCACTTTAACATCGTAAAGAGATATTTTGTGAAATAAAAATTCAAAAATGACTAGAGAATAAAAAGTAAAAAGACTAAAAACGGATGAAGTTAAGAAAACTATAAACCTATAAAGTTCAATGAAATGAAAATTAATTTCTATATCTTTATTCTTGTTTGAGCCTTTCAAAATGAGCCCACTACAATATAAGGAAATCCTATTTAAGACTTTCTACTCTTGTTGAAATTATATTGCATCTTTTGTGAAATACTAGATTGAGTTGCCATATTGGTTGTGAATATGTCTTCTGCATGACTGATGCAGATTTGTGTATTGTATGCTAGTAGTGAATCTAGGTTCTCGCATGCTCTTATCTATAAACTCTTTTTTAGGCAATTTTTTTTTTCAAATGTTCACTTTACAGTCAGGATGCTGCCGAAATTTTGTTAAAATTTTTTCCAAAATATGAGATAATAGATCTTGAAGTATATGACCGTATAAGCACCAAATGAGATGAGTAATGTTCTTGGAACCAAAAATAGCTATTAGTTGTTGGAAATCAAGCTCAAAAGAGGAAACTATGTCCATAATTTTGGAAAATTGCCCATTTAGTGCATCATCTCATTAAATAGCTTTTTATCTTCCATTAAATATACATTTGAATTCGAATTTCTCACCATTTTCAAGAATCATTATTATTTATGATTTTCTAATTCAATCATTATTATTTATAAATTTTAAAATTCAAAGTCACTAACCAACACATCTGTTGTATATTTTAGAACTGTGATATAATATAATGGATGCATGCCTTTGAATTTAGAACCCATCTAAGCATATATATATGATTGCAGTGTGGATACTTTCAAAAGATTACATTTTCAGTTTCATTTACACAAAACTATAAGGAAAATCATATGGGTTGGACAAACTTTTTGTTAAGATTTGCATTAGTGTGTAGTCATTACTCCTATTATTGTTTTTTCCTTGTAGAATTCTTCTAAATGCACAAATATGCTTAAACATTAACCAATACATACTTTTACATTCTAGATTTAGAAAAATACGCATAAGATTATTTTCTTGTTTATATTTTCAAAAAATATGTTAAGCACATTCTATTTGTCAAAGTTAAAAATGACAACTGTATGCATGTCTATGTTTAAGTTGGCCACAGTTGATCACTTGACCGCATCCACACGTGTCTCCAATGGTATGAAAGGGGTGAGTTATATACATCTGCCTAATAATTGAATATTTTCTTGTAATGTTATTGTTAGGTAAGATTTCAATCACGTCGGTCCAAATCGAGTTGACTTTTAACACACTTTACTTATTTAGTAAATGAGTTTTAAAATTAAATTTATGTTGAACTTTTTTAATAAGTAGGGGTGAATATTTTCTCCTAATGTTATTGTTAAGTATGCCCCTTTGAAAAAAAAAATTTGTTTTCAACATAAATCTTAAGTTTTCGTCTTTCCTGACCAATGCCTCTGGGAGCGAAGCCTCGGGCTACCTCAAAGCATGACCACTCGCCACAATGGGCTACCAAGCGGCAGAGGGTCCAGGACCCGCAGAGGGTCCAGGACCCGTAGAGGGTCCAAGACCCGCCAAGGGGAGAGTCTTCTTCCAAGGGTCGAGCAGCCCTGAGTGAGCACGAACGGATTTCGGATGAAACAAGAGCACCAAGGGTGACTCTTGAGGATGTGTAGTTGCTCCCACCAAGTTCTGCTACACCACCCATTAGAGAGCAGTCACTGAATGTTACCCCATAGCTTACAGAGGACATGCTCGCTCATCCGGTGATGTTCCATATGATTAGGCCGACCATGCCACATGATGTTGTTGCGGGACCTCCGGAGGACATGCCTGATCAGCTAGTGCAGCTCCATATCCTCAGGCCACGCAAACCACCACCCTCCCCTCTTACCCCTAACTTTCATTGTATTTTGGAGGAAATGGCACGAGATCGAGATGCCACTAGAGTAGTAGCCACCTTGCCTTGCTCGGCTAGTTCTAATTCTGATTCTAACTCTGATTTGGATAGACTAGATGTTTGGGATCTTTTGATGCGCTTTCTCTTTAGCTTATGTACTATGCTCATGCACCCTTTGCTTTTATTTTATTTTATTTGTTTTTTTCTGTATTCTGTTTTCCCATGCTTTTAAATGGTTGTACGCATACTTCGATGTTTCTATTTACATTGTATTGCCTTTGAAATAAATGAAAATACATGGTGCTTTTGGTTTCGACCTGTATGTTTGTGGTTCACTATATCATTATGTTTTTCTGGCTATTTCAAGATTTTATGTGAGTGTTACTTACATAGATAAGGTAGGTAGATAAGTGTTCACTTTTTTTATCCTTCTTGTGCATTAATATTTTCAGAACAACAATGTATAAAATACAGTGAAAGGTCAAGAACTAAATGCGATAAGAAGTAATCTGCCAAGTTAATTACTGTCATTTCTTGTGTTCATTGAAGCTTAGACCCGTTCAAGAATGGTTACTATACATTCATGCCTCATTGTACATGTGAGACAAAACAATTATTGAAATTCAATTCATTATTAGTCATACTATGTTGACTAATAATCAATTGAACATGTTAATTATTTGTTTCACTTACGATTAATAATGTTTGTATTTCAACCATTATTGGATTGTCCAATGTAGACAGTTCAAGAAGTTGTATTAACATTGTTGTCATCATTCACACTTTGTCAATTGTCATTATATATTTTTAGACATGGGATATTGACCTTGTAGACACCCTATTTTTGCCCTAACCAAATAGAACAAGGGGTCTATTCTTATTTTCATTATTATTATTATTACCTTATTATTATTTTATTATCACTAGTATTTTTATTTATTATTTTTATTCTTATTATCATTATTATTCGTATTTTTATTATCTTTATTTTATTATTACTTTCTTATAATTTTTTGTATTATTTATTATTATTACTAGTAGTATTATTAGTATTACTTTACTACTATTATTTTGGATATATTTATTATTATTATTATTATTATTATTATTATTATTATTATTATTTTCATATATTATTATTATTACTTTATTATTATTTCTATTATTTTGCTATTATTATTATTATTATTAATTACTGCTTTTAATATTTGTATTATTACTTTATTTACTAATTATTATTATTATTATTATTATTATTATTATTATTATTATTATTATTATTATTATTATTATTATCACTATTACTGTATATATTATTAGCATAAAAGTATGAAGAGAATAAAAAAGAAAAATGAAAAGAAAAGAAAGATTTTTAGGGTTGGTTTGTTTTATAAAAGAGGGGCGCAGCGCACGAACAGAGGAGGGAGGCAACCCAAAAGGAAAAACCTAGCTCTCAACTCATTCCTTTCTCTGCCGTCTCGTACAGACCACCCACACCCAGCACCTCCCTCATTCTCCATCTCTCTAAACCTTCATTCTTCTTTTGTTTCTGGGTTCTTCACCACACAACCCCATCTCCTCTCCATTGCAACTCTAGCAGCCCTCTGCTCCGGCCAGCCACCATTCGCGCCAGTCACTCACAGTAGCAGAACCCATCACGACCTCCCAGATTTCCAGCTAGCCTCCACGATCTCCTGTGACGACCACGACTCGCCCAACAGCAGCAACGTTCACAGCCCCACGGCCCCTCCTCGACCTCACCTGTTCTTCACGACCACAACACCAGACGACATCCGTGAATCTGTCCACTGTTGAACTGCTCCACCCGAACCACCAAAGGCTCCACCAACAGCTCCAACGACAGCAGCAGCAGCATTCATAGCCCCCAGCGGCCACAGTTGTTGTTAGTTCTCTTCGGCGCCACCCCATCTCACTTGGTTTCTTTGGGCCTCACCATCAACATCACCACCCACTCCTCCGGTAAGCCTCCGTGCTCCCATACACACGCACACACATTCACGTGCCATTTTTTTTTTCTTTGTATATGCAGGTATGTAGGTTTTTATGATTTTTATAGTTAGTTTAATATTTAGTATTTATGGTAAGTTTTGGTTGTATTATTTAGATAAGTTAATTGTCTTTATTGTGGAATTTTTATAGTTGGAATTTATTTAGATATTTAAAGTTTAATTTCGTTTTATTCGTTGAATTGTTAATATTATTATTGCATACGTAGTTAGAATAGGTATCGTAATTATTTACTTAAGGGCGTCTTTAATATCCATATGTTTAGGGCTATTTAGGGTTTTCATCATTAATGTATGTCCAGTTTTAATTATTTAGGGTTTTCTTTATTATATATGTTATGTATACTCATATTAATATTTTAGGATAGTTAGTATTAGTATTCTAATATTTTATCATGTTTACATATAAAGGTATCAATCATTATGGCAAGTTTAGAGTTTTGGTATACGTTTTGCTACTATATTTAGTATGATATTGTATGGAATATTATGGTATAATTATTTTTTAGTTTCACTTATTAAGGCATTTTTTATAGATGTTATTACCTTGTATAGTATCTTGAGTGTTTTTATGTATATATATATATATATATATATATATATATATATATGGTATTTTATTGCCTACTTTGACATTTGTAATATTTTAACAGATGTGCTTATTATTATTATTATTATTATTATTATTATTATTATTATTATTATTATTATTGTATGCATTGTGATAATTTAATATTTTAACTTATTATCTTATTAATATATATTAAAACCTCCCATAGTAGTATTTTCCTATAAAAATTTTATATACAATTTCAAAATTTGGGAGAGTATTTTTTTAAATATTTTCTTGATTTTTGTCCCTATAATTTTAATGCTGGGGTATGAGCCTTTGGGCTTCACGTACCTTAAGTTTTGAGGGAATATATATGTATATATTACATTTATTTATTTATTTATTTTTCATGTATATTTATAAATTCATAAAAGGAGTAATTTAAAGACTTTTTAAATTAACTTAGGGATAATTCTAAATTAATTAGGTACCGTTCGTAAGAACGGGCGCGTAGGGGGTGCTCGTACCTTCCTCTCGTGTAATCGAACTCCCGACCCCAGCTCTGGTAACGTAGGCCCATTCTACCCCTAACGGGGTAGTAATCATGTGTTCTAACCACACTAAAGGTTAGTGGCGACTCCGATATTCCTTATTTTCCTTGAAAATATTAAACCATTTTTTTTTAATTTCGCCGCCTGGGGCACACGCACAACGAGACGTCACGACAACTTGGCAACTCCCCTGGGGACTTTTGAGAGTCGAGCCAATAATTAATTAGAAATTATCCCAAGTTCAAATTTAATAAATCTTTTAATTACTCCTTATTGTGTGAATATTGTAATTTGTAAATAACTTTGATTAATTGTAAATATTTTATTTCCATAATTTACAAACAACTTTAATTAATTAAAAATATTTTTTTTCCTAATGTTTTTTGAATATTAATTGTAAATATTTTGTTTCCAAATATTCTGAATAAGCATATTCATTGTTGATATTTTGAATAAACATATTAATTGTAGATATTTTGTATACTAATCGTAAATATTTTGTTTCCATATTTTTTTTAAAGCATATTAACTAAAAATATTTTGTTTCCCAAATTTTTTGAATAAACATATTAATTGTAGATATTGTGTTTCCGTATCTTTTGAATAAATATATTAATTGTAGATATCTTATTTCCATATTTTTAATAGCATGTGAATAAATGTGGGGATAGCGAGATTAGGCTAAATCTGGAATCACACACTCTCACTAGTCCTCTACCCGGGCTTCACCCTTTAGGATTAGAAAGGAGCACAGTACCGTTAGCCCTCATGGGACAAGGTCCTTGTAGGCGCGCGAACCACTCCGCTCAACTTGAACTTTGTTCAAGCCCATTGGGTGAAGATAAGGTTCAGGTTGGGAACCTGTTGTCTATAGGATTAGAGCCTACCCACACATACTTGTTTATAGTCTTCCCTAATTAGGATAGAGTCATGAAGAACCTTGTATATACGTACCTACCCTAGGTCGAGATAGGAGTCACAACCTTCTCCGTGTATAGTATGTTGTATTTATGTTGTGAGATACCTTGTATTATACCATGCATTCTGCATCCATTTTAGACTCACATACTATTTAGCCAGTATTCTTAAAAAGCCCAATAATGAAATCATGACCCATCCTTTCAAAGAATGAAGAACTTGGCCCAAACATTTTAAACTTTGGGTCGGTCCAACCCTTTTCAAATAACTCAGGTCCAATTCTTTAAAAACAAACTTGGGCCTGACCTTTTCCTAAGCAAAAACTCGGCCTAGGCCTGATTTTCAAAAATAGTCAAACCCAGATTTAAAAAGAGGGCTTCGACCCCATTGCCTAAAAATTTGGGCCAACATTTTTCAAGCAATCCAAACCCAATTCCTTTTCAACTAGGGCCTTATCCCATCATGAAATAGCTCGAAACCCATACTTTAAAATACTCAAGGCCCAAGTGCACACTAAAGTCCATAAGCCCGCATTGAACGAATCCCACGGGTTGACTAGCCTGGGTCAACCCCAACCTCTGAACATAATCTAACCCTTCATAAAATCTGAGGTACACGGACCATCATCAAGGAAAAGAATGGTTGAGAGAAGAATTGAATTGAAATTGTGGTCCATTAATAACTTTCTAAATCTTGGAATCTTTCATTAGTGGGATTTTTCTAGAATTCTGGCAAAGTAGTTATTTAGGTTACTTTGCATTCATGCATTCATGCGTAATTTCACACATAGCCATACACGATAGGTTGCATACATGTTCATATCCCTATTTGTATGTATTTGTGCACTAGGTACACCCTTGCATAAACACTAATTTCATAACCTAACCATTCCATGTTCAATTTCATAACCATGCATGCATAGTCATCTCCAATGAGTCGGTAATCACATCCCAATTTTCAGTAAAATCGGTGTGCCAAGGTGGCAAAGTTAAAGATTCAGGATTCCATCATTTGAGTTGAACAAAAATGATCTCTCTATTCTAGGCAAAACGTTAAGATCATGGGAACCCATTGCCCGATCACAATTGAAATGTCACAAATGTCATCAGGTTGAAGGATTGATTGGTATCCAACTTTTGAAGTGAGCTCACATAATGCAAAAATGATACGCTTGATAACCTAAGGGTGATAACAAGGGGAATGCACCCATGCTTTTCATTTAAATCATTTTGAAATTGAATGAAATAAGAATGTCTTTCAGTCTCATCTCATTTCAACCCCCTTGAATCATTACCTTGTGCCAAAATTTGTCCATTTTTGCTTGTATTTTGTGTAAGTGACATAGGAAATAATTTTATCAGTACAAAGGAACGAGAGCCATTAGTTGATTTCACAAGTCTATTCAATGGGGCCAAAAAAAAAAAGGGATGAAGGAAAAGCCTCCAAGATGAAGTAAAGAACATCATTTCAATATGTTGTTAAGGAGCTTGGTGGGATGTGGGTTTCAAAATGATGAAGAGTCGTAGGAGAAATATACAGAAATGACTTCTCAAGCTTTGTCCTACATTTATTTGATGAAATCGATGAAAAAGTCTCTTATCTTTATTATCTAAGTTATGATTGGTGTCTTAAAGGTATGATGATTATATTCTGATCAAATGAGGGGTGGCTATCTTTGATCGACCAGTTTTCCCATAAAGGACCAAACAATGATTTACCATTTGTTAACCAAGTTGAGCCTAAATGTTAAACCAGTTTTTTTTTTCTTAAAAGTCAATTCACCAAAAATTCAACCTGGGTTGGGTCTTCTAGTGTTTGACAAGTCATTTGAGGCAATGATCACTACCAAAATGATGGCAGGCCATTTTTCTGCTATCGAAAAGAAAGTCAAAAAAAAAAAGAAATCCCTTGCAAGCCCTTTTGAGTCTGAAAAATTCATTTCTTAATTAACCTGTCAAAGGATCACACCCCACACTAGGGCAGTTTTAAAAAGATTAGTCCCAAATGAAGTTTAAATGAAAATGAAATTAAGATTCCTTCATAAAAAGAAAAGCAAAAGTTGGGGTAAAAGAAGAAGAAGATAATGAAGAAAAAGAAAAAAAAAAAGGGGAAAGAGAAAGAAGAAGAAAATGAAGAAAAGAGAAAAATAAAGGACATACTACATATGTGATCTCTGACCAAATTACCCTTGATGAAATCGATATTTTTGAGCCTTATTTAACTATTTTCTTCTTTAACCCATACCCTTAGCCTACATTACGGTCCAAATGAAAGTCCTGACCAGATTGGTATACATTGTTATCTCAAATGATTTTCCATACTCAATGTTGAGTTTGAACTACATAATGACCTGATCCTGAAAAGGTACGTAGGCAGCTGGTTCAAATAACAAGTTCGGTCAAAACTCTGCGATTATGGCACCACAAATTGGAGCTAAAATTTTTGTTATGGAATGGGAATTTTGAGCCTTAATTTCCTTTTTCTTGGTGAAACCTAAATCCTAAGCCTACGTTTCATCACATGTCTTAAAGTCCACCTTGAGATCGGAATATTGATCAGACTACTTAATGAAACACTAGTTATAATTCAAGACAGGGAGTTTGAAACAAGCTTGAAATAAGTAAGAAAGAACCTCTAAGCGGTGATATAGTGGAGGAGTTATGGTTATGAGGCTAAAAAAAGAAAAAGGAAAAAAATTTTTGCCCATTAATATGATTCTTTAAGCTAGCAAAGTTATATTAGTGTCAAAGTACTGGTAATATTTGTATCCTATTTAACAAGCACAGAATATCAAGCAAAGACAAGCAAGTTTGTGCATTCCATCCATATTCCCATTGAGATTGAGTTATCTGATTGTATGCTTATTCATTTAAATTTCAAAGAGATTTCAAAACATTAAGGATGCAATCCAAAGAACGTCCTTGTGGAGAAAATGTAGGACGGATAGGATCAGCTACAAATGCATATACTAGGGTAGGTGTCATGCCGAGTTTCAGAGGAACACATTCAGAGACATCTATGTTAGTTGGGAATTAAAAAATATAGCCAAGATCAGAATTGGGTTTGTTATGAGCTTATTGGTAAATTGGCACATCATCATGTTTTATATCAAAAATAAAAAATAAAATATATAAAAAAAAAATCTTCTTGCCCTTCAAAGTTTAAAGGAGGATGGATAGTCAAAGGGTTTCAGAATCACCAATAGCTTATATAAAAAAGATCCCTATAGAGAAATAGCATTCTAACTGGGAATGTCATGTTAGGTTTCAAAGATCCGCTTACTTAAGAAGAATTGAGTTTCAGTGGGACCCATTTAAGCACCTTCTTACCAGATTGGAATATGAAAACAGGGTTAAGATCAGCTATAGATCCATTCAACTAGGGCATATTTTGTGGTCAAGTTTCATTTGAGCCAAGCCAATCACCTCCATGGCCGTATTAGTCAAGAAAATTGAAGCCAAGATCAGTAACAAACAATGGTAACTGGGGCAGATTTTGGTTTGAGTTTTGTCTGGACTAATTCTGATGCCTTCATATCTGAGTGCACGATGATGACATAGCCAAGATCAGTGGACAAGGATCAAAACTGGGGCAGTTTTTAAGTTCCATTGGAGCAAATTAAGGAGCTTTCAAGACAGAATAAAAGTCCAAAATAGGGTCATGACCAGTGGCATGTAAACACTGGGGCAGATTTTAAGCGCCTTTTGGAATTTGAAACATGGCCAGAATCAACGGCAAGTTGGAATTAAAAAGCACACCTAAGATCAGAGATTGGGTTGTCGATTACAAGCACGTTGGAAGGAAAAAAAGATTCAAGAATTACCATACATTTCATGCATTGCATAAGAAAGAAAATACGAAGGGCATCTTATTCAACATGCATACATCTTTGCATTCACGCATCATTATGCACACATATCAACGTATCTCTGCATTCTAGCATCTTAGGTAGCAACATGCATACATATAGAAATAGAGCACCATTCATTCATACTTGCCTGGTTGAATAAACTTCTAAATAATTCTTTTACATCCTTGATTAAGCCATTCTTGTCTATACATATTTTGAAACTGGGGCAGCTGGCTCCCATGCACAGATTGACATACTTTGAAACTGTGACAGTTGACCCTAGGAAGCAATTGATGCAGTGGTTGTTAAGTCTTAAAGAGGGTAATCTAAAGACAACCAAAGAAACTCAGAATTTTGTTCCCTATCAATAATCCCTAGTGGAATAATTCTGAACCTTACACCCAATGCACATCATTCTCATACTTCAGGTTCCTACACCCAAGGCACATCATCCTCACACTTCAGTGCTCGGGTTCCTACACTCGATGCACATCATCCTTATACTCCCGCACTCAGGTTCCTACACCCAATGCACATCATTCTCATACTTCGGGTTCCTACACCCAAGGCACATCATCTTCACACTTCAGTGCTCGGGTTCCTACACCCGATGCACATCATCCTCGTACTTCAGTACTCGGGTTCCTACACCCGGTGCGAGTCATCCTCCTAAGTCATTGGATCCTACACCCAGCACAAGTCCTTCCCAAAAGCCTTGCTAACCAGGATTCTACACCTGAGTCATTATTAACCATTGGTCCAGAATTCAGACTCTCAGAATCCTACATCTGAGAAGCCCTTGAGATCTTACACTTGAGCAATCATTAGACTCTTAGAATCCTACATCTGAGAAGTCCTCGAGATCCTACACTCGAGCAATCCGCAGACTCTCGGAATCCTACATCTGAGAAGTCCTCGAGATCCTACAATTGAAGCAATCAACAGACTCTTAGAATCCTACATCTAAGAAGTCCTCGAGACCCTACACTCGAGCAATCAGCAAATCCTACATCTAAGAAGTCCTCGAGATCCTACACTTGAAGCAATCAACAGACTCTTAGAAAACTACATCTAAGAAGTCCTCGAGATCCTATACTTGAGCAATAAGTAAATCCTACATCTAAGAAGTCCTCAAGATCCTACACTCGAGCAATTAGCAAACTCTCAGAATCCTACATCTGAGAAGTCCTCGAGATCCTACACTCGAGCAATTAGCAGACTCTCAGAATCCTACATCTGAGAAGTCCTCGAGATCCTACACTCGAGCAATCCACAGACTCTCGGAATCCTACATCAGAGAAGTCCTCGAGATCCTACACTCGAAGCAAGCCATCATTTTGTCCCATGGCTGGATCATCGTATCCCTACAGCTCGAACTCCTACATTCGAAGCAAGCCATCATTGTGTCCCAAGGCTAGATCACTGTATCCCTACGGCTCGGATTCCTATATTCGAAGCAAGCCATCATTGTATCCCATGGCTGGATCATCGTATCCCTACGGCTCGGATTCCTACATTTGAAGCAAGCCATCATTGTGTCCCATGGTTGGATCATTGTATCCCTACAACTCGGATTCCTATATTCGAATCGAAGCAAGCCATCATTGTGTCCCATAGCTGGATCCTCGTATCCCTACGGCTCAGATTCCTACATTCGAAGCAAGCCATCATTGTGTCCTATGGCTGGATCATCGTATCCCTACGACTCGGATTCCTACATTCGAAGCAAGCCATCATTGTGTCCTATGGCTAGATCATCGTATCCCTATGGCTCGAACTCCTACATTCGAAGCAAGCCATCATTGTGTCCCATGGCTAGATCATCGTATCCCTACAGCTCAGATTCCTACATTCGAAGCAAGCCATCATTATGTCCCATGGCTGGATCATCGTATCCCTACGGCTCGGATTCGTACATTCGAAGCAAGCCATCATTGTGTCCCATGGTTGGATCATTGTATCCCTACTGCTCGGATTCCTACATTCGAAGCAAGCCATCATTGTGTCCCATGGCTGGATCATCATACCCCTACGGCTCGGATTCCTACATTCGAAGCAAGCCATCATTGTGTCCCATGGCTGGATCATCGTATCCCTACGGCTCGAATTCCTACATTCGAAGCAAGACATCATTGTGTCCCATGACTGGATCATCGTATCCCTACGGCTCGGATTCCTACACTCGAAGCATGACATCATTGTGTCCCATGACTGGATCATCGTATCCCTACGGCTCAGATTCCTACATTCGAAGCAAGCCATTATTGTGTCCCATGCTGGATCATCATATCCCTACGACTCGGATTCCTACATTTGAAGCAAGCCATCATTGTGTCCCATGGCTGGATCATCGTATCCCTATGGCTCAGATTCCAACATTCGAAGCAAGCCATCATTGTGTCCCATGGCTGGATCATCGTATCCCTATGGCTCGGATTCCAACATTCGAAGCCAGCCATCATTGTGTCCCATGGCTCGGATCATCGTATCCCTATGGCTCAGATTCTTACATGTGCAGCAAGCCATCCCTGTGTACCTCAACATGGATTCTTACATTCAATATGAATCGTCCCTAGTTGGCAGAAATAAACAACTCTTGATTAACCTGAAAAACCATAGGGAGTTGAATGACTTGACTAAAATAGGTGCCTTTTATCTTTGCAGACTTGTTGCTATAAAAAACGTAGAAGAGTTCCAACTATTACATTGAAGCAACTAAGCCTACAAAGAGGGATAGCTGTAGACACCCTATTTTTGCCCTAGCCAGATAGAACAAGGGGTCTATTCTTATTTTCATTATTATTATTATTACCTTATTATTATTTTATTATCAATAGTATTTTTATTTATTATTTTTATTCTTATTATTATTATTAGTATTCTTATTATCTTTATTTTATTATTGCTTTCTTATAATTATTTGTATTATTTATTATTATTACTAGTAGTATTATTAGTATTACTTTACTACTATTATTTTGGATATATTTATTATTATTATTATTATTATTATTATTATTATTACTTTATTATTATTTCTATTATTTTGCTATTATTATTATTATTATTATTAATTATTGCTTTTAATATTTGTATTATTACCTTATTTACTAATTATATTATTATTATTATTATTATTATTATTATTATTATCATTATCATTATTATTATCATTATTACTGTATATATTATTACCATAAAAGTATGAGGAGAATAAAAAAGAAAAATGAAAAGAAAAGAAAGATTTTTAGGCTTGGTTTGTTTTATAAATGAGGGGCGTAGCGCACGAACAGAGGAGGGAGGCAACCCAAAAGGAAAAACCTAGCTCTCAACTCATTCCTCTCTCTGCCGTCTCGCACAGACCACCCACACCCAGCACCTCCCTTATTCTCCATCTCTCTAAACCTTCATTCTTCTCTTGTTTTTGGGTTCTTCACCACACAACCCCATCTCCTCTCCTCTGCAACTCCAGCAGCCCTCCGCTCCGGCCAGCCACCATTCGTGCCAGTCACTCATAGCAGTAGAACCCGTCGCGACCTCCCAAATTTCCAGCCAGCCTCCATGATCTCCTATGATGACCACGACTCGCCCAACAGCAGCAATGTTCACAGCCCCACGACCCCTCCTCAGCCTCACCTGTTCTTCACGAACACAACACTAGACCACATCCGTGAATCTATCCGCTGCTAAATTGCTCCACCCGAACCACCAAAGGCTCCACCAACGACTCCGACGACAGTAGCAGTAGCATTCATAGCCCCCAGCGGCCATAGTTGTCGTTAGTTCTCTTCGGCACCACCCCATCTCACTCGGTTTCTTCGGGCCTCACCATCAACATCACCACCCACTCCTCCGGTAAGCCTCCGTGCTCCCATACACACGCACACACATTCACGTGCCATTTTTTTTTTCTTTGTATATGTAGGTATGTAGGTTTTTATGATTTTTATAGTTAGTTTAATATTTAGTATTTATGGTAAGTTTTGGTTGTATTATTTAGATAAGTTAATTGTCTTTATTGTGGAATTTTTATAGTTGGAATTTATTTAGATATTTAAAGTTTAATTTCGTTTTATTCGTTGAATTGTTAATATTATTATTGCATACGTAGTTAGAATCGGTATCATAATTATTTACTTAAGGGCGTCTTTAATATCCATATGTTTAGGGCTATTTAGGGTTTTCATCATTAATGTATGTCCAGTTTTAATTATTTAGGATTTTCTTTATTATATATGTTATGTATACTCATATTAATATTTTAGGATAGTTAGTATTAGTATTCTAATATTTTATCATGTTTACATATAAAGGTATCAATCATTATGGCAAGTTTAGAGTTTTGGTATACGTTTTGCTACTATATTTAGTATGATATTGTATGGAATATTATGGTACAATTATTATTTAGTTTCACTTATTAAGGCATTTTTTATAGATGATATTACCTTGTATAGTATCTTGAGTGTTTTAATGTGTATATATATATATATGGTATTTTATTGCCTATTTTGACATTTGTAATATTTTAACAGATGTGCTTATTATTATTATTATTATTATTATTATTATTATTATTATATGCATTGTGATAATTTAATATTTTAACTTATTATCTTATTAATATATATTAAAACCTCCCATAGTAGTATTTTCCTATAAAAATTTTATATACAATTTCAAAATTTGGGAGAGTATTTTTTTAAATATTTTCTTAATTTTTGTCCCTGTGATTTTAATGCTGGGGTATGAGCCTTCGAACTTCATGTACCTTAAGCTCTGAGGAAATATATATGTATATATTACATTTATTTATTTTTTTTTTTTCATGTGTATTTATAAATTCATAAAAGGAGTAATTTAAAGACTTTTTAAATTAACTTAGGGATAATTCTAAATTAATTAGGTACCGTTCGTAAGAACGGGCGCGTAGGGGGTGCTCGTACCTTCCCCTCGCATAACCGAACTCCCGACCCCAGCTCTGGTAACGTAGGCCCATTCTACCCCTAACGGGGTAGTAATCATGTGTTCTAACCACACTAAAGGTTAGTGGCGACTCTGATATTCTTATTTTTGATTGAAAATTAAAATTAATTTTTATTTCGCTGCCCGGGGCACACGTGCTCCGAGACGTGGCGACAAACCTTATAGGTCACGCTCGATTTTGATAATGACAAATACCTGTTATATTTAATGAGTATTTGAGGTCATGTGCAGGAACTTAAATTGACAGATCATAATGCACAAAGAGAAGATCGAAGATTGAAGACCAAATTTCTATTGAAGACCTAATTTTATGTATTGTAATGTATCTCATTTATGCAAAGGGTCTGTAATAGTAATTAGGATCTTTGGTTTGTAATAATTGCATGCATAAACTGCATGATTTAATAGGTTAGCTCAAAATGAAAAATACCTTAGGACACTCACTCATGCATATATATGTTTGGTCATTTGATTAGAGTGTTTGCACAACTTTAAAAAAAACTGAAATGTATGAAAATTACATGTTCGATTGACCCATATACAAAATGCCCTGGTCAACCAAACCTGGACCAGGTCAATAGTTTGACCACAGTCCGATCAACCAAACTCACTTAGTTCAAATACACCCAGTCGACTGAACCTCATAAGAGTTAACTTTTTGACCACCTAGTCGACTGAGCCCAAAATGTAGTCCAACGCTCTGGTCAACCCCGGGTCCTCGGGAGATGTCCCAATGGTATAGTCGACCGAACAATCTAGTTCAAATCTTCCCAGTCGACCGAATCTCGCAAAACTGAAAAAAAATCGCCTTCGAACTTATTTGTCTGGTCGATCAACCTTGTAGTTCATTTTTGGCCTAGTCGACCGAACCTCAAGAACTTCGATAGACCGAACCCATCCTGCTCGACCGGTGCTATCGAGTTGCTCCAAATTTTTACCGTGGTTAACTATTTTTTAACAGGGTTAAAATTGCTAAACGTCATTAAATCTTTTTTAATAATACCCTACATGTCCTAATAGATATAATTCTTCCAACTTCTAAATAGCCCATCATTTGCAAAGATTAAGGAGATTTTAGCTATTTTGATTAGGAGAGATTCTTTGAAATTCCCAAAATCTATAATCCTCATTTCTAAGCCCCAACCACTCATACTTACCTTTTCTTATTACCAAAAGTCCTTTTGTAAGTTGATTGAGTGATTGTTTCAAATAGGTTTGCTCTCCTTGTTTATTTGATTGAAACTATTTTCTTGAGAGTCAAACCTAAGTGTTCTTAGGAGACTTTGTCAATAAGTCTCTCCTAAGAAGACTCGTATTAAACTTCGGAGTATTGCATATTCCTTGCAATATCTTAAGAAGTTTGTATTTTTTTTTGGATTGCAAAATATTTTCAAAACAATTCCAAATATCTTGTGAGATTTATCTTGACATACCTTTGAAAAGATATTTGTTTGTGTGATAAAAATCTTTGTTGCAATATTCATTGATTTATATCATTCGTGGAATACAAAGATTAAACTCTTTTTGCCAACAAAACATATGCATTACTTGAGCATCATGCGATTGAGAAGATCTGCTGATTGAAATATATGTATATATTGTTTGACTAATATCTTTGTTTGAGCACTTAGATTGAATACATATTGTGATACAAAGATTATAGTGATTGCACTCTCACACATTGATTACATTGATAGCAAATATTTATTTGAGAGTACATTTTTAACCACATTGAGCTTACTTATTATATCTTATTGGTGGTGTATGTGATTGCGCGTAACTGGGTACATATCTGCTTTACTTGAAAGCATAATAACTGTACCAATCTCATTAATTGTGAACATACTGTTGTATTTCTAGGAACGGGCTTGAAGAGGGAGACTAGCCCTTTGAAATAGTCTCGGATTGGCTTAAACCCGGTTAGGAAAGTTAGGTGCGCCATTATAGTAAGGCGTGTTGGTTGAGGTCAGCCCCTTTCATTGACCTGGTTGTAAAGGTTGATGTCAGCCTTGTGCTAATTGACCTGGTTGTAATTGGTGCCGCTCCACCCCTTAAGTGAGCCTTCAGTGGAATCCTCGGACTTGCAAGCTAGAGGCGAGGACGTAGGCACAGTTGGCCTAACCCGGATAACATATCGTGTGTCTGTTTACATTTCCGCCCTTTATATTTACCAAACGTGTATATTTTGGTAGGAATGATGTGCATGATTTTAATTACTGCATATTTTATTTATAGGCACGTTTGGAATTGTATATTAAGACCCTAGGTTACCAAATCATATTGACTTCTAACTTAACTTAGGAGAAAAGTTTAAAATTCCAATTCACCCCACCTCTTGGGAATACACCAATTTCAACAATTGGTATCAGAGCCTCGTTGCACTAGACTTAAACTTTTTTGCAAAAAGATCGCAATGACTCAATTTGGTGTATCCCCATTCGGTGAGGGACAATCACCCACCAGTCCTCCATTGTTTTATGGTGTTAAATACACCCACTGGAAAATTAGAATGAGCATGTTTATAAAATCTATGAAGTGGAGGGTTTGGCAGGTGATTGTAAATGGAATTTGTATGCTAGGTAATGCAAATCATATAAATTTATTGCATGCATATTCACATGCCATGGATTTATTGTACTGTGCTTTAGATACTGATATTCTTCATGAAATTATGGCATGTCATAGTGCACAAGAAATCTGGGATGAACTAGAAAAGAAATATGGAGAATCCCAAGAGAAGGAGATCGTAACTCCTCCGAATGCTCCAAGCTCAAATGATCATGAGGAGGTAAATCATGAGCTAGAAATCAATGAGGAGGTATATGATCCTCACTCTAGCTCGTTTGATGATTCTTGTGATGAATGTTGTGATGCGTCATATACTGAATCATCTGTTGAATATTGTGAATGGTTCATGCGATGTTTACTATGAAAAATCTTGTGATGAATCGTTTGATTGCTCATGTGATGTTTTGACTGAAAATTCATGCACTCATTCATATGATAATCGTTGTGTCAAATTGTGTGATGAATCATGTGCTAATTTGATAAATGAAAGCAGGCCCTCGTATGAAAAGCTAGATAAAACTTTACTGAAAGAAAATAAATTTCTAGCGAAGTTATCTAAGTAGAAATCCATTTTAAAAAAGGAAAATAAAAGCATGGCAAAGTAGTTAAGAAAAATAAAAGATTATTATGCCATCTTAGAAAAGAGAAAGATTAAGAAGATCTTAAAAATTATCTACTTAGAAAAGGAAATGGATGATTATTTTAGAGCTACACTCGAAGTTAAAAATGAAAAGAATAATCATAATAAACCCTTAAGATTTAAAAATAAAAACACTTTTAAGAAGGGTTCATCCTGTAAATCCAATAGTCTATCATCACTGAAGAAAAATAGAATAAATAAACACAATCTTTTACGTATATTCAATACCTGCTTATCTTGCAAAACTATGTGGTACATATGGTTTAATTACTTACTTAGAAGTGTCAGAGGCTTAGAAAAGGAACAAAGCAAACCTTGTAGGACTTAAGGAAAAATGGACTCAAATTTAAACTATCTTCTAGTTAATTTTTCCTTTGTTCCTAGGTTTAGGGGTTGTGATCACCGTAGGCTTGGGAAGTGATTGTTGCTTAAAATTAAAATCTTAGTATACACACTCACTAAACTATCTTGTTATACTAAGACTCTTTATCCACTTCTAAATGGACATGACATCTATGCCTTGTACTTAATTCTAAATGCTTAACCAATGCTAACATGAAAATCTCAAAGTTAAGCAATTGTTGTCCTTTACACAAAATTGAGTGTTAGGGTTCTATCTTATATCATATATCATATATCACTATACCCTAAACTCACTTTTGAATATAAAAAGCCTAAAATGCCTAACAAAATAGTTAGTCATCACTCAAGGCTTAAAGCACTATTGATCGTAAATGACTATTACATATTGAGTGCTTCTCATAGCTATAACCAAATTAAAGGCATAAACTAGGGGATTTGTCCCTTTGAGTTTAAATTGTAAAACCTTTAATTTTGTTTTAATCGCTCCATAGGAAATCTTTACCAAACCACAATCATATTAGGTATAGATTCATCCTTTCCTTGGTTTGTATCCTTGTTCCAAATTGTGATACTATCTAAAGGATACTTTCCAATCACCAAAGAGCATTGTTCACAACATTCACATATCCTATATGCTCTTTGCCCAAGCATGGACATGATTACCGTCACAGAAATATTTTGAAAAATGTCCTGCCTATCTTAAATACTCTTCTAAACATAATAGAATTTACTTATTAAGAGTATTCAATTTTCCTCTGAGCTCTCCAACTTTATATAAAATCATTTAGAGCTTCATCCTCATGAATTAGGTTAAAAGGCTAAAATGATTAATATAGGTTTCAATCTAGATGAATGTATAAAATTCAAAGAAACCTATGCATGATCCTTAACATTCAAAGTAATTTAAACTTAGGCCTCTCACATATTACAAATCATAAGAAAAGAGGCAAATATAGGCTTAGAACTCTAAAAGAAATAATCATTGTGACTTTTTTGTTCGTTAAGCCTAAGAATTCATGCCAAGATTAAACCATTGAAAATATTATAACTCTTAGTTAAAGAAATTAGAAATTGAAAAAGGCATTAAATGAGCTAAGTACATAACTCAGTGGGAGCATTTCTCTTTTTTTGACTATTTATATTAAATGCTTTTATGATCATAGCTTATATGCCTTAATGAATTACAACACTAAACTCATAACTATCTACTGTTATTTATTGTTCATATTATATCTTGATTGATAGTGATTTATGATTATCTAGTATTGTGAGCTGTTATTGAATATATTGTTTGATAATGCTGGATTGCATGGAACGCCATCTGCAAGGCTATTGCAGAAACTTATTTACTTGCATGCTTGTATGGAACGCCAACTGCATGGCTGATGCAATATGTTGTGTATTGCATGCTGGTAGTAGATATAATTTCTTGTGTGTCTTAAACTTAATTATAAATTGCTTAATTGAACCTATTAGGTACAAGTTTTATTGGAAAATGTCCGATTTACAGACGACATGCTGCTGAAATTTTGACAGGAATTTTCCCAAAAATAAAATGTTGTGCTAAAGATAATTATGATAAAATTAATATTAAAACATTTTTGAAAGGATGAGTGAAAGCAAATAGATAATTAAACTTCATCCTAGCATAATCATCAATCGTTTAGAAAGACTCAGATCCATCCCTATAGGAAGCGCATATATGATCCATATGCATCACTTTCACTTATTGAATATCGAGGCTCTTGAGAATACCCAAACATTATATCTAGTGCTTTAAGGGTTATGTTTTGATATGGAATGTTCTTGGGTCATGAACATTATTGCACGCCTCAATATATACTCTTTGATGCATCTGTAATCTATAGGGACAACTATACTAATCAAGTGAAAAATGCAATTGACAAATACTCAGTATTGTTGATTTTAAATATTTGGATTGATGGCTTATACTACTAAGTATAATGAAATTAATCTTTGGTTAGTATAAGTAGTTAAAGAATCTAAGCACGTACTCAAATTGACAGGGGGAGCATCTAGACATAAATTCCTATCTTGTTTTGCTCACAAATATTTTTAGTTTAGATCTATTGTGAACTCACTGTGGCATGTGCTTAACCGAAATGATCTTTGTGAAAATCTTAAGCTGAAATATATTTCCTCGCCACATGTTGTTTGTGCTCACCATGTGATCCTTGCTTTAAAGTGTTTGACATCTTTAGGATCATTGTGGTTGTGATTTTCTGGTTATGTTTTAGCATGTGCTTAATGGACAAACCAGAAAACTTGTACTTGCTTGCTTTAAATAAAAATCTTATTTTTCCAGCAAGCAACCCCCAGTACTTTTTGCAAATATCAAAGGGGATATATTTTTAATACCTATATATATATATATATATATATATATAGATATATATATATATATATAAATTTACTATATTATAGCAAGAAATGCTTTTAAACTAAACATGTTTCTATTCTTGCTTGTGTGCTAAAGCCTTTCATGACTTGTGTTATCTATGCTTTAAAATTTTAAGTCATGAAGTTATTTTTTGTTTGTTTTAAAAATTTACAAATGATGTTGCATAACTGGTTCATGGATCTTACATGAAAATGCATGCAAACTAATTAGATCGTTTTTATGCTCAAGCCAACTATTTGGTATCATATGTTGTGTGTTTTAAATTCAAATCTTTCACGGGTCTTATGATATGTTTCAATTGCCATGGCTTGTGCATATTTATGATTTAATTTAGTTTTTATGTCATTTAAATCATTTAAATGACCAGTAGTATTGTTTATGAGCTAAACCGTTGAAGTTATATTTTCCATTCATTTTGCATTGTATGGACATTATATTTCTTGAATGACTGAAAGTTATACTTCTATTTTATGTCTTGATTATACTGGAACTGTTTGAGTAGTTGTGGATAAACTGCTAGGATTTATAAACTCAAACAAGTTATTATTTATACAGGATCGGTTTTGGAAAGTCCTGTTTTCAAACATCACTCTGCCGAAATCTTTCAAAAACTTTCCAAAACTTATAATGTATAAATATAATATTTACCCATTGCCTAAAGCTCTTAACTTTTATGACCCTTTTTGCTGTTGCCAAAAGGGGGAGATGAAGAAGCAAAACTTTTATTTAATGCATATTGATAGGGGGAGCCTTCTTAGGCTTATACCTATATTTTTGCTTGATGTATTTGTCATCATAAAAAAGGGGGAGAATGTTGACCTTATAGGTCACGCCCGATTTTGATAATGACAAATACCTATTATATTTAATGAGTGTTTGAGATTATGTGCTGGAACTCAAATTGACAGTTCATAATCCACAAAGAGAAGGTCGAAGATTGAAGACCAAATTTCTATTGAAGACCCAATTTTTTGTATTGCAATGTATCTCATTTATGCAAAGGGTCTGTAATAGTAATTAGGATCTTTGGTTTGTAATAATTGCATGCATCACCTGCATGATTTAATAGGTAAGATCAAAGATTGATGTAATTGCATGCATCACCGGATATTTTCGGTGTCTTCAAAAAGACCTAGAAATGATCCTATGGCACTCACTCATGCACATATACCTTTGAAAAGAACCGAAATGTATGAAAATTACATGTTCAGTCGACCGTACTCCCATGTACAAAATGCCCCGGTCTACCGAACCCGGACCTAGTCAATAGTTCGACGACAATTCGGTTGACCAAGCTCACTTAACTCAAATGCACTCGGTCGACCGAACATTGTAGGAGTAAACTTTTTGACCACCTAGTTGACCGAGCCCAAAATTTATTCCAACGCTCTGGTCGACCAAGGGTCCTCGGGAGATGTCCGAACGGTATGGTCAACTAAACTATCCAGTTCAAATCTTCCCGGTCGACCAAACCTCGCAAAACTGGAAAAAAAAAAATTGCCTTTGTACTTACTTGTCCGGTCGACCAACCCTGAAGTTCATTGTTGGCCTGGTTGACCAAAGCTCAAGAACTTCGGTTGACCAAACCCATCTTGGTCGACCGGTGCTCTCAGGTTGCTCCAAATTTTTACCATGGTTGATTATTTTTTAACAAGGTTAAAATTGCTAGACGTCATTAAATCTTTTCTAATAGTACCATACATGTCCTAACGGATATAATTCTTCCAACTTCTATAAATAGCTCATCATTAGCAAAGATTAAGGGGATTTTAGCTATTTTGATTAGGAGATTCTCTAAAATCCCCAAAATCTATAATACTCATTTTTAAGCCCCAACCACTCATACTTACCTTCTCTTATTGCCAAAAGTCTCTTGTAAGTCTATTAAGTGATTGTTTCAAATAGGTTTGCTCTCCTTGTTTGTTTGATTGAAACTATTTTCTTAAGAGCCAAACCTAAGTGTTCTTAGGAGACTTTGTCAATAAGTCTCTCCTAAAAAGACTCGTATTAAGCTTCTGATTATTGCATATTCGTTGCAATATCTTAAGAAGTTTGTATTTGTTGTTGGATTGCAAAATATCTTCAAAACATTTCCAAATATCTTGTGAGATTTATCTTGACATACCTTTGAAAATATATTTGTTTGTGTGATAAAAATCTTTGTTGCAATATTCATTGATTTATATTATTCATTAAATACAAAGATTAAACTCTTTTTGCAAACAAAACATATACATTACTTGAGCATTATACGATTGAGAAAATCTGCTGATTGAAATATATGTCTATATTGTTTGACTAATATCTTTGTTTGAGCACTTAGATTGAATACATATTGTGATACAAAGATTATAGTGATTGCACTCTCACGCACTGATTACATTGATAGAAAATATCTATTTGAGAGTACATATTTAACCACATTGAGCTTATTTATTATATCTTATTGGTGGTATATGTGATTGCACGTAACTGGGTACATATCTGCTTTATTTGATAGCATAATCACTGTACCAATCTCATTGATTGTGAACATACTGTTGTATTTCCAAGCACGAGCCTGAAGAGGGAGACTAGCCCTTTGAAATAGTCCTGGATTGGCTTAGACCCAGTTAGGAAATCTAGGTGCGCCATCTTGGTAAGGCATGTTGGTTGAGGTCAGCCCCTTTAATTGACCTGGCTGTAAAGGTTGAGGTCAACCCTTTGCTAATTGACTTGGTTGTAATCGGTGCCGCTCTACCCGTTAAGTGAGCCTTTAGTGGAATCCTCGAGCTTGGGAGCTAGAGGCAGGAACGTAGGCACAGTTGGACAAACCTCGATAACATATCGTGTATCTGTTTACATTTCTGCACTTTATATTTACCGCATGTGTATATTTTGGTATGAATGATGTGCATGATTTAAAATTTTGCCTATTTTATTTATAGGCACATTTGGAATTGTATAGAAAGACCCTAGGTTATCAAATCATATTGACTCCTGACTTAACCTAGGAGAAAAGTTTAAAATTCAAATTCACCCCCCCTCCTGGGAATACACCAATTCCAATATGGGAGCTCGGCATTATATGCTAACAGTATGCTCTAGTCATTGCCTTTAGTTGGCCGCACGTGAATGAGGTGTAGTGCATAATTCTTTACATGAGCATCTTCGTTAGTAATCCCAAACCTTTTTTTTTTTTTCTTTTAATATACTAGTCAAACAATTGTCTAACATTCTAATTGTATTACCTATGCAGAAGGAGTGCGATATGGTCATTCTCCACGCAGACTATGTGAAAAGGGCAATGGACGTGCAATTG
Organism: Malania oleifera; assembly: GCF_029873635.1. Lineage (NCBI taxonomy): Eukaryota > Viridiplantae > Streptophyta > Magnoliopsida > Santalales > Ximeniaceae > Malania > Malania oleifera. The sequence continues at coordinate 32,412,286 of NC_080419.1, read as the reverse complement.
TGCAATAAATTTAAGACCTATCATGCCAAAATGAGCGAACATTTTCGGGCGATGGGAGATCAAGCAGAAGCACACCCATATGATAAGATATCCCAAGAGGATTGGGAGGTGGTGTGTCACCATTTCCGCAACCCACACTATCAAGTGATGTGTTTATATTATAATAACTACTTTTTTCACATTGATATGGCTAATAAAAAGTCATTACATCTTTTTTGTAGGCTATATGATAATGTAGCGTGATCCTGAAACTGGCGCGGAGGAGCCGCCTCCGGATCTTTATCAGAGAACACACCAAAGGCAATTGAGGGAGTGATGCGAGGGTGCGCAAGGCAAATATGTAAGTCAAAGAAAATATTTAGTTTATAATTTGATTCAAAACATCGAAGTTGTATTCTTATTTCTTCCTTTTTAGCAATTTCATGACTGAAAATAGGCGAAGATTGTCATGCCCCGAACCTTGAAATGGGACCTAGGAGTGAAAATGTAACCTAACTTGTCCCTGTATCATACAAATCATCCACAGATACAGTACAAAGGATGAGGGTCCGACCCCGTGGGGTTCCCAGGCACCTTAAACACATCCGAAAACAACCATATATTCAGCGGAAAAAGGTCATTCTATATATTTATGTAGTACCATACCAGAGTTTATATAAGAGCAAAGACAGGCTCTATCATACAACGTACAACAGGGTGCCCCACACATCCCAAAATGGCAACCAATCAAAACACAGTCTTAGCACTTACCCAAGCACTAATCGCAGTACACCGACCACTACGCTCCCGACACAAGGATGCTAGTTCCGGTTACTCGAAGGACCTGTAAAAATGTACGTACAGTAAGAGTGAGACACCTCTCAATAAGGAAGAATACAGGTTATATCGGTGTGTGGCATTTGAGTGTTATCATGATGCAACATACATGCATTTAAATGTAGTCCAGTACTAATTTCACAACAGTGCTTACAAGCGCACACAAACATGATCAGAAATCATTGGCCCGAAGCTGGCCGGCGACATATGGCTTTGGCCCGTAGCAAACCCGCGAAACACGGCGCCATCGGCACATGGCTAGTCCTCGACTCCCATGGTATCGTACTGATGCTAAACTGGTGGATCCACACCCTTCCACGATCCTTGTGGTAACTTTAGATTTACAATTCTTGCGATGAATGGCTAAGAAATCTAGAGAGATAGAGAGTAAAGAGAGTTCTAGAAAAAGAGAGAGAGAGAGAGAGAGAGAGAGAGAGAGAGAGAGAGAGAGAGAGAGAGAGAGAGAGAAGATATTTGGTTTTCTTAATGGTTAAGCAATGAGAAATGATATTTATAGCCCTTTGACTCGGGCAAACTCGTCGATGAAATGGTGTCCTCGTCGACGAGGCTCTATAGTTTTCTCGTCGACAAGACGATGGATTCGTCAACGAATCCTAATATCACTAGTTTCCTGAAACCCCTCGGCTTCTCCTCGTCGACTAGCCTTTGAACTTCGTCGACAAGACTTACATGGACTTTGTCAACGAACTTTGGCTTCATCGACAAATCCTACTAAATTCCCAATTTGCCCCTCTATTATTTATTTAAACCCATTTATCACGGTTCGGGTTCTTACAAAGATGGTTGAGCTGAGGGATGCACCTATTTCAGAGGGGAGTCAGAAAATGACAGATTACCAAATAACAACTCAAGTGCTTGGGGAATGAGCCAAGGGGGGGGGGGTCAAAGGTTTGGGAAGTGGATACATCACCCCAACAGCATCATCTTCTATGGGTGCGGCGTCTCGTGTTGTGATGGAACGAGCGCATTGAGACGCCGAGTCTCGAGAGGAGGAGATGGTTCAGCGGATGCATATGATTTAAAATGGAGAACCAACAATTGAAAGACATGGTGTCTAACGTTGAAGTGGGGAACCAAAAATTGAAATACAAGGTGTCTAATGTTGAAGCCATGCTCGCAACAATTCTGAACAGGTAAGCGCAGTTTGAACAAATGATGCGCCAATCTCGACCAGATGATGCAGGTGGCTGCTTTCATTAGAAGGTATCTAAAACGTAGTTTGAACTGCATGCTGGAAGTTCTATTACTTGTTGAATTCAATTCATATGATGAATTGTGAATTATTGGGAGATACTGGAGCTGTATTGCTTGTGCTGTTAGGACTAGATTTATCTTTTCTATAATTTCATATATGTGTAGGCACACCCTAGGTTGTGTACTACTACTACTGGCTTAGCTAATCCTAGGAATAACTTTTATGACTTGCAAGTTTGGGAAATGTTCTATTTACAGATGGCATGCTGCCAAAAATTTGTTAAATTCTAACGCTTTCTTAACCTCCTCCCAAATAAATCTTCCAAACATGATAGCCTAGAAGTAATATAGGAGCCTCCCAAATCCTTAACAGAAGATCTAACGACGTTAAACTCCCAACTTAAGACCCAATTAGGGAAACAAAGCTCAATAGCATACATAAAATCTAGTCAAAATAAAGATCTATATCCATAACAATTAGGTCCATTGATTTAGAATAAGGTGGCTCCTCTCATTAGAAGGTATGTAAAATGTAGTTTGAACTACATGTTGGTAGTTCTGTTGCTTGTTTAATTCTATTCATATACTGAATTGTGAATTGTTGGGAGATACTGGAACTATATTGCTTGTGCTGTTGGAACTTGATTTATCTTTTCTGCAATTTCATGTATGCATAGAGAGACCATAGGTTGTGTACTATTACTGCTGGCTTAGCTAAACCTAGGAAGAACTTTTTGTGACTTGCAGGTTTGGGAAATATTCTATTTACAGACGGTATGCTGCCAAAAATTTGTTAAATCCCAATGCTTTCTGAATCTCCTCCCAAATAAATCTTCCAAACACTATAATCTACAAGTAATATAGGAGCCTCCCAATTCCTTAACTGAAGGTCTAACAACATTAAACTCCCAACTTAAGACTTAATTAAGGAAACGAAGATCAAAGGCATGCAAAAAATATAGTTAAAATAAAGATCTTTATGTATGTATGTATGTACATATGTATGTATGTATGTATGTATGTATGTGCGTCTATGTGTGTGTATAAATTTAAATAGATCATAGTGTTTCAAAGCTTACTTCTTTTTTAATTTTTTCTTCTTTTTGTTTTGTACCACTTATAAGATGCAGTCATTACTAGTTGGATTATTCTGAGTTGTTTAGTGTAAACACCCAGGTTTGAAACATATCTCTATGGAAAATGTCTCCTATTTACAGGGGAAATACTGTCAAAATTTTTCAAAACTTCCATAATTTTGGAAAAAATAATCTTATGGACTTTCATGTATATCATTGTCTTTATTTTTGAGTCATAAGGTTGTCTTAAGCACATTGAGCATCTGTATGATGCAAAAATCTTCTGAATTGCATGCTTTTATGACTTGTAGATTTGGGAAATGTTCTATTTATAGATGGCATGCTGCCAAAATTTTGTATTATTTCTCCAAAAATAATCAAAGTCATATACCATATTTGTGAGAATGATTATAGTGTGTTGAATGTTAAAACATTTTTGAAAGGATGAGTGAAGTTCAAATGAATTTTGAACTTTATCTCTAAATTTACTTTTGCATATGCTAAGTGAAAATTCTATCAATAATGGACTCATTTGCATTATTTGATTATTATAGGTCTTTTTGAGTCCTAAAGAAGCTATGTAAACCATTATAAACATCACATTCTATTTTTTCATAAAACTATAGTATGATATAGATTGTTTGTGGGATGCATAAACACATTACATTATTTAATGCTGATTATATGAAGATCTTGTGCCCTTATAAAATTCATTAATTACTAGTTGGATTATTATGAACTGTTTTGTGTAAACACCCAGGTTTTGAACATATGTGTAGAGACCCGAACCTGTAAATAAAGAAAATAAATAGGAAAAGGGGAATAAGGGGTATTTTAGTAGGGTTCGTCGACGAAGGTAGTGTGTTCGTTGACAAAGTCCCTTCGGTGCTTCGTCGACGAAATTCAGAGTCTACGAGGTAATACCGGGCAAGCCAAAGAAAATATCCAAGCGGGCTCGTCGATGAAGGTATGGCTTCATTAACAAACTGCGTAGCTGGCTCGTTGACGAAGCCGCCACCTCGTCGATGAGTTTGACTCGGTTAAGGGCCCTATAAATATCCTATTTGGCTGCTTAAGGGCTAAGATACTCCCAAACGCGCTCTCTCTCTCTCTCTCTCTCTCTCTCTCTCTCTCTCTCTTTTTCTAGAACCAGTGAGTTCTCTCTCACTCTCTACGATCATTTGCCGTTCATCGTCTATTTCGACAATTGAAGGTTCCTGCGTCGATGAGAGGAGGAAACTCTACAAATATAGTGGATTGGATCGTCGTTTTGAAGATTTTTGGGTTTCCTCAAAAATCGAGGTAAGCATCTAATTTGGATTTCGATTAGGTAGTTGTATAGTAGTCAAGATTATAGAGAAGTAATGTTCTGTGGTTTTTAAGTTTCGGGGATCCAGGGTCGTTGTTTTGGACCGTTTCGTTTGTGTTTCTAGTTTCGGGTTTAAGGTAAGGGGAATTTGTTTACAACAATCTCTTTGTGAAACTAAACCTCTAAAAGGATAGTTTATGCTTATATGTATGATTTCACGACTTATTTGCTAAATTTCACTTGGTAAAAATACCAGTTTTGCGATTTTACGATTTTGGGTAAAAATGAGGATTTTGGCGTATGATCTCCAAACATTACAAAATTCCTTTATTTGCATTAATATTTTTATAGGAGATGCTTAAATCCTTTATTTCTCATTTAATTGATGTTTATTGAATTATACCCTTTATAGCGGACTTTTGATCAAACGAGTGTGACATATGTATTGAAATGGAACGTGAAAATCTTTTATAGTACTTGTATGAACTATGGGAACTGGAGTTCTATTTTGCTATACAAAAAATGTGGAGAACAGGTGCCGGTTATATACTGAGCTATATATGTAAAAAGGGTAAACCGAGAGGATGTGTGCCGATTTGTACCTGATATGATTGTATGAGTTTGTGAAAATACTAGAATTGCATAGGTTATTATGTTTATTGTAAGTTGTATATATGATAAATGGAACCACAACTTGCAACTAAAGGATTTGAAAGATACTTTAGTTTAAAGGAGTTGAAACATATTTCAGTATAAAGGGGTTAAAAGATACTCGAAAGGGTTCGATTTCGTAGAGTAAAGTACAGTGCAACCACACATGTGAATCAGTGTGGGTACAAAGATAGTCGGCTTGCAGGAGTAATGAAACCACTGGTGAAATAATGGACAAGGTGGGGGCAGTCGGACTGTAAAATAAATACTTGGTAGTGCCTGCACGAATAGGGCATTGTTAGAGTTATCGGTGCACAACCCGTGCCACGGGGTAAATAGGCAATAATATGTCATACCAAACTACTCTGTGTTCTAATATTCATATACATGATTTAAAAGCTTATATGGAGTAAATTTATAGTATTTGTGTCGACATACCTGTTGCATTATAGTATTGAAAATGTTAGTTGTACGTATAAGTTTTAAATTGAAATAAGCATATGTGGTCACACACTAATTGTAATATCTTCCACCCTACTGAGAAGTATCTCACCCCATTATCCACCCTTTTTTTTCAGGTCCATCAGGACATTGGTCCTATTTGCTAGAAGGACTTGGGAGGTTGTTTTTGGGTTAGGCTTACGTAAGTGTTTTTTTTTTTGTATTAAACTTAGTTGGAGTACCTTTTTGGAGGTTGTAATAATAGGTTATGTTCTAAGTCTAGATAAATGTATTTAAGGATACAATAGTAAGCTCTAGTATATGTCGAATAAAATCCCTATGGATGTTTATGTTTTTTTCGCAACATTTACATTACAGTTATGTGTATGTTACACCCATATGTCCCTTTGTAGGACGGGTAGTTGTTGTATGTTATCAGGTACAAGTTATTTTTTTTTTTTTTAGTAGGCATGGTAGCAGTCGGGGTCTATTTAAAGGACCAGGTTGTTACAGTTGGTATCAAAGCCTTAACCAGTTGGAAGTATGATTTGATTCGTGCTGCCTGGTTAGGGATGTATGCAGAACTTAGGATTTTCTAGTTTCTGTAGTCTAGAATATACCAGAGCATAGGACATGGATGAAACCTTGGGTTTTGCTTTGTATACCTGGAGATAGAAATCCATCGACAAACTTCTCTGTTTTTCTGGATCAATCGAAAGGTTCAGAAAATCATGGCAATCCATTGACAATTTTGTTTCCAAGTGGAAGGGTGGAACTTGAAGTTAGAAAGGTGATGTCAAATTAATGGAGTACTTAATATTGGGGATATGAATTTAGCGGACCGAGTCTATAGTATGATAGTATTAGCTGGTTCTTAGGCTATTACCCTTCTAATGGATTTCTCAATTGCTTTTCAGGATGGAATCCACGAACATTACTGCCAACGTGGGAGGTAGTAGTGGTGAGGGTGCTGGCCATAAGGCTGGAAGTGACTCTACTAGTGTATTGCGGGATTTCACACAGCAACTTATGGCTGAGGTAGTGGGAACGAATAGAGGTTAGGACCATCCTACAACTGAGATGGGTTGCTCCATTGATCAGTTCACTAGGTTGAAGCCTTTGGTTTTCGTTGGAAGTGCAGATCCAATTCATGCTGAGAATTGGATCTTAGAGATTGAGAGGATTCTGGATGTTTTAAACTATACGGAGAAGCAGAAGGTAACCTTTGCAACGTTCAAGTTGTCAGGGGAGGCAGAGAGATGGTGGGTGTCAGTTAAGAAGATGGAGAAGCACCGACTGATACCAGTAGCAATGACGTGGGCTCGTTTCAAACAACTATTCTTTGATAGGTATTTTCAGGCCACAGTCAGAAATGTGAAGATGGAGGAATTCATGAATCTGATGCAGGAGTTGCTGACAGTGCAGCAGTATGCTGCCAAATTCCAAGAGCTATCCCGATTCGCTCCATTCATGATACTAGATGAAGCAAGGAAGGCCTGGAAGTTTCAGAGGGGTCGGAGGAAGGAGGTTCAAAGCCAGATGACAATCTTGCAATTGCAGAACTTTGCTACACTAGTTAACAAGGCCACTGTGGCAGAGGAGAGTTTGCTTGAGGACGCAGAGGTTCAGGTCCCAAAGAAGAGGCCAGCGCCTCCCAGTTCTTCGTCTAGGGCAAAGCAGGGTAACTGGAAGAAGAACAGTGGTGGTACATCTCGGGGTACCGCATCTTATTATTGTTGCTCTTTGTGTGGTAAGAAACATGTTGGGCAGTGTTAGATGACTACAGGCGCTTGCATGTGGTGTGGTAAACATGGATATAAGGCGAGAGATTGTCGAATGCAAGGAAATAATGGAGACCCAAAATAGCCATACAGAGGAAATGCTCAGGCGCAACGTGGTGGTCAGCAAGGGGGTACCGCCTAGGTTAGGGTGTACTCTCTGACTCCAGGCGATGCAGAGAATGCCAGTGATGTAGTCACAAGTATCATTTACATGATTTTTCATAAAACTGTTGTATTATTTGATTCCGGGGCAACACATTCTTTTGTTTCCTGTGAATTTGTTAAATTGTGTGGATTGGGAGTCCAACTATTAGATTAAGAACAGGTGGTGGCCACACTGTCTGGGTCTGTGGTCGGGTGTAAAAAGGTAGTCCGTGGCTTCCCAGTCGAAATTCAGGGGAGGGTGCTACCAGTTGACCTTGTGGTGTATGACATGTATGGCTTTGATATCATCTTAGGGATGGACTGGTTATCGGCCAGTTATGCCAGTATCGATTGCCACAGGAGGGAGGTGTTGTTCAGATCGCCAGGGGAGCAGGAATTTCAGTTTTTAGGGTCGTGTGTGCGTTCCGCACCACGGGTCCTTTCTGCTATGTAGGCTATAAGGCTACTCCTTAAAGGGTGCCAGGGGCATCTAGCGTTTGTGAAAGACACGCCAGCAGAAGAATGTAAACTGGAGATGATTGATGTAGTATGCGAGTTCCCTAACGTGTTTTGAGAGGACTTTCCAGGATTACCTCCAGATCGTAAAGTGGAATTCGCTATAGAATTAGCTTCTAGTACGACACCGATATCGAAAGTTTTGTATCGTATGGCTCCAGCTGAACTAAAAGAGTTGAAAGAACAGCTTCAGGAGTTGTTAGACAAAGGGTATTCGACCAAGTGTTTCTCCTTAGGGAGCACCAGTATTATTTGTGAAGAAGAAGGATGGGTCGATGAGGATGTGCATCGACTATAGAGAGCTTAACAAGGTGATGGTAAAGAACAAATATCCGCTACCCAGGATTGATGATTTGTTTGATCAGCTTCGGGGCACGCAGGTCTTCTCAAAGATTGACATATGATCTAGGTATCACAAGCTGAAGGTGAAAGCAGAGGACGTTCCAAAGACAGCATTTTGAACCCGGTATGGCCATTACAAGTTTATGGTTATGCCTTTTGGTTTAACTAATGCACCTGCAGCATTTATGGATCTGATGAATAGGGTCTTTCACAAATATTTAGATCAGTTCGTCGTGGTATTTATCGATGACATCCAAGTGTATTCTAGAAGTGCTGCAGAGCATGAAATTCATTTGAGGCTGGTATTGCAAATGCTTAGGGATAATAGGTTATATGCTAAACTAAAGAAGTGCGAGTTCTGGCTGGAACAAATTGCATTTCTATGGCACGTGGTTTCCAAAGAAGGTGTATCAGTGGACCCAAGTAAGATAGAGGCAGTAGTGGACTAGGTGAGACCGAAGAATTTTTAGGAGGTTAGAAGTTTTCTAAATCTTGTAGGTTACTACCATCCATTCGTAGAAGGGTTCTCTAGTTTAGCAGGTTTTTTAACATGACTCACAAGGAAGAATGTGAGGTATGATTGGACTGATGAGTGTGAGCTAAGTTTCTGGGAGCTGAAACGGCGACTAGTTACTGCTCCAGTTCTGACAATTCCATCCGGGGATGGCGACTTTGTTATCTATAGTGACGCCTCTAAAAAGGGTCTTGGTTGTGTTTTAATGCAATAGGGTAGAGTAGTTGCTTACGCTTCGCATCAACTCAAAGAGTACGAGAAGAATTACCCAACCCATGATATGGAATTAGCAGCGGTAGTGTTTGCATTGAAAATTTGGAGGCACTACCTATATGGTGAAAAGTGTGAGATTTTTACTAATCATTAAAATCTTACATACTTTTTCACCCATAAAGAGCTGAACATGAGTCAGCGCAAGTGGCTTGAATTGATAAAAGAGTATGATTGTATTATCAGCTATCACCTAAGAAAGGCTAACGGGGTAGCTGATGCTCTGAGTCAGAAGTCAGCTGATATGTCAATCTCAGCAGTGGGAATTCAGCATCAGATTTGTATGAACCTAGAAAGGTTGGTATTAGAGGTGGTGGAAGGAAATCATTAGGCGGTTATTGCCAGCTTGACGGTACAACCGACTTTGTAGGAGAGGATCTGAGTAGCGCAGAAGGGGGATCCAGAAATGGTTGAAGTTATGAAAGGAGTTCAAATGGTTTGAAGCTGGATTTCAATATCTCTAGTGATGGGATATTGAGATTTCACAGCAGGGTTTGTGTACCAAATGACGCTGAGATTAAACAGGTCATTCTGGAAGAGGCACACCGTTCACTCTACACTGTACATCCTGGTAGTACTAAAATGTACCGAAATTTGAGGGAATCTTTTTGGTGGTCCAACATGAAAAGAGAGATCGCCCATTTTGTAGAGTAGTGCCTAAAATGTCAGTGGGTCAAAGCAGAGCGCTAGAGGCCAGCAGGACCACTTTAGCCACTTGGTATTCTCGAGTGGAAATGGGACCATATCTTGATGGATTTTGTGATGGGATTACGTGCGACAGTGCATGGGCAAAATGGTATATGGGTTATAGTGGATCAATTGACGAAGACTGCACATTTCATTCCAATTAGAGTCAGCTACTCTCTGAATAAGCTAGCAAAGCTTTATGTGCAGGAGGTAGTACGACTTCATGGCGTCCCTATTTCTATTGTTTCAGACCGAGATCAGTGTTTTACATCTCGTTTCTAGAAGAGACTACAGGATGCCTAAGCATCACAATGGACGTTCAGTATGTCTTTCCACCTGCAGACGGATGGACAATCGGAGAGGACTATTCAGACGTTAGAGGATATGTTGCGAGCTTGTATACTAGACTTTATCTACCACTTGTTGAGTTGCATATAAAAAAAGTTACCAGACTAGCATAGAGATGGCACCTTACAAAGCATTTTATGGTCGTCGGTGTCGATCTCCGTTGTTCTGGGATCAGGTAGGAAAACAAGATATTGGGTCCGGAACTGGTTCAACAGGCCTCTGCAAAGGTTAATTTGATCAAGGAAAGAATCAAGAAAGCTCAGAGTCGACAGAAGAGTTATGTTGATACTCATCGACGAGAGTTGGAATTTGAGGTAGGAAATAAGATATTTCTGAGGATCGCTCTGATGAAAGGGGTGATGAGGTTCGGAAAGAAGGGGAGGCTAAGTCCTCGGTATATTGGGCCTTTCAAGATCTTGGAAAGGATAGGTTCAGTTGCTTATTGAGTGGATTTACCTCCAGCATTATCTAGAGTCCATGATGTGTTTCACGTCTCGGTGCTAAGTAAGTACGTACATGATCCATCGCATGTACTGTGTTACGAACCTCTAGAGATCAGTGATGCTTTGTCATATGAGGAGGTACCTGTATAAGCATTAGATCAGAAAGTTCGGCAGTTACGGACTAAGGAGATACCTCTAGTAAAGGTATTATGGCGTAACCATACAGTGGAAGAAGTTTCATGGGAACTAGAGTCAGAAATATGCTAGAAGTACCCGCAGTTATTTTATAGTACGTATGTATAGTAGTATAGGTGGTTCATATTTTGGGAGAGTTTTTTGTGTGTATGTAATCTTCTGAAATGTTATATTGTAACCATGGCATTCCTTCGTCATATGTGAGGGTAAGTAATAAATTTGGGACGGAACTGCTTTATAGGTGGCTGTCGACTCTTCAGTAGAATGGAGTGATAAGATTATGCGTAGCAACAGTCAATGAATTTCGAGGAAAAAATTCTTATAATGAGGGGAGATTGTAGAGACCTGAACTTGTAAATAAGGAAAATAAATAAGAAAAGGGGAATAAAGGGTATTTTAGCAGGGTTTGTCGATGAAGGTAGTGTGTTCGTAAACAAGGTCCCTTCAGTGTTTCATTGATGAAATTCAGAGCGTCGTCGACAAGGGAATACCGAGCGAGCCAAAGAAAATATCCAGGCGGGCTCGTCGACGAAGGTATGGCTTCGTCGACGAACTACGTGGCTAGCTCGTAGACGAAGGTGCCACCTCATCAATGAGTTTGACTCGGTCAAGGGCCCTATAAATATCCTATTTGGTTGCTTAAGGGCTAAGATACTCCTAAAATCTCTCTCTCTCTCTCTCTCTCTCTCTCTCTCTCTCTCTCTCTCTCTACGATCCTTCTCCGTTCATCGTCTATTTCGACAATTGAAGGTTCCTGCGTAGATCAGAGGAGGAATCTCTACAAATATAGTGATCAGATCATCGTTTTGAAGATTTTTAGGATTTCCCAAAAATCGAGGTAAGGATCTGATTTCGATTTCGATTTCAATTAGGTAGTTGTATAGTAGCTGAGATTATAGAGAAGTAATGTTCTGTGGCTTTTAGGTTTCGGGGATCCAGGGTCGTTGTTTTGGACCGTTTCGTTCGTGTTTCTAGTTTCGGGTTTAAGGTAAGGGGAATTTGTTTACAACAGTCTTTTTGTAAAACTAAATCACTAAAAAGATAGTTTATGCTTATATGTATGATTTGACTGCTTATTTGCTAAATTTCACTTGGTAAAAATACCAGTTTTGCGATTTTACGATTTTGGGTAAAAATGAGGATTTTGGCGTATGATCTCCAAACATTACAAAATTCCTTTATTTGCATTAATATTTTTATAGGAGATGCTTAAATCCTTTATTTCTCATTTAATTGATGTTTATTGAATTATACCCTTTATAGCGGACTTTTGATCAAACGAGTGTGACATATGTATTGAAATGGAACGTGAGAATCTTTTATAGTACTTGTATGAACTATGGGAACTGGAGTTCTATTTTGCTATACAAAAAATGTGGAGAACAGGTGCCGGTTATATACTGAGCTATATATGTAAAAAGGGTAAACCGAGAGGATGTGTGCCGATTTAAACCCGATGTGATTGTATGAGTTTGTGAAAATACTAGAATTGCACAGGTTATTATGTTTATTGTAAATTGTATATATGATAAATGGAACCACAACTTGCTACCAAAGGAGTTGAAAGATACTTCTGTTTAAAGGAGTTGAAACATACTTCAGTATAAAGGGGTTGAAAGATACTCCCAAGGGCTCGGTTCCGTAGCTAGTAAATTACAGTGCAACAACACATGTGAATCAGTGTGGGTACAGAGATAGCCGGCTTGTAGGAGTAATGAAACCACTGGTGAAATAATGGGCCAAGTGGGGGCAGTCAGACTGTATAATAGATACTTGGCAGTGCCTGCACGAACAAGGCATTTTTAGAGTTTTAGTGCACAACCCGTGCCATGGGGTAAATAGGCATAATATGTCATACCAAGCTAGTCAGTGTTCTAATATTCATATACATGATTCAAAAGCTTATGTGGAGTAAATTTATAGTATTTGTGTTAATATACCTGTTGCATTACAGTATTGAAAATGTTAGTTGTACCTATCAGTTTTAAATTGAAATAAGCATATGTGGTCACACACTGATTGTAATATCTTCCGCCTTTTTGATAAGTGTCTCACCCCATTATCTACCCTTTTTTTTTTTAGGTCCATCAGGACATTGGTCCTAGTTGCTAGAGGGACTTGGGAGGTTGTTTTTGGGTTAAGCTTACGTAAGTGTTTTTTTTTTTTTTTTTTTGTGTATTAAACTTAATTGGAGTACCTTTTTGGAGGTTGTAATAATAGGTTATGTTCTACATCTAGATAAATGTATTTGAGGATACAATAGTAAGATTTGGTATATGTCTAATAGAATCCCTATGGATGTTTATGTTTTTTTTTCGCAACATTTACATTACAGTTATGTGTATGGTACACCCGTATGTCTCTGTGTAGGGCGGGTGGTTGTTGTATGTTATCAGGTACAGGTTGTTTTTTCAGTAGGCATGGTAGCAATCGTGGTCTATATAAAGGACCGGGTTGTTAATATATGTCTATGGAAAATGTCTTATTTATAGGGGAAATGCTGCCAAAATTTCTCAAAACTAATAAAACTTAGCTATTTAAAATAGTATTAATTTTTTTTTTAACTTTGTCTGAATGTTCGATTATTTTTCTATCAAATCATTGATACTTATAGTACGTATATGGTCAAAAATCGTATACTATTTTTTTTTTTTTTTATATAATTCTTAATTTGTAGAGTTTGTAACTGTCACAACATCAACATGATGCCATGCACTATAGTCGGATGCAACTTTTGATTTTTTTGTTTTTTTTTTTTTTGTTATCTAAACATATGGGATTAATGTATAAAACATTCAGAATTTGTATAATGTATTTGTATTTGATTTTGAATTAGAATTTTTAATAATTTATGAATTTTTTAATAATTATGGTTTAATGTTATCTATGTGAAAATGTAATTACAGATTTTCACAATATTTAATGATTAAAAAAATATTAATTTTAAATTATTAGTGACGGTTTGAAAACCATCACTAATAATTGTCTATAGATATTAGTGAATGATCAAAACCATCACTAAAACTATATTATTAATGACTAATTTTGATCATTCACTAAAGGCCAAGTATTAGTGACGGTTTTGATCATTCACTAATACTATACTATTAGTGACGAATTATGATCCTTTACTAAGGGCCAAGTATTAGTGACTGTTTTGATCCTTCATTGATACTCTACTATTAGTAATGGTTTCAGGATTCGTCACTAATAGTAGAGTATTAGTGACGGTTTTGATTCTTCACTAATACTACACTATTAGTGACGGTTTTGAAATTCATCACTAATACCCTACTATTAGTGATAAATTAGTACCAAACCAATATAGAATTTATAGTGACGGTATTGGGATTTTAGTGACGATTATAATTTGACACTAATACTACATTATTAGTGATGGTTTCAAAATTCGTCACAAATAATTAATAGTAACGACAGATGTAGTAACTAATTGAAAATTCTCACTAATACTTTTGACTTTGGTGCAATCCCAAGAGGGGGGGGGGGTGAATGAGGCATTTAAAATTTTTTAGCTAATTTAAAACATTTTGCTGATTCACCACAATTCATACCTATTCAACATTGAAAGTGTGTATGTAAAACAATTAAGTTATCAGTGCGGACATACACATGTATCTCATTTAAAATAAATGTGCATGCAAGCAAACATACACATATGGAAATTACAGTGTGAAAAGTAAATGAGATAGGGAGAAAGGAACACATGATATTTGTTATCAAGGTTCGTCCAAACCAGCCTACCTCCCCACCTTGGGCATACCCCCCAAGGACTCCATTATACCTGCTCACTTGAACGGATGGAGTAAAAGCCGTTACATCCTCTCCTTATGGGGCGAGAAAAATCCCAACTCAATTACAAGGCTGAGCCCAACTTGTCTCACTTATAGGGCTGAGACTCCCCAGTTCAATTTTTGGGCTGAACCCAATCGGTCTCATTTACGGAGCTGAGACTCCTCAGTTCAATTTATAGGTTGAACCAAACCAGTACAATAAAAACCATTTTTGTACAAAGTAATGCTTCTAAAAATACAAGCTAAGATATACACGTTTAAGCTCAAATAAATGCACTCTTTAAAGATATGAAATAATGCTCAGTAGAGTAAAGGGTGCTTTTCTAAAAATGATTTTGCACAAAAAAATATACAAACATTTGGTATTCAATGTGCAAATCAAAGCAAGAATGTATTTCTCCAACAACATATTTACCATGTAAATATGTGGAGAAATCTCAAAGCTTAACTCTCAAAAAGTTTTCAAATATGCAAGCAAGAGAGAGTAAAACACTTGAAAATAAATGCCCAAATAAATGTTCTCTTCAAAGAGATTTTCAAAATAATTAATGGAAGAGAATGGAGAGTATAAAATATAACCCCAAAGAGATTTTGCAATGAAAACATGTTTTGGGGGAACTTTGATTAGGATAAAATTAGAGAGAAAAGATTAGCTAATTAAAGTTACTAATCTTGGCTTATGAAAGGGTATATATAAAGTTTCTGAAAATTATGACCGTTGGGGACACACTGGGTATTTTCCAAATTGTTTAATTAAAAGTTAATAACATTTAAGCCCTTAAAAAATTTGGAACCCGAGAGGTTTGGTCGACCACTTTTGTGGTTTTGTCGACCATGGTGCCAAGTTCGGTCGACCAGGATGAATTTGAACTGAGTGTTTGGTCGACCATTCTTAAGGCGATTTCAAAACCTCTGTAGCTCGGTCGGTCATTTTGGGTTCGATTGACTGAACTTGGGTGTTCGGTCGACCAGGCAAATTTTCTACTAAAAGTTCGGTCGACCAAGGCATTAGGATCACCCCACGTGTTAGTTAAGTCGACTAGGGCATTGCAGTATATTTTGTAGTTGATTGACTGAAGGGTCAAACTATTGAGTTTGGGGAGGTTCAGTCTACTGAAGTGCTTTAACTGTTTGGGTTCGGTCGACCGAACAGGCCAACCTTGAGCATTTTGGTCCTATTCTTCTTATGAAGTGCCCCTATTCATATGATAATTATTTCTAAGATGATGGGGGAATTTTACATGCAATAATGAGGGTCTTATGGTCAGTCTAAGGCCTTTGAGAGTTAACCCCAAAAATCTGATGTCGGTCGACCGTAGGTTGACCAAAGGGTGCCCTAGAGTCATTTGGTTCCCTATGGTCAATCTACAACCATTTCAACATATAATCCATATCAGGTAGATGCATGCATTATTACAGACCAGAGATATGAAAATTAAATGCATTACAACTAAAAAATAAACGTCTTCTTCGCCTTTTTGTTCTTCTGACTTCATGGAATGCGCTTTATTATATAGGCTTTAAGTCCTGCAAGCTTCCATCACCATTTCCTTATGTGTGTACTAAATTAATGGACCTATTCACATGTTAAATACACACATAAGAAACATGTGCTTTGTCAGTATTAAAATAGGGAATAGACTCAAAAAGTCAGCAAATACTTATAAATTCGTCACTAATACTATTAGTGATGGTTTTATGATTATTAGTGATGGTTTTGATCATTCACTAATAAACTTATTTTTTGTAGTACAAGTTACAAGCTGCAAACTCTGAGGTTCAAACTAAGAAAGAAATGCTAGAAGGTTCGACCAAGTGCTTGACCAAGTGATCCCAAGCGGCAACAAGATCGAGATACTGAAGGTGACTAAGCCAGAGATACTGAGAGTCTCGACCAACAGCTCGACCAGGGAGACCATGCAGGGAGACCAAGTCGAGATCCAACAAGTCTTGACCATCATCTCGACTAGCAAGACTCAAGAGTGTGACGAGATCGAGAGGACCTGAATTTGAATTCACGATTTCTCGCGAGCCTTGGCCATGGTATGACCAAAGGAGAACTAGGGTGCGACCTAGGTGACAGACACAAACTACTTCGTGAGATTTTTGCAAACTTTCCTATTTTAAATTTTAAACCTTGTAAACCTTATTGGGTATAAAAGATAGCTTCGTCTATGTTCTTAGGGTTCCTCTTTTTTTATGCCTGAATATTCATAACATTGTTTTTTATAATCAATAGTTCCACATATGCAAGCATTGGCCACGTTAGAAGCCCTGATACCATATCAACATAACCCGACCCGCAATGGGATACCGGGTAAATAGATATACAAACAATCCTAACAGCAGAAATCAATATTTACGTACTTTCCATAATACAAATGACCAGAGTACTAAACATCCATATTGTAATGACCCGAAGAATAATGGTATTTAAATAATAAAGAAAGAGGGGAATGGAAACAGAAATAGAAGGAGGCAGCAGACTTTGTCGGCGAACGCTTTGCATTCGTCTTGCACTTTAGGAGTAATAACTAGGGAAATTTATCAGGTTTTTGTCGACAAACATAAGGGATTCGTTGACGAGGGTACAAGAGGGCCTCGTCGACGAAGACAAGTTTTGTCGACGAGAAGATACCGAGAGA
Source organism: Malania oleifera (assembly GCF_029873635.1). Classification (NCBI taxonomy): domain Eukaryota; kingdom Viridiplantae; phylum Streptophyta; class Magnoliopsida; order Santalales; family Ximeniaceae; genus Malania; species Malania oleifera. The sequence continues at coordinate 32,395,081 of NC_080419.1, read as the reverse complement.
GGATTTTAGGGAAATCTGAAATTCATCGATAAAGGTGCAAGTTCGTCAATGAACTTTCTATAGGACTTGTTAATGAGGTGACGTGTCTCGTCGATGAATCCATCCCTATAAATAACCCAAAACCCGGATTTAAATGCAAAAAATTAAGAAAAATCACACACACACACACACACACACACTCTCTCTCTCTCTCTCTCTCTCTCTCTCCCTTTGGTTTCTCTCTCCTCTTTCTTCGATTTTGGCTCCATCGTTCACCGGATCGACGATTTGAGGCCACCACGATGCTCCTAGGGAAGTTCTCTCCAAATCTGCTAGAGCAGATCGTTGGTGGAAGCGAGTTGAAATTCATCCCTGGGTTGAGGTAAGGCTTTTTACCCCAAATTTCATTTTTTCACAGTTATAGGCTTTTTCGCACTTAGCTCTGTGAGTTGTTGGTTTCAGGGTGTTGCTTGGGGAACCCTGCGGGTGCAGAACGAGTAGGTTTTTAGGGGGGGTTTTCTTTTGAGTATTAGGTAAGGGAATAAACTAAAGCAGTTATTTTTCATATGTATTATTATTATTTATCAGTAAATTAATTTTTAGGAAAGCATATATTATATTTGAATATTATTAAGAAAATGCGTATTTGGGAAAATACTGTTGTTATACAGGAAATGAAATTTTAGAATGAAATGTATGAATTTACTCAGCTATGTGTGGCATGAATATTATTTTTCATGAAAAGTATTATGATATGGTAATTTTATGAGTAAAGCATGTTTTTAGGAATATAAAATAATACAGTACATAATGGTGTTGAAAATACATGACAATTGATTTATTATTCAAAAAGTTGTGTATGAGATATTCGGCGCAAGGCCGTGATTGATAGCAGGTGCGACGCTGTGTTTTACATATAATTTCGATGCAAGGCCGTATTTATGAAATGTTCGGCGCAAGGCCGTATTTATGAAATTATAGAAAATGCTATCAATCCATTTATGTTAAACGCTATATTATCATGTATTATATGTTATCAGAATTCGGATGTTAGTTTAGTTCAGTTCAGGAGCACGGTACCATAGCTTATAGATCAGATATCTATGATGAAATTGATGTTAACCACCCCATGAGGGGGTGGGAGATGGATAGTCGATGCTAATTTAAATGTAGAGTTGTAGACGTCCACCTAGTAGTCCGGACCAGGGTGAGGCGGGCCCATCGTACTTACAAACATTTTTGACTTGGCAGTGGTTGGTCAGCCATTGTCGGGTCTCGCCTTCGGGCTACACAACCCGTCATGGGGGTAATACATGACATCAACTAGCTATTCATCCTGCGTATGTTTTCAGTATTATCAGCTATACCAGACATTTTATGAACTATATGATTTATTAGAAAATACGAAGATATATGATTATTCCGTATGTTATGATGAATATTTACAAATATATGAAATGTACTGTATATGTATAATTGCATTATATGTTCATGTCGCCACACAGTTGTATTTAGTTTATTTTCCCTTACTGAGAAGTGTCTCACCCTCGAACATTAAATGATTTTCAGGATACTCAGGAGAACCTGCGGATCGAGGCCGCTGTTGAGATAGTGTAGCTCTACTCTACTAGAAGGGTAAGTGTTGATCTAGGATAAAGAGATTTTTGTTGTAAGATCCTAGGTTTATTTTGATGTTTTGGAGATTGTATATGGATACAATATCTTTGGGTATATAGTAGACTCTGGTATTATGTAATTTATGGTTGATGAATGTGATTTACATTTACTGCTGTCTAGGTTCCACTGTGTATGACAGGTGTCCTCGCTACCCACTGGTTCGGGTTGACTTTGTTATTAATTATGTTTTATTATATGAATATATTTAAGCAGGTCATTACTTATACACATATACATATCTATCATATTCCTAAAACAAACACAAAATACTCTAGGGGAATCCTCCATCCCTAGTTCAAAATACTCACCCTGTCTAATCAAGGTGTCAACTCCCCTCTATCTCGGAGTTCTTTCTCCAGGCCTATCACGGTTCCCTGAAATATTTAGATATTTGGGTGAGACACATCTCAGTAAGACGGAATAAATTATTTACAGTGTGTGGCACTATGAGTTTCATTATATCATAGCATACATATACATTTCAGTGATAATACCATCTGAGAAAATACGCCAATATTTCTCATAATCATATAGATATAAAACACAAGCTTTTATAAGTTTTATTCTCATATTTCATCTCATTCACATGTAACCCATATTTATTAGAGAAGGTCCTTGAGAATAGGAGAGATTACACGCCCATACATGTATCTCCACTCTGCTTTGATATTGTTTGTAACCCTGTCCGATTAACTTGAGTACGACTACAACTAATACTTATCAGGGCACTCAACTTACTCAATAAGCCCTCATATGGTGAGTTTTACTTCACCTTATTTATCTATGTTATTAAACTCACACACATTCTTTTCACTTTCAATTTCATTTCATCATCTAGCACACTGCCCTGAGTATATTCTTTATATGCCATGCTTCACCCCATGGTCGAGGTCATGCTACTCTAAAGATATTTATCACGCCATGCTTCACCCCATGGTCGAGGTTATACTACCCTGAAAATATTCTATACGACATGCTTCTCCCCATGGTCGAGGTTATGCTCACTTGAAAATATTCTCTACGCCGTGCTTCTCCCTATGATCAAGGTTATACTCACCTAAAAATATTCTCTACGACATGCTTCTCCCCATGATTGAGGTTATACTGCCCTATAAATATTTTACCACGCCATGCTTCACCCCATGGTCGAGCTTATATTGCCCTAAATATATTCTCTACGCCATGCTTCTCCCTATGGTCAACGTTGTGGTCCACTAAAAATATTCTCTACACCATGCTTCACCCCATGGTCAGGGTTACACCCCCCCCCCCTGAAAATATTCACTACGCCATGCTTCTCCCCATGGTCGAGGTTGTGGTCCCCTAAAATATTCTCTACGCCATGCTTCACCCCATGGTTAAGGTTATGTCTCTCCACATTTCATCATTTCACATTTTTTATTCACATTCCAGTATTCACAATTGTAGTATTCACTCACAATTTTCTTATTTCACATTCATATTGCAGTATTCACGTTACAATATTCACATTCTCATATTCGCATTTTAGTATTCACATTTCAACATTTTCATTGCAGTATTCACATTTTCATATATACTCACATTTTAGTATTCACATTGCCATTTTCACTTTTCCAGTATTCTCATTTCAAAATATACATTACAATATTCACATTGCAATTTTCACATTTTTAGTATTCTCATTTCAAAATATACATTGCAGTATTCACATTACAATTTTCACATTTTCATTATTCTCATTTCAAAATATACATTGCAGTATTCACATTGCAACTGCCACATTTCACATTTATATTGCAGTATTAACATTACAATATTCACATTTTCATATTCATATCTCATCTCATAATGATATATATCACTTTTTAAATTCTCATCATTTTTTGTTTCTTTCCCATTTTTCAATACACATTCCATTCTCATATATATATATATATATATATATATATATCCAATTTTGAGAATTTCCTCATTTCTCAATAAAACAAATCATATTCTCATATTTCCCCATTTATTATAGAAAAAATTTCTATAATCATATTTCATATTCCAAAATATCACAATTCGGTATTACTCAGATGTCACATAATTTATCTGATATTTGTATCACAATAATTTCAAACAAAATACTATATGCTCATTTTCACATATCAATTCAAAGAGTAGTTTTAAAAATACTGTCATAATTTATTCCTCTTACATGATTTACTAAGATCTCGCTAAATTACCCAAATTCTACACTCCTCAGCGTTTACAACTCAAAAGCCTGAAAATCACATTTTCCAAGTTCCATCAGTTCAACTCCAAAATTATAATTTCTTTAATATTCCTAGGCTCACAAAATTCCTAATAACTATTTTAACATTTCCTAATCCTATGAACTCCCAATAAATAATTAAATTCCTAGAAACAACAAATTTTTTAAATTCCCTAAATCTTACCCTAGCCTTGGAGTGGTGCTTGGAAAGTCCAGTTCAAAAATTTACTTCGCTACACTTGTAGAGAAACACTCCTAGAATATCGTGGTGGTTTCTGATCGTCAGTTTGACTAAAGATTTAATGAGAAATTGAGGAGAGAGAGAGAGGTTACCTTACCCTAGGAGTGGTGCCTTCGTTGATCTTACGACAAATTCAGTCCGGTAGGAATGTCAGTGGTAGAGAATGGAACCCAACGGTATTTTCCATTTTTCCATCGGTACCCGTTTGACTGAATAAATTGAGGAGAGAGAGAGAGAGAGAGAGAGAGAGAGAGAGAGAGAGAGAGAGAGAGAGAGAGAGAGAGAAACAAAATTGAAAATGGGGGTCCTCTGCAACTTGCTTTCTCAGGAAGTTTCAAAACTTATTAAGAACATATATACATATATATGTTTAAGTAATATAATATCATTACTTTAATATATTAAATTACTTACATATAATGTATATATATATATATATATATATTTTTTTACTTCAAGGCATATTAATTTTTGGGGGCATTACATCTTTGGTCACTCTTAGGTTAGTGACAGGCCTAGGAAGCCCTTGAGAGCCACTTAGATTAGGACTTACTACTTTTCCTTTCGATTCCTATATTGGTTCGTGCATGGAATCGCTGAAGACCGGTGACAACCTTCGTGTTCTTTGTGTTTCCGCTTATAGTGGATGGTTCTTTTTCTTATTACGTCGAGTGTCTTGACTCTCCCGGCTCATCTAATTTAGGCGGCGTCTTCAGGGTACACAGACTATTCCCACGCCTACGGAAGCCGCCCCCATAGCCCCACAGGAATAAAGCGGAATTTGATCAAGCAAAAGGAATTGAACCAGGGACCTCACCATCAAGCGGCAATCCCCAGCACGCCCTTTCCACTGATCCAATGCCTGGGTGGATGGTTCTTCATTGTATTCTTAATCGTTAGTGATAGACCCTTGAGTTGCAATTGAAGCTAACTTTACCATGCTTACTTTACATGCTTTCTTTACTACTTTCATTTAAATACCTACACTTTAATTTCCATGCAAGTATACATATTTGAGTGCGATGATACCCTAGGGTAAAGGATAGCCTAGCTAGGGATTCAGTCACCTATATGGATTAGGCTATTGTTCATGTACGAGGTGATCTCGTGATCGTTGTGATAAAGCATACCTTGATTCCCGACCATACTTCAAACAATAGGTGCACCTTCGCTACTCTATGTCATCGAATGGTTTGCTTAGCGATTAGCCTAAGACGAATAGCTGATCGAACATAGCTAGCGTGCATGACAGTCTAGGCGTGATTTATACTCTGAGATCTACTTTTTAAGAGTAGTGTTAATATAGATTTACTACTTTCAGTAGTTGTTAGAAAAACATTTGAAAAATCTCACCTTTTTCTTTTTTACACAAAGTTGCAGTAAACTAGGTTAGAAGTCATTAACAACTGCACACCATTCCCCGAGGATCGACACTCGACTTACTCACTGCTCTAATAAACTTGGGAGTAGTTAGGTTTATAAATTTTATCTTTAGTAGTTAAGGACCCAAGCCTTGGCGAGCCTATTAGCAATATATAGAGGTATAAAGCGAGACTATTTGCAAAAGGGTTTAGACAAACATACATAATTGACTATCAAGAAACTTTTCCTCCAGTGGCCAATATAAACTCAATATGAGTGTAACTCTCCTTAGTTGTACATTCTAGCTGGCCCTTACACTAGTTGGATGTAAAGAATTATTTTTTAAATGGAGATCTAGAGGATGAAGTGTTTATTGAATTACCACCAGGTGAGATAAGGTAAGTAAATTGAAAAAAAAAAATCATTGTATGGGCTCAAGCAATCTCCGAGAGCTTGGTTTGAATGTCATAAGAGGGCTGTCAAGGGTCATGGTTATAGCCAAAGTCAAGCTTATCACACCATGTTCTATAAGCACTCAAGCGAAGGGAAGGTTACTTTTCTAATTGTCTATGTTGACGATATTATTTTTACAGATAATGAAAGCAAGGAATTAACTTGAGAAATTAAAACAAATGCTTGCTAATGAATTTGAGATTAAAGACTTGGGTGACTTGAAGTATTTTCTTGGTATGGAACTTACAAGGTCAAGAGAAGGTATTTTTGTTTCACCAAGAAAATATGTGCTACTTGCTTCGATAAACATGTTTACTAGGGTGTGAAGCAATTGAGACACCTATAGACCCTAATCTTAAACTACAACTTGCTAAGCCTGAAGAAGTAACCAATAGGGACTAGTACCAAAGATTGGTTGGAAGGCTACTTTATCTATCACATGCACGTACTGACATAGCCTTTGTTGTCAGTATGGTAAGCCAATTTATGCACTCACCAGGGCTTGACCACTTTGTTGCAGTTTATAGAATCTTGAGATATATAAAGGGAACTCCTGGAAAGGTCTATTGTTTGAAGATCGTAGACATCTACAAGTAGAGGTATACACTGATGCAGATTGGGCTGGGACTATAACAGATAGAAGAACAACTTCTGGTTATCGTGCCTTTGTTGGTGGAAATTTAGTTACATGAAAAAGCAAAAAATAAAATGTTGTAGCAAGGAGTAGTGTAGAGCTAGAGTTTAGAGCAGTTGCTCATGGAATTTGTGAAGTGTTGTGGATTAAAAAATTATTAGAAGAATTGAAAGTCACTACTCTATTACCTATGAGATTGTATTGCGATAACAAATCTGCCATAGCCATTGCTTACAACCCAATGCTTCATGATAGAACAAAATATGTTGAGGTCGACAAGCATTTTATAAAAGAGAAGCTAGATAGTGGACTGATTTGTTTATCCTATATCTCTACTATTGAACAAGTAATAGATATACTTACAAAAGGACTACCAAAGAAGCAATTTGAAAATTTGATCGGCAAGTTGGCTATGGAAGACCTCTTCAAACTAGCTTGTGGGGAGTGTTGGAAAATTTCCAAATTTATCGAGTCAGCTCTCCTTGATTATAGGAGAAATTTCTATAATTATGTAAATATTCTTAGAAGATATTCTAAGATATATTCTTAGGAGATATTCTAGGAGATTCGTTAACAATTGCCATTTTTTCCTTTTGTTATTCTTTCCTTTATTATTCTTTCCTTTTAGATTGTCCTTGTAATCTATAAGACATTCAGATTGTAACTAATTTTAAAATAACAAGAAATACTATTTCAATCATTCTCCGCTTTTAGAAAAAGGTAAATTTTAATACTTCCATTTGAATTTACATATTCTTTCAAATATATATATATATATATATATATATATATATATAAAACTGTAAATTATATATAATATAAAATTTTATTAAATTTCTAAAACCATTCAAATCTTTATCCAACCTCAAAATTAGGGGTGGAAAAATAGGTCGAAACCCGATGGGTGACCCGTGACCCACTCATTTAAAACAGATTTGGGTCTATGCAAGTCAACCCATTTATAAATGGGCCAATTTGTGACCCGCCGTTTATAAACGGGTCAACTTGGGTTTGGGTCGGGTCACCCGGTGCCATAGCACGATCGCTGCATGCAAAGTTGAAGTCGCCAACAATGCCATCTCCCTCCCTCACCCTCACACACTCGGACGGTAGTCGGTGGTCATTCAACTCATTCCCTCATGGTCGGATCAAGCTCTCTCATGATCTAGAGATGCAAATCTCCCTCATGAATCTCGATCAAGCTCACTTGTACTTGGAGTGTGTGTTTTTTTTTTTTTTTTTTTTTTATCAAATGTCATTTTATATCAAAATTTTAAAAAAAAATTTTAAATAAATAAATTTTAATCCTTAAACAGGTAACCTGTCACGCCACGAACCCAGTAATGTGACCCAGGGGTGAATTAGTAACTTAACCTGTCCCTGTATCATACAAGACATCCATGATACGTCATAATGAATGAGGGTCCGACCCCGACGGGTTCCCAAGCATCCTATACACATCCATATACCAACCATATACACAAAGGAGAAAGGTCATTCTATACATACTTCGTACCATACCAGAGTTTATAAAAAAGGAGCACGGATCCATAATACAAAATACAACCTGGGTGTCAACCAAAACCATAAAAGACAACCCAACACAATCCTAGCATTTACCCAAGTACTTTTCGCTGTACACCAACCACTACGCTCCCACACAAAAATGCTAGTTCCAGTTACTTGAAGGACCTGAAAAATATGTACGTGCAGCAGGGGTGAGACACCTATCAGTAAGGAAGAATCAGGTTATATCGGTGTGTGGCATATGAGTGTTATCATGACATATTAACATGCATAGTTCCACAGTCGAAATTGTTTAAACTAGTTCCAGTACTTATTCAAAACAAGAAATACAATCTGGTGTTGTCACAGCCTTTGACTTGAAGTTAGACTATCTAGTGGTATTTCACACCATTCGGTAAAAACCAGCGATTTAGTGATATCTCACACCCTTCGACAAATGTTGGCGGTCTAGTGATATTTCATAGCCTTCGGCAAACGCCGGTGCCCCCAGTAACCTGGCATAGCATCAGCCCATAATGTTGAACCAGTGCAGATCTGGTGTTTTCACACCCTTCGGCAAAAGCTGGCTGATCTAGTGGTATTGCACACTCTTTGGCAAAAGCCAGATTTCAAAACTTTGAACATTTCGGAACCCCATTCCTATTTCAATTCATCAAAACACAACTCATGCATGTTCATATAACCAAACAATTCCACACCCATTTGGTAATCTAAAATCATGATTTTCCAAACATATACAGTTTAAAAAAGTGAAGGCATGACCATCCCTATAACACAATATATATGACAATATATTAACGGTTTTCCAACAAAAACAGGGATGCAGCCCATCGCCCCCTTTTCCCAAAACTGTAACATGAAAAATTCATAATTTTACCAATTATATTTCCCCAAATGAGTAACCAAAACGAACATAGGACCGTGAACCACAGTTCTACCGAGTCCGATTTCAAAAATAACTGACATAAACGGAATCCTCTTACCTTTCCCCAAATGACAAATCCCAAATGCTACGGCCCCTAAACAGAGAACCGAGTTCCCAAAACCTATAAACCACAATACAGAACATACGCACAACTCCGTTCTCTGCACAACTACTGAAACGGAATTGAAAACTGAGTCTTACCTTGATTTCGAGCCAAAACCCGAAAACGCCTGGAACAAAGATTCGATTCACAAATCTTGTAGAGAATCCTTCCCTGATCATCGTGATAACGTCGGATCAACGATTCCCACAACGTACGGCGAAGAAATCTAGAGAGAGAGAGAGAGAGAGAGAGAGAGAGAGAGAGAGAGGGTATTTTGAGTTCCTAGAAAGATAGAGAGAGGATTTTAGATTTCTTAGTTGAGAAGTAATGAAAATGGATATTTATAGCTCTTTGCCTTAGCCGCCCTCGTCGACGAAATGGCATCTTTGTTTACGAGTCACTGAAGACAGTTTGTCAACAAGATGGTGGCCTCGTCGATAAGCCTGAGATTCCTGGTTTTTTTAAACCTCTCGGCTTCTCCTCGTCGACGAGCCCCTGCATTTTGTCACCGAGCAACCTGAGGCCTTCGTCGACAAACTCTGGCTTCGTTGACGAAGTCTGCTCGATTACCATTTTAACCTTCTCTTCATTAATTTATCTATATATCACGGTTCAGGTTCTTACAACCTCCCCTTCTTACAAAAATTTTGTCCTCGAAATTTGCAATCTCTCATTCGTAAACTCATTTGTACAATCCGACACACTCTCAAATCTAGAAGAACCGGTGACCACTACAACGCAGTCCCGTCACAATATATACATACCCTCACTTATGGCGGAGGAATACTGTGGTTACATACATAAACCATCTCAGGAGTTCATAATACACACACTTTCCAAGACTAACCAACTATTCCAATACAAAGTAGGGTAATGCACACATATACTCAGAACAACCGTGGATACTTTCGGCGTATCTCCGCTTCCAATTCCTAAGAAGCTTCCTCAACCTCGTGATTCTGCCACAATACCTTTACCAACGGTATATCCTTGGTACGTAACTTCTAAATTTTACGGTCCAGAATCTGAACGGGTACCTCTTCGTACGCTAAAGTATCCCCAATTTCCAAGTCCTCGTAATGAATAACATGCTATGGATCCAACACATACCTCCTCAACATAGATACGTGAAACACATCGTGGATCCTCGAGAGTGTTAGGGGTAGTGCAATCCTATAGGCCACTGGACCCACTTGCTCAAGAATCTTGAATGGTCCAATATACCTCAGGCTCAGCTTGCCCTTCTTTCCGAATCTCATCACCCCTTTCATCAGAGCGATCTTTAGAAATATGTTACCCCCCACTTCGAACTCTAACTCATGGCGGTGAACATTTACGTAACTTTTCTGCCAACTTTGAGCTGATTTAATCCTATCCCGGATCAAAGCCACCTTCTTAGATGCCTGTTGCATGACTTCAGGCCCTAACACCTGACGTTCACAAACCTCATCCCAATACAGAGGAGATCGACACCTCCAACCATATAGAGTCTCGAACGGTACCATCCCGATACTAGCCTGGAAGCTATTGTTATAGGCGAACTCTACTCGTGGCATAAACTATATCCAACTACCACCGAAGTCTAACACACAAGTCGGCAACATGTCTTCCAAAATTTGTATTATCCTCTCTGACTATCCATCAGTCTGGGGGTGGAACGCTATACTGAAAGTAAGCTTCGTCCCCAGTGCTTCTTGCAAGCTTGTCTAGAATCAAGAAGTAAATCTTAGGTCTCGATCTAACACAAAGGAAACTGGTACTCTGTGCATCCTAACTATCTCATGTACGTACATGTCTGATAGCCTACTCAAAGGATAACTAACCTTCATCGGTAAAAAGTGAGCAAATTTCGTCAACTTGTCCACGATCACCTATATAGCATTCTGCCCATGAAGTGCTGACTGCAATCCGGTGAAAAATCCATGGAAATATGCTCCCATTCCACTCTGAAATAGCTAAGGGCTGTAATGGCCCTGTCGGTCTCTAATGTTCAACCTTTACCTACTGACACACCAGACACTGCTTCATAAACTGAGCAATCTGCCTTTTCATTCCACTCCACCAGAAGGTTTCACGCAAATCCCGATACATCTTCCTACTACCCAGATGTACCGTATGCAATGAACGATGCGCTTCCTCCAAAATCGTCTTTCTGATCTCATCATCGTTTAAAACACATAACTTGGTTCCAAATCTCAACACACCTCCCTCGAAGATGTTAAATTCTACAGCCAACCCTTACTGCACCTTCTCCACTATCTCAACTAACTCCGCATCACTAGCCTGCGCATCTTTAATATGCTCAAACAGAGTCGGTTGGATCACCAATCTAGAAATGGAAGCCTGATGATCACTAGACACCAACTTTATGCCAAGGCTTTCCATATCCCATCTGATATGATGCTGAGTTACAACTGCAGATACTACCACATGCTCTGACTTCCAACTTAGCGCGTCGACTACCATATTAGCTTTCCCCGGATGGTAACTAATGGTGCAATTGTAATCTTTAATCAACTCAAGCCACCGTCTCTGCCTCATGTTCAACTCCTTCTACGTGAAAAAGTACCTAAGGCTTTTGTGATTAGTGAAAATCTCGCATTGCACACCATATAAGTAGTGTCACCAGATCTTTAGTGCATATACAACAGCAGCTAACTCCAGATCGTGCGTAGGATAATTCTTCTTGTATTCTTTTAGTTGCCGAGAAGCATATGCTATTACCGTACCCTGCTGCATAAGCACACATCCCAAACCCTTTAGAGATGCGTCGCTATAGATCACAAAACTGCCATCCCCAGTAGGAATGGTCAAAACCGGAGTAGTAACCAGCTGGCACTTCAACTCCTGAAAGCACTGCTCGCAATTACTGATCCACTAATACTTCACCCCCTTCCTGGTCAATCGAGTCAGATGCCCAGACAACTTAGATAACCCCTCCACGAATCGACAATAATAACCCGCCAGTCCTAGAAAACTCCGAACCTCCTGCACATTCTTCAGTCTCACCCAATTAACCACAACTTTGATCTTTCTTGGATTAACTGAAATACCATCCTTAGACACCACATGGCCTTAGAATGTAACTTGATTCAATCAGAATTCACACTTCTTCAGTTTAGCATACAACTTCTTCTCTCACAAAATCTATAGCACTAACCTCAGATGGTTTTCATGCTCTTCCGAACTCCTCGAGTATACCAGAATATCATCAATAAATACCATTACAAACTGGTCCAGATTCTTCACAGTCGCTTTGTTGATTTCATGGTAATCAATGCACATGCGCATCGACCCGTCCTTCTTCTTCACAAGCAATACTAGAGCTCCTCAAGGCGAAACACTAGGTCGAATGAAGTCCCTGTCCGGTAATTCATGTAACTGCTCCTTCAACTCTTGAAATTATGCTGGAGCCATCCAATACAAAGCTTTAGAGATCGGTGCCTTACCAAGCAGCAACTCTATCGCGAACTCCACCTCACGATCCGGAGGTAAATCGAGTAAATCTTCTGAAAACACATCTGGGAACTCGCTGACTACCTGAATATCCTCGAGCCTCAACTCATCCCGTGGTGGTTCCCTTACACAAGCTAGGTACCCCTGACATCCATCTAAGAGTAACCTTCTTGCCTGTAATACCGATAGAATCTGTGGAGTCGAACGCACATATGATCCTATGAACTCATACTCCTACTCGCTAGGAGGTCTGAACACTATCACCTTCCTACGGCAGTCGATCACAACATAACTGGAGAATAGCCAATCCATCCCCAGTATGACATCAAACCCTGACATATCATATATCATAAGTATCGCCAGTAGCAACTGCCCCTGAATTACCACTAGGCAGTCTTCTAACATTCTCCTATAGAATGATACACTCTCGGATGGTGTAGTTACATACAATCCTTCATCTATGACTTGGGTCTCCACCCCACATAGTTTCACAAAATTAATAGATATAAAGGAGTGGGTCGCACCCGAATCAAATAAAATCACAGCTCTATTCGCAAGCAATATCATAGTAACTGTCACGACATTCCCTATATGCTCAGCATCCGCTGGAGTAAGCGAATACACCCTTGTCGGAGCAGTGTTCGCCTGATATGTTCCATAGGATACCTAATTACTTCCCCGATTCTAACTCGATAAAGGTGTAGCTCTATTTGGTGCATGACAATCCCGAGCCATGTGACCTAACTGGCCACAATTGTAGCAGTTACCCCCAAACAACTAAGATTCACCGTCATGCCACTTATCGCACCTGATATAATGATCATGCGACTTGCTCAACTGAGAACCCTGATGCTCGATATTCTGACAATAACTCGAGCCCCTGTTCCTCTTCTTCCATTATCCCTGATGAGATCTAGACTGAGAACCAGAAGGTACTCGCCTCTTCTTCGGCTCCTGATCCAACTTATCCTCTCAGATACCAGTCTCGATCATAGTGGCCTTATCCACCAAAATAAAAAATTCACGGATCTAAAGCATACCCACTAATATGCGGATGTCCTTCCTTATGCCCTTTTCAAACCTCCGAGTCTTCTCGTACTCGTTCGAAATCAAACATGGCGCGAAGCGGGATAGCCTTATATACCTAGCAGCATACCACTCCACCGTCATACTTCCCTGAGTTAGGGTAGAAAACTCATCGGCCTTAGCGTCACGTGTGGAAGTCGGGAAGTATCTGTCAAAGAACACCTCCTTGAAATGGCTCCACCTCATCTCCACTGGACCGACTCTCTGCTTCTCCAGCAGACTCACCGTAGTCCACCATCGCCCTACCTCCCCAAATAGCTGGAAGGTAGCATAGAGGACTCTCTACCTATCTGTCCAGTAGAGGACCTCCAAGATCATCTCGATCTTCTCTACTCAGTCCTCTGCTGTCATCGGATCATGTCCTCTTAAGAACTTCGGAGGGTGCATGCATGTGTGCCTCTCAATGGTGCACCCCGCAGCCGTAGGAGAGCATTTGCGTCTCCTCACACTCCGCTTGATCTCTCACAGAACCTGCCTCGTCAACCCTCAAGGCACAGAAGGAGACTCATCACTTGCCGTCTCCTCGGAGCCATTTCCCAGGTTATTATCCTTGGGCTCCATTCTGAAAACACAATAGGAATTTATTAATACTCCTACAACACGTACAGTTAACACAATTATCTATCACTAATCATGTTAACTACCACCTAAGAGACCCAAATTTATCCTATCACACCGACATGAAAATCATCAATGGTTTGCCATGAATTTGCTGAAATTGTCATTCTAGGAAAAACACGGAATACTGCCAACGAGTCCTTGTCTAGCAACAAAACAACCCTCGACCTACTTTACCCATTTCCAACTTCCTATACTCTGATACGTACATACAACTACGCCTAACCAAGTCTACAAGACCTAACAACTTAATTAGCTCTGATACCAAGCTATCACGCACCAAACCCGGTAATGGGACCTAGGGGTGAATTAGTAACTTAACATGTCTGTATATCATACAAAACATCCATGATACATCATAATGAATGAGGGTTCGACCCCGTGGGGTTCCCCGGCACCCTATACACATCCATATTGTAAAAACCCCAAAAAGAGATATACAAGATTAATAGAATGATTCCAAAAAAATAAAAAATAAAAAATAAAATAAAAATAAAAAAAAAATTTTAAAAAAATTAATTAAAAATAATAATAAATATATTAATTAATTAATTAAACGAATTTAAAAGAAAAGAAAAACAATTAATTAATTAAAATTAATTTTTTATTTAAAAAATATTATTATTAATATTAATTAAATATTATTATTATTATTATTATTATTATTATTATTATTATTATTATTATTATTATTATTATTATTATATTTATCCTCCTGAAGCTTCAACAAGCTTCAGGAGATTCAAAGATTCAAAGTATATTTATTATTATTATTATTATTATTATTATTATTATTATTATTATTATTATAATTCTTCTTCTTCTTCTTCTTCTTTACTTTTCTTTTCTTTTCTTTTTGCTGCAATGCAGCTCTCTCTCTCTCTCCTCACGTTCTCTCTCCCTCTCTCCTCGATTTCGTAACAGATTTTTGCCCGATCGAAAATCTAAAAATATCACTGGACTCCATTCGCTGCTACCGTTATTTCCACAGGAGCGGACCGGTGGTAGGAGCGGCGTAAACGTATTCTCTGGGGTAAGCCATTTTCCCCTTTTTCTTTAATTTCTTGCAAAATATAAGTCCAATTGATGAACGGACACCACCACGAGAATCTAGGGATGATTCTCTACAAGTCTAGTGGGACGAAATTCTCGTGGGGGTGTCGGGCCAAAACTCCAAATTTGGGGTGCGGCGATTATTAAGGGGCTTATTTTTAATTAATTAGCATTAATTTAGAAATGCTAAAATATTAAACATCTAGGACTAAAGTAGGATTTCTGAAATTTAGGGCTCGGGTGAGTGCCGCGGGTGTAATTTTGGGACCTGCAAGTAAAATTTGGAAAATTAAGTAGGGATATTAAATAATAGTTTAAATATTAATTTGAGGTATATGGAGCCTAAGGAAGGCTAGATGAGTATTATTTTGGAGAAATAAATTAATTAATCTAGGGAAAATGTAAATTGCAGGAATTACATTTCGAGCGCCAAGGGCGTGAAATTTTGGGTCCTAAGGAATTTCTCAGTAGGCAGGTAAGGGAATAAACTAAAACAGTAATTTCCATACAAATTATTATTGATTATGAGTAAATTTATTTTCAGAAAAGCATATGTTATATTGTGTATTACGAATAAAATGTACGATTGGGAAAATACTGCTATGATGATTAAAATGTATATGTATGTATGAGATGTAAGGAATTCACGATTTTAGAATATGAAGTATGACTTTTAACAGCATATGTGTGGCATGAATATTATTTTATGTGAAATGTATTATGATGTGAAAGATTTTACGAACCAAGCATGATTTCAGGAATTATGAAAATATGAGTTATGTTGTGATGGTTTTGACGATTATGTAATAAATGATGTATTTTCAGTATATATATACCTGAAACAATTTTGGTGCGAGGCCAGATATTTATGTTATCGGCACGAGGCCGTATTTATGTTATTGGCGCGAGACCATGTATTTATGTTATCGGCACGAGGCCGTATTTATGCTATCGGCACGAGGCCGTATTTATATTATTGGCGCGAGGCCATATTTACTATGATTTTGACACGAGGCCATATGTATGATTTCGGCGCGAGGCCGTATCTATGTTTGCGGCACGAGGCCGTAATGATGTTATGTATGATCATGTATTATATGTTTTCATAACCAGGATGTTAGTTTAGTTCAGACCAGGAGTTCGGTACCGTAGCTATGGGTTCATTTTGGCACGAGGCCTTATTAGTGCTACCGTCCCACGAGGGGATGGGAGATGAATAGTCGATGTGGCTTTCAGTAGAGTGTGGACGTCCACCTGGCAGTCCGGACCAGGGTGTGGCGGGCTCATCGTACTTACAGACATATTTGATTCGGCAGTGGTCGGCCAGCCATTGTCGGGTCCCGCCTTAGGGCTGCACAACCCGTCATAGGGGGTAATACATGACACCAGCTAGCTAGTCATCCTGGGTTTGTTTTCAGTACTACAGTTATAACAGATGATTTTATGTATGATATGATTTATTAACAGATGTGAAAATATATGTTTACCCAGTACGATATGATTATGTTTATAGAATTATGAAATGTACTGTATACGTACAAATGCATTAAATATTCATGTTGCCACACAGCTGTATTTAGTTTATTTTCCCTTACTAAGAAGTGTCTCACCCCCAAACTTAATTAATTTTTCAGGAGCTCCTGAGAGACTGGCGAGTCAGGGCCGCCGTTGAGCTAGTGAGATTACCCTTTGAGAAGGGTAAGATTTTGTAATAGCGTCAGAGTTATTTTGTGTTTGACCCTAGAGATATTTTGATGTATGTGAGGATGTATAGAATGCTCTGGTATTATGTTTTATGATTGGATGTTTGAGATTTTATGTTTACTGCTGCTAGATTTTCCGCTGTATTTGACAGGTGTCCCCGCTACCCACGGGTTCGGGTTGACCATTTGATTTATTAGATGATATTTTATGTTAAGAAATTGAGGGACGTTACATTTGGTATCAGAGCCTAGGATACTAGGTTCTGTAGACTCTAGAGTGCAGTAGTAATAATACTAGAGTATAGGATAAGAGGATTTGAGGTATGGTTTTGTAGTCTAGATGCAAGACTTCCGTGGTGGTTTGTACGATTTTCCTGGGGTGACGATTTCAGGAAATTCATTGTAAACTATCGTCAGGTTGGGTATCTAGGTTGTAGGATTGAACCTAGAATTAAGATTAGGAGTGATAAGTTAATTAGGAGAATATACTATATGAGTTGGGGGATACACGTAGGAAAAGAGGTTTTGAGTTAAGTTATTTCTTCTTTCAGGATGGACCACGGTGGAAATAGTGCTCACGCCAGTGGGAGTGAGGGTGCTGGGCCCTCAGGCGCTGCGGGTAGTGATTCAGATGCAGTCTTACGCAGCGTAGCACAGCAGGTCATGGCAGAAATTGCCAGGAGTTCAAGAGAACAGGGTGGTCCGTCTATAGGCCACAATTGTACGATCGAGAAGTTCATAAAGATGAATCCTCCAGCTTTCTCAAGAGGAACGGATCTTGCAATCGCTGAGAATTGGGTGCAAGAGATGGAGAAAATATTTGCAATACTGCAGTGTTCAGAGGAGCAGAAGGTGCTGTTTGCCACCTACAGACTGACTGGAGAGGCCGAGAGATGGTGGTCAGCAGTGAGATTGTTAGAGCAGCAGAGGACTATACCTGTAGAGATGACTTGGGAGCGATTTAGAGAGATATTCTTCGACAGGTATTTTCCAGCCTCTTCCAGGGAGGCTAAGATTACGGAGTTCCTGAATCTGAAGCAGGGACAGCTGTCAGTACAGCAGTACGCAGTGAGGTTCATCGAGTTATCTCGCTTCGCCCCGTACATTATTCCAGATGAGACGAAGAAGGTACGACAGTTTGAAAGAGGCTTGAGGAGAGAAATTTACAAGCAGGTATCGATATTGAAGTTGCAGGACTTCACCGAGTTAGTTGACCGAGCCACTATAGCAAAGATTGGTGAGCGATTGGAGGCTGAGGAGCAGAGGCAGAAGAAGAGATCCATACCTTCTGGTTTCCAGCAGGGAGTTGGCCATGCCGCATGGAAGAGAGGTGGCTATTATAGGAACCAGAGACAGAAGACCGGGAATCACGGTTTCCAGGGTGTGCAGCCATCTCCAGCTTGCCCATCTTGCGGGAAGAGACACCTAGGAGAGTGTCGTGCTAGGCGAGGTGTCTGCTATAGATGCGGGGAGTCAGGACATATGATGAGGGAGTGTCCGACACAGACTAGTACTGCTCCTAGACCTACACGAGGAGGTTACCAGGCACCACGAGGAGGCCAGCAGAGGAATGTGGCCCTAGCCAGAGTTTTCGCTTTGATGCCAGGAGATGCTGAGGCAGCAGGAGATGTGGTGACAGGTACTGTTTCAATACTGTCATTTAAAGCTACTGTTTTGTTTGATTCTGGGGCGACGCATTCATTTATCGCCTGGGATTATGTTAAATTATGTGGGTTTGAGCCTCAGCAGTTAGAAATTAGTTTGTCTGTTGCTACGCCAACTGGGACCGTAGGGGTATGTAGAAAGGTACTCAGGGACTGTCCAGTGGATATTCAAGGGAGGTATTTGTTAGCTAATCTGGTGGTTTTAGACATGCATGGGTTTGAGGTAATCTTGGGCATGGATTGGCTAGCTGCCCACTATGCTAGCATTGATTGCCATCAGAGAGTGGTAGTGTTTAGACCTCCAGAGGGACAGGAGTACATATTCGTGGGATCACGTGTACGCACCCCACCTCAGTTATTATCTGCTATTCAGGCATGTAGATTGCTATCAGAAGGTTGTCAGGGATATTTAGCCTATGTGAAGGCTGTATCAGAAGGGGAACTGAGGGTGGAGGATATCCCAGTGGTGAGAGATTTTCCTGATGTATTTCTAGAGGATTTTCCGAGACTACCTCCTGATCGTGAGGTAGAGTTCGTTATTGATCTGGTTCCGGGGACAGCACCGATTTCAAAGGCGCCGTATAGAATGGCACCGACAGAGCTGAAAGAATTGAAAGAGCAGTTGCAGGAGCTGTTAGATAAGGGGTTCATTCGGCCCAGTGTGTCACCTTGGGGAGCACCAGTTTTATTTGTGAGGAAGAAGGATGGCTCGATGAGATTATGCATCGACTATCGAGAAATCAATAAAGTAACTATCAAGAATAAATACCCACTCCTGCGTATTGATGATTTGTTTGACCAGTTACGGGGGACACAGATCTTTTCGAAGATAGATTTACGCTCCGGATACCATCAGGTGAAAGTCAGGGCGGAAGATGTTCTGAAGACGGCATTTAGAACACGGTATGGTCACTATGATTTTCTAGTTATGCCGTTTGGGTTGACGAATGCTCCTGCGGTGTTTATGGATCTTATGAACAGGGTTTTTCAGCAGTACTTAGATCGGTTTGTGGTAGTATTTATTGATGATATACTGGTGTATTCGAAGAGCCCAGAGGAGCACGAGGAGCATCTGAGTATAGTGTTGAAGGTATTGCGAGAGAAGAAGCTATATGCGAAGCTCAAGAAGTGTGAGTTTTGGCTGGAACAGGTTACCTTCCTTGGACACGTTATATCCAAGGGTGGTATTTCTGTTGATCCGAGTAAAATTGAGGCGGTAGTTGATTGGGTACAACTAAAGAACGTGCATGAGATTAGGAGTTTCCTGGGATTGGCTGGGTACTACCGCAGGTTTGTTGAGGGCTTTTCTCGATTGTCAGGCCCGTTGACCAGATTGACCAGGAAAGGAGCGAAGTTTGAGTGGTCTGATGAATGTGAACAGAGCTTCCAGGAGTTGAAGCAACGATTCATCACTGTGCCTGCGTTGACGATTCCTTCAGGAGAAGAGGGGTTCGTAATTTACAGTGATGCATCCTATAAAGGGCTCGGATGCGTGTTGATGCAGCGGGGGAGAGTGATAGCCTATGCCTCACGACAGTTGAAAGAATATGAGAAGAACTACCCTACCCACGATCTGGAGTTGGTGGCGGTTGTTTATGCGCTGAAGATTTGGAGGCACTATCTATATGGGGGTAGGTATGAG
The DNA here is from genome assembly GCF_029873635.1 of Malania oleifera. NCBI lineage: Eukaryota > Viridiplantae > Streptophyta > Magnoliopsida > Santalales > Ximeniaceae > Malania > Malania oleifera. The sequence continues at coordinate 32,374,719 of NC_080419.1, read as the reverse complement.
ATATTTACTGACCATAAGAGTTTAAAGTATTTCTTCACGCAGAAGGAATTGAATATGAGGCAGAGGAGATGGTTGGAGCTAATAAAGGATTACGACTGCACTATTAGCTACCACCCGGAAAAGGTTAATGTGGTTGCTGATGCTTTGAGTCAGAAATCAGTGGAATCATCTGTATCTGTAGTGGAGATTCAGCATCCAATTCAGATGGATCTGGAGAGGCTCGGTGTGGAGCTGGTAGAGGGTGACCACCAGGCGTTCATTACTGACTTGGTTTTGCAGACGACTCTACAGGAGAGGATTAAAGCAGCTCAGAGGAATGATGCAGAACTAGTAGAGCTTATGGGAAAGGTACAGGATGGTCAAGAACCAGAGTTCAGCATTTCAGATGATGGAGCCCTGAGGTTCCATACTAGGTTATGTGTTCCTGCCGATCCTGAGATCAAGAAAGTCATTCTGGAGGAAGCGCATCGATCCCTATATACTGTACATCCGGGTAGCACTAAAATGTACAGGGATCTCTGAGAGTCCTTCTGGTGGAGCAACATGAAGAGGGAGATAGCTCAGTTTGTGGGTTAGTGTTTGACGTGCCAGCAAGTGAAGGCTGAGCATCAGAGATAGGCGGGATCGTTGCAGCCACTCCACATTCCTGAGTGGAAGTGGGAGCATATAGCGAGGGATTTCATCTCAGGATTACCGCCAGCATTGCATGGACAGGACGCTATTTGGGTAGTGGTGGATCGATTGACAAAAACTGCCCACTTTTTGCCGATCAGAGTTAGCTACTCCATGGACAAATTGGCTGAGTTATACATCCACGAGATAGTTAGACTCCACGGCGTTCCAGTGTCCATAGTTTCAGATAGAGACCCACGGTTTACATCTCGTTTTTGGAAGAGTCTGCAAGGGGCCATGGGTTCTCAGTTGTCGTTCAGCACAGCTTTTCATCCTCAGACAGATGGACAGACAGAGAGGACGATACAGATTTTGGAGGATATGCTGCGAGCATGTGTGCTGGATTTTGGAGGTCGTTGGATGCAGTATTTTCCACTGGTTGAGTTTGCGTATAATAACAGCTAGCAGGCCAGCATTGGGATGGCACCGTATGAGGCACTGTATGGCAGGAGGTGCCGATCCCCATTGTACTGGGATGAGGTTGGTGAGAGACAGGTATTGGGGCCAGAGTTGATACAACAGACTCAGGATAAAGTTAGACTCATCAGAGACAGGATCAGGACAGCGCAGAGCCAGCAGAAGAGTTATGCGGATACTCGTCGGCGAGAATTGGAGTTTGACACAGGAGATCACGTGTTCCTGAAGGTGGCACCACTGAAGGGTGTTATGAGGTTCGAGAGGAAAGGTAAGCTGAGCCCTAGGTATATTGGACCATTCGAGATTCTTGAGAGAGTGGGTCCAGTTGCCTATCGTTTGGCATTACCACCGGTCCTATCTAGGATCCATGACGTATTCCACGTTACTATGCTAAGGAAATACGTCCCAGACCCCTCCCATGTGATTAGATATGAAGCACTGGAGTTGGGCGATACGTTAGCTTATGAGGAAGTGCCATTGCATATTCTTGACTGGAAGGAACAGGAGTTACGAACGAAGAAGATTCCACTGGTAAAAGTTTTGTGGCGCAACCATGCCATTGAGGAGGCTTCTTGGGAACTAGAGGATCAGATGCGCCAGAGATATCCACACTTATTCAGTGGAGTTTAGAGCTGAGCCAGTCATGTGAATGGAATAGTATTGTAGTTGTTATTTGTATAGTGTAACGTAAGATAGATAGAGCTTTTAGTTTTGAAATGTGAATGGTTTTGGGAGAATTTTGAATAGTTGTGATCTCTCAGAGCCCTTGTTGTAACCACGGTATTCCTCCGCCATAAGTGAGGGTAATTAATAAAAATTGGAAGTGTTTTCACTAAGGAAGGAAAATAAGGGAAAGGCAAATTTCGAGGACGAAAGTTTTATAAGGAGGGGAGAATGTAAAAATCCCAAAAAGAGATATACAAGATTAATAGAATGATTCCAAAAAAATAAAAAATAAAAAAATAAAAATTTTAAAAAAAATTAATTAAAAATAATAATAAATATATTAATTAATTAATTAATTAATTAATTAAACGAATTTAAAAAGAAAAAGAAAAAAAATTAATTAATTAAAATTAATTTTTTTATTTAAAAAATATTATTATTAATATTAATTAAATATTATTATTATTATTATTATTATTATTATATTTATCCTCCTGAAGCTTCAACAAGCTTAAGGAGATTCAAAGATTCAAAGTATATTTATTATTATTATTATTATTATTATTATAATTCTTCTTCTTCTTCTTCTTCTTCTTCTTTACTTTTCTTTTCTTTTCTTTTTGCTGCAATGCAGCTCTCTCTCTCTCTCCTCACGTTCTCTCTCCCTCTCTCCTCGATTTCGTAACAGATTTTCGCCCGATCGAAAATCTAAAAATATCACTGGACTCCATTCGCTACTGCCGTCATTTCCACCGGAGCGGATCGGTGGTAGGAGCGGCGTAAACGTATTCCCTGGGGTAAGCCATTTTCCTTTTTTTTTTTTTAATTTCTTGCAAAATATAAGCCCAATTGACGAATGGACACCACCACGAGAATCTAGGGATGATTCTCTACAAGTCTAGTGGGACGGAATTCTCGTGGGGGTGTCGGGCCAAAACTCCAAATTTGGGGTGCGGCGATTATTAAGGGGCTTATTTTTAATTAATTAGCATTAATTTAGAAATGCTAAAATATTAAACATCTAGGACTAAAGTAGGATTTCTGAAATTTAGGGCTCGGGTGAGTGCCGCTGGTGTAATTTTGGGACCTGCAAGTAAAATTTGGAAAATTAAGTAGGGATATTAAATAATAGTTTAAATATTAATTTGAGGTATATGGAGCCTAAGGAAGGCTAGATGAGTATTATTTTGGAGAAATAAATTAATTAATCTAGGGAAAATGTAAATTGCAGGAATTACATTTCGAGCGCCAAGAGCGTGAAATTTTGGGTCCTAAGGAATTTCTCAGTAGGCAGGTAAGGGAATAAACTAAAACAGTAATTTTCCATACAAATTATTATTGATTATGAGTAAATTTATTTTCAGAAAAGCATATGTTATATTGTGTATTACGAATAAAATGTACGATTGGGAAAATACTGCTATGATGATTAAAATGTATATGTATGTATGAGATGTAAGGAATTCACGATTTTAGAATATGAAGTATGACTTTTAATAGCATATATGTGGCATGAATATTATTTTATGTGAAATGTATTATGATGTGAAAGATTTTACGAACCAAGCATGATTTCAGGAATTATGAAAATATGAGTTATGTTGTGATGGTTTTGACGATTATGTAATAAATGATGTATTTTCAGTATATATATACCTAAAACAATTTTGGTGCGAGGCCAGATATTTATGTTATCGGCACGAGGCCGTATTTATGTTATTGGCGCGAGGCCATGTATTTATGTTATCGGCACGAGGCCGTATTTATATTATTGGCGCAAGGCTATATTTACTATGATTTTGGCGCGAGGCCATATGTATGATTTCGGCGCGAGGCCGTATCTATGTTTTCGGCACGAGGCCGTAATGATGTGATGTATGATCATGTATTATATGTTTTCATAACCAGGATGTTAGTTTAGTTCAGACCAGGAGTTCGGTACCGTAGCTATGGGTTCATTTTGGCACGAGGCCTTATTAGTGCTACCGTCCCACGAGGGGATGGGAGATGGATAGTCAATGTGGCTTTTAGTAGAGTGTGGACGTTCACCTGGCAGTCCGGACCAGGGTGTGGCTGGCTCATCGTACTTACAGACGTATTTGATTCGGCAGTGGTCGGCCAGCCATTGTCGGGTCCCGCTTTCGGGCTGCACAACCCGTCATGGAGGGTAATACATGACACCAGCTAGCTAGTCATCCTGGGTTTGTTTTCAGTACTACAGTTATAACAGATGATTTTATGTATGATATGATTTATTAACAGATGTGAAAATATATGTTTACCCAGTACGATATGATTACGTTTATAAAATTATGAAATATACTGTATACGTACAAATGCATTAAATATTCATGTCGCCACACAGCTGTATTTAGTTTATTTTCCCTTACTGAGAAGTGTCTCACCCCCAAACTTAATTAATTTTTCAGGAGCTCCTGAGAGACTGGCGGGTCAGGGCCGCCGTTGAGCTAGTGAGATTACCCTTTGAGAAGGGTAAGATTTTGTAATAGCGTCAGAGTTATTTTGTGTTTGACCCTAGAGATATTTTGATGTATGTGAGGATGTATAGAATGCTCTGGTATTATGTTTTATGATTGAATGTTTGAGATTTTATGTTTACTGCTGCTAGGTTTTTCGCTGTGTTTGACAGGTGTCCCCGCTACCCACGGGTTCGGGTTGACCATTTTATTTATTAGATGATATTTTATGTTAAGAAATTGAGGGACGTTACACATATACTAACCATATACACAACGAAGAAAGGTCATTCTATACATACTCCGTACCATACCAAATTTTATACAAAAGGAGCTAGGATCCATAATACAAAATACAACCCCGGGTGTCAACCAGAACCACAAAAGAAAACCTAACACAGTCCTAGAACTTACCTAAGTACTTCTCGCAGTATACCGACCACTACGCTCCCATACAAGGACGCTAGTTTCGGTTACTTGAAGGAGCTAAAAAATATGTACGTATAGTAGAGGTGAGACACCTCTCAGTAAGGAAGAATCAGGTTATATCGATATGTGGCATATGAGTGTTATCATGACATACTAACATGCATAGTTCCACAGTCAAAACTGTTTAAACCAGTTCCAGTATTTACACAAAATAAGCAATACAATCTGATGTCATCACACCCTTCGGCTCGAAGCTGGACTGTCTGGTGGTATTTCACACCCTTCGATAAAAATCGGTGATCTGGTGATATCTCACACCCTTCGGCAAATGCCGGCAGTCTGATGATATTTCACATCCTTCGGCAAACGCCAGTGCCCCTGGTAACTTGGCATAGCATTAGCCCACAGTGTTGAACTGGTGCAGATTTGGTGTTTTCACACCCTTCGGCAAAAGCCGGCCGATCTAGTGGTATTGTGCACTCCTCGGCAAAAGTCGGATTTCAAAATCTGGAACAATTCGGAACCCCATTCCTATTTCAATTCATCAAAACATAACTCATACATGTTCATATAACCAAACAATTCCACACCCATTTGGTAATCTAAAATCATTATTTTCCGAACATGTACAGTTTAAACAAGTCAAGGCACGGTCATCCCTATAACACAATATATATCACGATATATTAACAGTTTTCCAACAAAACCAAGGATGCAGCCCATCACCCCCTTTTCCCATAAATGTAACATGAAAAACCCATAATTTTACCTGTTAAATTTGCCCAAATGAGTAACCAGAATGCACATAGGACCGTGAACCACAGTTCTACCGAATCTGATTTCAAAAATAATCGACATAAACTGAATTTCCTTACCTTTCCCCAAATAACAAATCCCGAACTCTACGGCCCCTAAAAAGCGAACAGAGTTCCCAAAACCTATAAACCACAGTACAGAACATACCCACAACTCCGTTCTCTACACAACTACAGAAACGGAATTGAAAACCGAGCCTTAATCATCGTGATAACGTCGAATCAACGATTCTCGCAACATATGGAGAAGATATCTAGAGAGTGAGAGAGAGGGTATTTCGAGTTCCTAGAGAGATAAAGAGAGGATTTGAGATTTCTTAGTTGAGAAGAAATGAAAATGGATATTTACAGCCCTTTAACTCGGCCGCCCTTGTCGACGAGATGGCGTCTTCGTCGACAAGTCACTAAACACAGTTCGTCGACGAGATGGTGGCCTCGTCGACGAGTCTGAGATTCTCGGTTTCTCGAAACCTTTCGGCTTCTCCTCATTGACGAGCCCCTACATTTCGTCGCCAAGCAACCTTAGGCCTTTGTCGATGAACGCTGGCTTCGTCAACAAAGCCTGCCCAATTACCATTTTACTCTTCTCTTCATTAATTTATTCATATATCACGGTTTAGATTCTTACATAACATGTGACTTGCTCGTTTATTAAATAGATGGGTTAGGGTTCGCATGGTTGTGACCCCATTTAATACCGACCTGTTTACGATCCGATCTGTTTATGACCCGATCGGACCCGGCCCACGAACCTGTTATGCCACCCCTACTCAAAATAAAGAGGAAAAAGTACTCCTTTTTTTCATTATTTTATCCATTTATTCTACTTTTGTTAATTAACTTTATAATTGACTGACTAGGCAGGGACGGTGTGGTGTGCCCACAGCAGAAGTCATGAGACAGGAAGACAGGAAAATAGAAAGGAAAAGGTGAAAGTGGATGTAAGGTGCCACCGCAAATGCAGCACGTCCATCATCTTCATCCCGGAGAAAGCGTTCGTTACCAATGACACCCTCTGCCGTCACCATCTTAATTGGAAAAAAAAAAATCCAATGCCCCACTCATTCATCTGCGTTTACATTCATTCCACACGCACACTTGACAATATATGCATGCATATAGATTATTTCTACCTGCTTTCACTTTTTAATGAATAAAGATAGAAGGTTGATTTCTATTTTTCCCACTTTAAATTTTAAAGTTGCTCGAAGTCTTCCCTCCCCCAAGTTAGCTTGGGCACAATTCCAAACCCTAATTTGGGTCTGGAGAGGATGCATGCAGGTCACTGCAGAGGATCCTCCCTTCTCCAATCTAGACTACTCTTCAATACGTCACCCCTTACCTCCTCCTCAACCCACTGCAATCGTCTGTGTCATGGACTTTTCTACTATATACCGGTACATAAGCGCTCTCACATATTATTTATTAGCGCTTAGCATTTAAACATGGAGTTAGAATAGAGCAAGGCACCTGCCCCTCCCATCGTGCCAAGAGGCAGAGAGAGAAATACATTAAACCCAAAAAAAAAAAAAACTTATAATCAAGGAAATGCTCCCTCATCTTTTCCAGGATTCAAATCCGAAACCTCCAACAAGAATGTCTCAAAGTTTGCTCACTGAGATATCTCCTAGAAACTAGACTTAACGTTACACTAGTGAAAAATAATTATTTCATCAATGATTTATACAAATATTTGACATAATTTATTAATATTATATATAATTTCTTTATAAACAATTTATCATAAATATAAATTTTATTATTTGGAGTCTTAAATTTGAATTTATTCATATTTGGATGAAACTTGAAACAATTTTTCTTATAATTCATGCTTCCAAACATCATTTTTAAAATAATAATAATAATAATCCTTTGTTTTCAGTCAACATATTATGTTTCTCATATCTGATCTTTCCTAGTGTGTATTTTGAGACCCACCTACAATTCTAATTTTGCCTTATTATTATTATTACAATAATGAAGGAAGGAACCTTTTTGAACACTCAATTAATCTATTTTCCTAAATAATGAATCCACTTCTCAATCTCCCTCTATCAAAATATCAAAATCTATTTTCAAGTAGACGGTCATAAAACTCAACTCTATTATCTAATCAGGAAAGTCTAGAGTCTGCATTCATTAATGACGGGTGCTTCATCATCTGGCCAGGTATCAGGTGGCCTAAATTATATGTAATGGGCGTGTTTGGACATATAATATTAGCTGGGGACAAAGACAAATTGCCAAATTGCAATTGGGTTGGGACTTTTAAAGAGAGTGAATTCTGGAACAGTACAGTCCAGCCCCTGAAACCGAGGCTCAATCCCAACATTGATCCTTCTTTGACTACACAACTATTTTATTCTAATTTAGCACGCATATTGAATTCACTCCATAAAATATATTTCTCTATACGAATTGCATTTTAAAGTTCAGCCAATGTTACTTTTTTAATGAAGCTCAATGACTTTGTATGTGTGAACGTACCTTCCTGGTTCACACCTACACCACATTACAATTATTATTATATCATTATCGAAGCACACAACTAAAATTCAAACTCCAAAATTTCTTGGGTTGAGTTTGGCTTTAAGGAAGCCAGGCTTTGAAACTCGTTTATTTAATTGGCACCTTAACTAGAAGCTGATTTTAGTTAGAAATTGGTCACAATATCAAATTTCATATATCCTATATTTAGAATATTTGAAATTAAAATATCGTAAACGTTGTGGAGAGGAATTTTTTCAAGTCAATTAAAATTATAGTATGACTTGAACGGTGTGAACGCATTTTCAAAGGGATTCAATGCTGATCAAGCGATAAGTTTTCAATTCAATGGAACTATATAATTCACTTAATCATAATTTCACAGAATTCAACTTTCATTACAATGAGTTGAGAAAATGAAAGGGAGAAAACACATACATTGTCAAGATTTGGCTCTGAAATCTACGTGTATGGGCATTATAATAGATAAAAATGAACTTTAAGAATAGGAGAAGTGCAAAGGAATGAGATCCAATTAGGTAAAACATTGAACTCTTTAGCTTTAATTAAAAACTCCAATTACACCCGCTGTCACAAAAGAAACGTGCACAAATAATTATTTCTGTCTTTAGAAGCTTGATCTAGTGATGCATTAATTAGTAATGGGAAAATTTCAATGCAATCTATAGAAAATTAGGAAAACAATTTGGTTGACTTATGGATTGATTTTAATGATAGAAATCCTTATGAGTTAAGCATTGTGTTAATTTCAATTCATATCTTTGTTCTATTGGTAAGATGTTTCGTGCTAATATTGTTTTAAAAAATTAGTGCAATATTATTGCACATGAATATTGAACATTTTATTAATATGTTTCATGTATTAAAAATATTTTGGTTTTTTAAGGCATATGGTGTTTGGCCAAATTTGAAGTTGTATCTTTATAAGTTTTTTTTTTTTTTTAATTCCAATTTAAATGAATATTTATGAAGGAATGATATTTGGATTTATTGATTTGAGTATATCCCTAGGGCAATGTCTTCTTTAGCTTCCTAAATGAAGGAGATACATCCCTTTAGTATTTTTATTTGATTTATTGGTAAGGAATCTATTTTTAAACAAATGAAAACTAAATCATGTGAAGTTGTTGGATATGCCTGACCTTTTTTGTGTGTCCAATGCTTAAATCCTAGCATGCATAACTAGTTAATGTCCTCTCTCTCTCTCTCTCTCTCTCTCTCTCTCTCTCTCTCTCTCAATGAATAAAAGAAATAACTTTTGCAAAGTTATTGAGTGTTTCCTATTGAGGAGATCAAGGTTCAATTCTACCTAGGGGAGGTTCTCCCCCTAATTTTAAAGGGGATATTTAGAATAAAAGAAACAACCTTTGCAAATCTATTGAATGTTTCCCTTTGAGGAGCTTTTAAAGGGAGGGATTTGGTTGACATTTTAAAGGGATAGGGATAAGAGAGGGATGGGGGTTTAGGGTAATCTACTGTGGCAGTCCATATGGAGCCACGGGTGGGATGCCACAACCTTTATAAAAAAAAAAAAAAAACTAGTTAATCTCCTCTTGTGCAACTCTCTCCCCCCCCCCTCTCTCTCTCTCTCTATGAATAAAAGGAACAACCTTTACAAAGTGTTGAGTGTTTCCCATATATCTTCACAAGCTTCCTTGAACATGAGTGTTTTACAATAGATTCAAAGATTCTAAATTTTGTAAATTTGATTAAGAATATAAGTTACTTGATAAATTAATTCAATACACAAGTCAACAAATTCATAAATTGACTCATGCAAAAGCTCATAGAACATAAAGACACAAATTTGAAGTGTTAACCATTAAGGTTAATTTGATTCACGGAATATCTATTCTTAGAAAGATAGGTGCATGTTATTATCATAAATCAAATGAAAATATGAATGCATAACAAGGAATGACTATTTCCATATTATTCACTGGAATAATAAGATGAAGCAGAACAAAAAGATTGTACCTCGTGGTTTTTGTGAGCCATCAGACATAAATTTGCAACGTCATCACTAGATTCAGATTCTGAGCTAGTACTCTAAGTATCCCAGCCAACCTTTAGTACTTTCTTCTGCTTCTTCTTAGACACTTTCGTTGGCTGGGGACATATCTAACTTGATATGTCCAACTTCTCTACAGTTATAGCACATGGAAAGATCATCATTTTGCTTCCTTCTTCTTGATTCTCTCTTTTCTGTTTTTAAGCCCTTGAATCTTCTAGTGTATTTCTTTTTCTTTCTCATGAACTCTCTAAATTTCTTAGTGATAAGCATCATGTTATCATCCGATTCTAAATCACTTCCCTCATTAGAGATGTTGGATGATGCCTTAAGCACTGTAACTTTCTTAGTTTTGTTTTGCTCATTCTTCCTTTTATTTATTGCTAGTTCATAAGTAATAAGCGAACCGACCAATTCATCAACCAACATCTCCTTCATATTCCTTCCTTATGCTATTGCAATGGCCTTAGCTTCCCAAATTGGTGGTAGTCCCCTAAGTATCTTCCTGATCAACTCATAAGTAGGGTAAGATTTACCAAGAGATTTTAAAGAATTTGTGATGTGTGTGAATCTAGTGTACATGGATTGAATAAATTCATCAGCAATCATTTTAAATGCCTTATATTCACTAGTAAGCATGTCTATCCTACTATCTTTTACTTCCTTAGTACCTTCATATTTGACTTATAACTTTTCCCAAATCTCTTTAGCAGTGTTACAGGCCATCACCCTATTAAACTCATTTACTTCAAGTGTAGAGAATAGCAACTTCATTGTAGTAGCATTTATTTGCACAGATTTCCAGTCTTCCTCTGTATATTCATCTTCAGTCTTAGGAACATTTACCTTATCAACTACTTTCATGGGAACATGGTATATACTCATTTAACAGGTATATACTCATCCTACGTTTCCAGTAAGTGTAAATTACACCATAGAAAATTGGTGGTCTAGTGGACGAGTGTCCCTCATCGAATGGAGTAACGCCGATGTGTGCCATGTGATCGTTTTACAAAATAATGACTAAATCTATGTAAACCTCGCTCTGATACCAAATGTGAATTCAAGTGTAATCCCAAGAGGGGAGTGAAATGGGTATTTTGAAAATATTTAATTTTACTTTAACAGTCAGTCCCAATTTTAAGATTTAACACAAAAAATCACCAAGGCTTGAAATTAATTCAATCCAATAATTTTATATTCAGTTATACCCAATTAATTACCAAGTGCTTGTAAGGTCATTCAACATACACACATGTAAGATAGGTAATGAAATGTGATGCAGAAATTAAAAGGAGTAAGGGAAGAGAGAAAGCAAACACAATTTTTATGAGGTTCAGCCAACCCGGCCTACGTCCTCGCCTTCAGTAATCTACTTAAGGATTCCACTAAATCCCTACTCCTTTAACCGAGACGGAGCTTCCCTTATAATCCGTTGCTTACAAAAGGTACAACTTCCTCCTAATCCGCTGCTTACAAGAGATATAGCTTTCTTCTCAAACCTAGTTCACAACTTGAACCATGATTACAATATAACAAATCTGCAAAGACTCAATAGTACTTCTACACAAGTTGGTGAGTACAATATAAATCCCTAACACATATTCATATGATAAAACTTGAAGCTCAATGAGTGTATGTAATGTGGTCTGTAAAATCTCTAAATAATCTTTGGTTTAAAAGAATATGGCTATTCCGTTTCAAATATTGAATCCAACTAAATGATCTCAATACAAATATGAAATTTAGTTTTGCTCCAAAAATCTAGATTGATCAGTTTTGTTCCAAATATCCAATACTCAATATGATCTTTGTATATGAATATGTGTATATATAATTTGTGTTCCAAAGTTCAAAAACCTAATATAATATTTTTTAGAAAAAATTCCTCAATAATATATATTTATAAGCTCTTAGGATATGTAATCAAGTGGTTTTGTAATATCGAAAATATCAAGCCTTTAAATGAATAAACACTTGAATAAAAAATATTCAACCTTTGGCAGAACTTTTCTCAAGAAGTGAACTTTTCAAACAATATATATATATAAGTACACTAAAGATCAATCTCTCAAATAATATTCAATGTTAAATTTTTGAGATAAAAAACTCTTTGAGAATAAGTAATAACAAACAAATCGATGCACCAAACCTCAATACCAAGTTGAATGCACAACAATTGCTAGAATGCCTTTTTAAAATCAATGTAGCCTTAGCTCAGATTTGACGTATATGCTTTGAAATCCCAAGCAAGAGTTCAGCAGTGTGTTCAATGCTCTCCCAAGTTGTGCTAAAAGTTCACTACTCTCAATATTTTTCCAAAAGTGAGGCACTAAGGTTTAAGACCCAGTTTATAAGTGTTCTCGGCCTCAGATTCAATCTTGGCCGTTAGATCAATTTAAATGGACAAAATTCCATGTGTATCCCCACTGAATCACAGTTATGCACCCGACATTCATCGACGAGAGGACACCTTCGTCAATGAGTGTTCAACACTCGTTCGTCAACATGAATGTGAGTTCGTCGATAAGAGACCTGTCCGAAATTTTTGTACTCTTGGTATTTTCTCGTCAACGAGAACAAGGTGTTCGTCGCTGAGTGGCCTTCATGAGTTCGTTGACAAGGCCATTGGGTTCATTGACAAGGCCTCTAAAGATTGGCCTCCAAAATTCAGTTTAACTTAGACTCTTTTAAATAAATTCTTCATGATATGCATGTGTCTTAAGGTCAGTTTAAGGTATGATTTTGAGCTTCTAGCTATATCATATAAAGTGTGCAAATACAATGAAATCTAAATACTCATTCCCATGACTATCTAGAATTTGACGCCTGCATCTCCATTCTTTTACTCTTTTAGTTCCATGAATTGTGCTTGGTTGTATATTTTTTTAATCCTCATGGCTTCCATGACTTCCTCAAATTCCGTGCATGCTAAATAATGTTTCTGTTCAAATTCTCAATGCACAGATCAAATACCAAGTGATTTGTCATTACCAAAATAAGATTTGACTCATAGAGTCAACAAACTATATATCTGTATATCTGTATATTTTGTAATTTTGTAACTGTAATTCTATATTATATATGTCATGACTCTATATTCTGTATAATTTGTATTACTGTATATCATGATTCTATATTCTGTATATCATGGTTCTACATATTCTGTATAATCATGGTTCTGTATATTTCTGTATAATCGTGGTAAATAAAAAACTGTATAATCACTCTGTACAATCATGCTTTGGAATTTACTATGAAATCGTAATTCTGTAAACTACTATATAAGCACGATTCTATAAAATACCGTATAAGCATGATTCTATAAAAAAATTGTATAATAAACTGTATTTTTGTATAATTCTATACATAAAACTGTATACGCTTTGTTTCATAATTCTGTAGACTGTATAATCATGCTTCTATAAAACTATATAACATATTCTATAATATTCCAATATTTCTCAAGCCACACAATATGATAAACTCTATACATATATTCTGATCAAATACTATATCATGCTGATAATACATCTAATAAAGATGGCATAACATGTATTCCCCTTACCTGGCTATCTAGCTCTAAATACTGCTCATAATTTCATGTATGCAACGTTCATAATTTTCAACTCCCTAAAATAACACCCATATAATTCCCAATCAAACCACTGAATTTACCGTAATAACTATAACATTCACATTTTCCCTTACTCCATATATTCATCTTTTCTAAACTATAATTTACATGAGTTTCTGAAAATATACCCTCTGGGGTCCTCAACCCATATTCGCAGGGTCACAAAAACACCCTAATCTTGAAAACACAATACCCTTGTTTTATTCCACAAAACACCAGTATATTCTTATACAACACAGAATCTAAACTAAGATAAGCTTGGTAATACTTAAAATACCCAAAAATTCAACTTACCCTAGTTTTGGGATGGTGCCCAAGTTAGCCTAACCAACAATCCACTCCAACAGACTTGAAGAGAATCTTCCTAGGACTAGTGTAGCAGCTTCCGATCGTCGAACTAGTAAAAAAAGAAACCGGAATCATAGAGAGAAGGGGAGAGGGACATGTTTTAGAGAGAGAAGGAAATTTCTGCATGAATTTCTCGCTAGAACCCGAGTTAAGCCTTTTTATAAAATGAGGATTCGTCAACGAGACATGTCACCTCGTCGACGAGTCAATGAAAGGAGTTCGTCGACGAACTTTAATCCCTCGTTGACGAACTTCAGGCTCTGCTAAACCCCCTCTCGGTAAATTCTTGTTAACGAGACACGTGTCCCCGTCGACGAGCTCAAGAAGGATGCTCATCGATGAGAACCCTGCGTGAGTCCCTTTTGAAATTTCCCTTTTCCTTTCTTTTCTTTTATTATTTAATTACTATAATTCTTAGGGTCTCTACAGGCCCCCAAACCTCAGAATGTATATAATCAAGAATATCTTCCGTCTTGTGAATAGTTTATTTGAATTGTGTTCTAATTTGTTTCCTAAGAACACAAAACTTGCAAAAATTCATCTTACATGTTTTCATACTTTTCTAGAGTTTCCTCGTTTGAAGTTCTTTCATACCATGTTCACCCATATGCCCACGATGCATATGCCACAAAACAGTTTCACAAAATTCAGAATCTACGGCTGGAGTTCCACCTACAATAGTAGTTACCTGCAGTGTATAAATATTTCTATCTAACTTTTGCCCTTTCATCATCGTCAAATTACATTTTCAAACCTTCATAATCCCACCTTTGAACTTGTAATTGCATCCATTACAATCCAAAGTACCAAGTGAAATAAGACTCATTCGTAGGTCCGGTATGTGTGTTAACTTTTTGAGTTTGTCTCCTGTTTTGATTATGACAAATCACAGTATCTCATTTTGTGCTAAGTGTATGAACATGTTTACTTTTCTAAGCACGGATGACATATGAGAAATGGAAGCCGAGAAGCAACTAAAAGAGCACATCTTTCAGCATATTCCATGAAATTGCAGAGGAGTAAAGCATGAAGTTTTCATTTATTTTAAGTTGTATTTTTTTATTTATCATTTAGGTCTATAATAATTAATGCGCGGCATGCATGGTAGGAACTATAAGCTCAAAGAACTTAGAAAAAACTTTGGTCAATCGACGCAAGGTTTTTAGGCCAAATTAAAACGCCTAGGCCATAGACAAGCCATGGGTCCCTTCACATTCACGTAGGAAAAATCCCCTATATCTTACAATCCATAACTATGCAAACAGGGGTAAACCATACTCAAAAACAAGACCAAATTATTAAGTTTAAAAGGGCTTCGGGCAACTGAACCGTGCGCGTTAAAAATGCCTCGGTCAACCGAATAGTTGAGAAGTCAAACTATTGACCATAGCTCAAGCAACCAAAAAAATTTGAATTGAATGTCTACGGTCGACCGAACCTTAAAGCGGTCACTTTTCACCTTTCACGGGCGCTCGAACTTTGAGTTCATTTTTACCCTGGGCAACCGAATCCTTAAGTTCGGCAGACTGAACTATTTGTCAGACGATCAAACCTCAAGCAGTTTGGAAATCACCTTTGACTCAGCCACCTGAACCGTCCATCGGGCACCTGAAGTTGAAAAATCTACTTTTCTATGTGTTCGGGTGACCAAACCTATGGTCTGGGCAACCTAAACTCTTAGGTTCCTATATTTTTAACTACGGTAACATGGGTTAATTAAGGGTAAATTAGTTTTAAAATTCATTAAACAAATTTAAGAATACCCTTCATGTCCCAACGGTTACTTTTTTTAGTGAGGCTATATATATGCCTCCATTTGGAAAGATTAAAAACAAGATTAGGGCTTTTGATTAAAATTTTTTCTCTAAAATTTTTAGAGCTTTACTTCCACATACGAGCCCATATACTCCACCTATTTTCATTCTCTTGCAAAATCATATTTGGTGTGAGTGCTTTAAGAGATCCTACACTGCTTATACTAGCTTATACTCTCATATTGATTGTTGATTTTTTAGAGAGTTAAGCCCAAAGTGTTCCCCATTGGTTTAATCAATAAATTCATTTGTGGGGAAACTTTATAAGATTGTGAGTCCTTGCACTTTTATTGCTAGACTCCTAAGCTTGTCTTGTGTTTTGTATAAACTATTTTTGACAAGTTTGGTTTGCAAATATCTCTTGTGCTTAAACTTTTGAAAATCATTTTGAGATATTTGATTATATTCTTGGAAATCTTTGAAAAATTATTTGTGGTTGATATATTTATATAGATTGTTTCAAAGAAACTTTGCTAACTTACTGTCACACTTTAATTGCATATTGACATTATATTGAGAGTAGTTTTATATATCTTCATTGAGCTTATAATTTCCTATCATATTGAAGTGCATTGGTTATTTCTTGTGCGTATCGGTAAAAATCTGCTTGTATTAGAAGCATCTTTATTTGTACACAAATTTTATATTCATTGTTGTATTCTAGGCGTGGCCTAAGGGGGCGTTAATCTAGCCTAGAAGGATTGGTTGTAAAGGATGGGGTCAACCCTACAAATTTAACCTGGTTGTAATTGATGTTGCTCCACCCCTTAAGTAAGTAATAGTGTTAATCCTCGGCCTTGCGAGCTAAGGCGGGGACATAGGCAGTATTGACCAAATTCTGATAACATATCGTGTGCCTACTTTAATTTCCAACACTTTATATTCCTGCACATGTATGTTATATTTAATATATTGTGAATGTTGCGCATGATTTAATTTCCGCTCAGTAATTTATCTATTGAATTGGTATATGATTAGAAAGACCCTAGGTTGTGTATTACTGATATCTGGTCAAACCTAGGAAATTTTTTTTTAAAATTCCAATTCACCACCCCTCTTGGGAATACATCAATTCGTTCTTACAGCACCATCAAACATTTTAATTCTAACACTTCCTATGCCAATGATTTTACAAGAGACGTCATTTCTTCAAAGAACTAAACCTGAATTTACTAACTTGCAGGTGCCGAACCACTCCTTATTTGGAGTCATATGGTAAGAACATGCCGAGTCTAGGATCCATGGGTTTGTGAGGCGATTTGACCCCGACGAAACTGAAAGTATATCACCATCACTGCAAACTGAATTTTCTTCTTAAACTACATTTGCTAATTTTGAAGTCCTTTCATACTTTCCATCATTTCCTTTCTTCCAAACTGAACACTCCGATTTAATGTGCCCCTTTTCACTGCACTTATAAAATGAGATATCCTTTTTCTTCTTGGATTGAGTTTGGGATTTTTGACTGGATCCATTTTTGAATTTTCATCTCCCACAATCATAGTTACCTTTCACCACAAGTCCTTCTCCATGTGAATTTTCATTGCAGACTTTCATCCTTTGATGAAACCCCAACAACACACTTGTCACCTCTTCCAAATTTAGGGTCTTTTTCTCCCATGTAAGAGTGGTAACCTGGTTTTCATACGTGTGAGTTGTTAGCAAGGAATTTAGTAGCATCAAACCCTTATCATCCTCTTTGAATTTCACTTCAACTCGCATTTAATCACTTATGATTTGATTAAATACGTTGATGTGTTGGTTCAAGTTTGAACCATCCACCATCTTAAGCCAATAAAGACGCTGCTTAAGAAAAAGTTTGTTAGTAAGGGATTTGGGCATGAACTGACTTTCAAGCTTTTTCCAAACAGCCGTAGGAGAATCTTCCTCCATGACGTGATAAAGCACTTCATTGGCCAAACACAATCGTATTGTAGCAACAACCTTTGCCTCTAATTCCTTCCAATTAGCCTCATCCATACCTTCTGGTTGAACACCATACAAGGCCTTCACCATCCTTTTTTGCACAAGCAAATCTTTCACTCTTCTCTGCCACAAACCAAAGCTTTTTGGTTCCGCCAAATTTGATAACATCAAATTTTGCAGATGAAGTACCTAATGCCATAACAACACAGCTCTGATACCAATTGTTGTGTATAAACTCGAATTTGCATAGAGAAAATTAAATGCAACAACCAAAGAAGAACCAATATGGAACACACACAAGCAGTATATATGAAAGCAAGAACAACAACGCAAAGAATTACGTGATTTGACAATGGCTACATCCACGGGAGCAATCGACAAAGTTTCACTGTATAAGTGTCAAAGGACATAATACAATACTTTTTACAATGATCTCCATGCTATGAGAATATGCCTAGAATGGTATATTATTAAACACTTCAGAGGTTCCCCTCCAAACACCCAACCACACTAATGTTTCGAATTCAAAATTTAAAATCAGTCTTGCTACCCCGAGCCAAACCGTCGACAGTTTCAGGCAAACCGTCGACGGTTTGAGATACCGAGAGCAAAACCTTCTAAGCAACATTCAGACAACCATCGATAGTTACTTCAATAGAAAGATACTGAGAACAACATTCTAATATTTCAGCCAAACCATCGATGATTTGCACCAGTGCTGATTCAACTATGCTTTTCTTTCTTTGTGTATGTCCCCCACTCAAAGAAATGAGCCACCAAATACAACAACTAACTATAAGCTAGATCTTCTAAAATGAAACACAAGGTGCACTTAAATTCAAATCGGAGGATCAGTCTAATAAGAGGCTTTCGAACTATGACTAAGATGGAAAATGAAAGCTAATATTGATAGCCATGCTCAAAGTACTCTGCTTTTTTGTTATTGGTTCATGTAATTATTGGACAATAATATGATCGCTCTTAGTTTCAAAAAGGGGGTGCTTATGCACTTGTCAAGAAAGGAATCAAATTTCGTAATCTCAATTTCCTCTTATTATTGTTTTGGGTTGCTTTAGAATGGATATTGAGAAGGTTTGTTCCCTCAGCTTTTTCCTTAATGAAATTAAAGGTGTATTCCCAAGAGGGAGTTGAATTGGGTAATTAAAAATCTTATTAGCGAAAATTCAGATTACCTTAACCCTTTTTAATTTAAACTTACACAACCAATCAATCTCAATATCTAAATAGCAATCGTACTATACCAATCGAGAATCCTTGATATGAATATGAATATGAAATTATAATCCAAACTTAATACTTCAATCAATTCAGTTAATCAAATATCAAAATCATATTTTCGGCTATACTCAATAATCGCTTCAGAGTTCCAGTAACAATTAACAATTTTCTCAAGTCACCAAATCAGTAATGTGAATTAAATAATTTCGATATCTTTGCAGCAATCAAACACTTAATCTCTATACTTTTGCCTTAGCAAATTCACACCAAAATTTAGATATTAAAGTTTGTCTGAGTTTTAAATTCAACAACACAACCATACAACCAATATTCAACAAGTTTTCAATATTTAGCAAGTTTTCAATAAGTATAAATTTGTACACACAAGTTATATCTTCCAATAATTTAAAGAGTAAGAGAATAAGAGTTGAACACCAAATTTATTACATGGTTCGGCCACAGCTTACGTCCTTACCTCAAGCAACCCACTTTGAGAATTTCCTTTCCACTTCATTACCAGGTGAAGTAAACCTCTCTTCGATCAAGGTGGAGCTGCCTCTCTAACGAGAATAATCGTATTGCTAGGCAACGATTCAAAATCCCTAAACTATCAATCACAAAACAAACAAAGCAAGATTGTTTATACAAGAAAATACTCCTCAAAAGAGCATATTAGTACACGTTAGAATCAATATACTTCAAAGAAATCAATAAAGAAGATGAAGCTTGAAAGTATATCACCAGTAATCTGATTATAAAGTGTGGATTTCAGTAGAACGAATCTGATTTTCATGAGTTTCAACAAGAACAACACAGCAACTCTTTCAGGAAATATTTCAGCAGTATAACACCAATTTTGAATTCGTATGTGTGCCGTGAGTTGCCCTAATGTGCGAGAATAATATGTATATATAGTGCACAAGGGTTTCTAAATGTTTCCCTAATTTTTCTCTGAATTTGGAAACCATTCATTCAATTTTGGAAACAAAAACCAGCGCTGCTAACAGTTTAAACATAAACATCAGTCGACAAGACACAATGGGTCAGTCACCTGAGCTCTTTTAAAAATAGCATATTCTGAAAGTAAATACTGAGTCAATCGACTGGTCCCAATAGGTCAGTCGCCTATTCCTATTCTGTTCGTTTAAAAACAAGGTCAGTAGCATATCAGTCACTTGATGATAAAACATCAGTCCCCTAACCGCTTGGCCATTTAATGTTTTTCAAAGTTTGGTTCCAAAGCTTAACTTGTAACTTGGAAAACTTATTTGAGACTTTATGAAAATATTTTCCATGATTTAAAAATAGGTCTCTAAGTCCATAATATATCATAAGAGTTTCAATCATCAATATTGAAATTAGAAGTACTTACATGAGACTTCAATAAGATGAATCTATCTAAGTTCCTAAGTTTTCATGTTGTGAAGCATCAAATATCCTTCTGAGTTTTAATCATTACTTCAACAAACTTTATGTCCCTCATGACTCGAAACTTTATATCCATCAAGGTTCATAACTTTTAAGTGAAAACTTCATTTAAGTTCTTCAAGCATACTCACTTGATTTCATAAAAACACTTAAGCCTTGAATCTTAATTTAAACAAACATGTTAAGTAACCTTGAGTTGTTATCATCAAAATGATATTAAACCTTGTTAGGCCAACACTTAATTTACCTCTTTACCAAATAAAAAAATGGACACAATATTAGAAATTTACCTTAAGTTATTATTAGATAATTAACCTATTTCTTCTCTATGAAGTGTGCGTAGATTGTGGGTGGGATAAGCAAAGATAAAACACTAAACCACACTATAAAATTGGATTATCAAACCAAACTAAAAAATCGATTAATTAATTTTTCAATCAATTTCGATTCAGAATGTTCAATTTTTTTGGTTAATAGTTAGGTTTTGATTCAATACATTCAATAATTGTACTTAACCAAACTAACATTACACATTATAAATATATAAAAATATATTGTCTAATTATACATTATGTCTTATTTTAATAACTTAAATTAATTTTTTTTCAATAACAATTTTCAGAAATTGGTTGGCAACTTCTATGTTTTTTTTTTTTTCTTTTTAGAATTAGAACTTAAATTATGGATTGGTTTATATTCAATTCACGAGTTGATGTTTTCATGCTTTCGTAGACTATTTAATATAAATTTTATAAATTTATGACTTTTGTTGTTGTTCGAATTTTAATGTTCGAGAATATTTATTTTCAATGGCTTTAAATTTAATATTAATAGATGTATATATTTACTATGATCAAATGTTATCAAAATAATAGCACGTATCATGATCAGGTGCCCCCTTCCAAGGGGCTAGGTTGTGGGCTCCAGCTAGGTCGAATCAATTGATCTAGTATAGTTTTCTAAACTATGGTTATACAGGCTAGTTAGGAAATGCACCACAAGACCATGTTTGATGGAGTGTGATATTGAGTCTCATATTAATTTTTGTTCCACGTCATAGGTTGGACCCACTAAAATTGTATGCTTATTGTGCATTCTCTCTCCTTCGCCCATCTAAAAAATAGAGAAAAATGAGAGAAATGTGCTATATTTTATAGAAAATTCCTTAGGAAAGGATTCTCCTGTATTTTATAAAGATGAGATTTCTGAAAATATATGAATTTTTGTACAGTAAAGAACATCAATTCTTTTTTCAAATATCTTGCTAAATAGAACCACCATTCCTTCACAATTCTAGTCAAATTATGGGAGCACTTGTTGTGAATAAAATCGTGCTTGCATAGCAGAATATAAACGCAATAATCAATGAAGAACAAATATAGAACATACACGTAGTATATTTGAAAGCAAGAACAAACAATAAGAAGATTTACGTGGTTCGGTAATGCCTACATCCATGGAAGCAATTGTCAAAGGAATTCACTATGTAAATGTCAAAGGAGACAATACAATACAATTTACAATGATCTTCTTCTCTCAATACACTAAGAAAAGTGTATATATAAAGTTTCCTTCAGAGGTTTCCTCCCAAAACCCAACCAACTTAACATTCGAATTCAAATTTTGAATTCAACCTCTCTGCCGAGAACAAAATCGTCGACGATTTTACTGAAACCGTCGATGGAATAAAATTCCGAGAGTAGATTTATGAGATTTTTAAAATTTCAGTAAAAATGTCGATGGTTTCAGAAAACCATCGATGGATTTCCTCATAATGATAATATTAACTATGTTCTCGTCCTTGTGTATGTTAACCATTTCAAGAAATGAGTCACCAAACACAACAATCTCCACCTTGGCGAATTTCTACCCCTTAGGAGAATTTGAAAAACATAGTCCGAGGCTCCGCCTTGATCTTAGAACGTTAGGTTGGGTCCGTCTCCATTCTAGCACTTAAAGACATGAAGTAAGTCCGAGCAATGCTTGAACTTTTCAGTAGTAACCAATTTTGTCAAAATGTCTGCTGCATTTTCTGATGTGTGAATCTTCTCCAATACAAGTTCACCTTAAGTAATCTATTCTCGAACCCTGTGGAACCTCACATCAATATCCTTGGTTCTAGCATGATACACTTGATTCTTTTCCAAGTAGATGACACTTTGACTATCACAATGCAGCACAACTCCACTTTGTTCTATACCCAACTCTTTAACCAAACCAGTAAGCCATAAGGCTTCTTTTGTAGTTTTGGCAACTACCATGTATTCAGATTCAGTTGTAGACAATGCTACCAAGGATTATACCATGGACTTCCAACATATAGGTCCTCCCACAAGGGTAAAGACATAAACCATTGTAGACCTTCTGTCATCCATATCCTCTGCATAATCAGTATCAACAAACCCCATAACTAATTGACTATCCTATTGGTTGCCGAATATGATGCCATAACTAGAAGTACCCCACAAGTATATGAAAATCCATTTGACAGCTTTCCAGTGCTATCTACCCAAATTAGAAAGAAAATTACTCAACACACTCACTGCAGGTGCTAAATTTGGTCTTGTACACACCATGACATACATTAAACTCCCCACGGCACTAGCATAGGGGACTTTTGACATGTCCTGGATATCATCGTCCGTACTTGGGCATTCAGCAGTAGACAATTTAAAGTGACTCACTAGAGGTGTAAATACTGGTTTAGCATAAGCCATGCTAAACCTTTCTGACACCTCCTCCACATAACCGCCCTGAGATAACCACGACCTCCCTTGTAACGACCTGACTATTTTTGTATATATTTTTTCCTATATAACATCATTTATAATAATTCTAAAAACCTACTAAAATTGAACTAATCATAATCAACCCGAACTCGTGGGTACCGAGGATACACCTGTCATACATCTCTGATACCTAAGCAGCGGAAAACATAAATCACATACATACTATACAACACCAAACACAATACTATAGTTCTACTGAATCTGTCTTAAATATACAATCATCTACAAAATACCAAAAAATTTCCTAGGGTATCAATCCAAAACCCATCTGACCCTAACTCAACTACTTACCCTTCTGACGAGGTAGCTCGGTTAAGTCTACTACTACGGGGCTCTATCCGCCCTCCTATCTAGATTTCTTAAAATGTTTGTAATGCTGGGGTGAGACACCTCTCAGTAACGAAGATAAATTAATATCAGTGTGTGGCAACATGAGTATTTTTGTGTTATACATATAAACAGTACATAATTCATATATGGTAAAAACAGTTGTATCATATCTAAATAAAACATGATTTGTCATACCGTAGTTTGACATACTAAATTTCTGTACAGAAAAATCATCTTATATAACAATACCATATTGAAATATTACCCAGGATAGATAGCTAGTTGTTGTCATGTCTTACCCCCCACATGACAGGGTTGTACGGCCTAAAGGCAAGACCTGGCAATGGTTGATCGACCATGCTAAGTCAAACATAGGTGTATAAGTACGAGGGGTCTGTTCCACCTGTGATGGATTACCATAGGAACTACAACACTCCTATAAAGCCACATCGATTGCCATCTCCTATACTCTATTTGAGATGTGTGGTAGCACTAACATAAACATAATTGTGAACATATAGCTACGGTACCGTGCTTCTTAAAACTAAACCATGACATTCGAGTTCTGATAACATATAATACATTTCATAATATTAAACATAGTTGTTTTGTATTTTAGAGTAATACTTGACATAATCATAGTTCATAATTTCCTACAAATCATACATAATCACGGCGTCTACGCCGACATAAATCATAACGAAAAATCACGGCATCTATGCCGACATAATTCATAACGTAAAAATTACGGCACCTATGCCTACATAATTCATAACGTAAAAATTACGGCATCTATGCCGACATAGTTCATAACGTAAAAATCACGGCATTTATGCCCGCATAATTCATAAGATAATAAACATGAAATTCTTGCACTATTTAACATAATATTCTAGAACCATAGTTTCTATACTGTTTTAATGGTTTTTCCTGAAAACTGTTATAACATGCTTACTTTGGAAAAATCATAATATTTAATATAACATACTTTTCATGAAAATATTGTACTCATGCCACACAAATGTAAGTAGCCTTCTAAACTCATAATTTTTTTTTTTTTTTTTTTTCTGAAATGATACTTTCTTATAAGGTGTATTAAAACCATTTCCCTGTTCAACAACAGTATTCCCAAACATAATTTTATAACATACGTATTTTTTTGAAAATAATTATTGTATGACAATAAATAATTTCATGGAAAATAGTGAGTTAATGTATCCCCTTACCTGACTTACTAAGAAGTCCATAAATTACTCCAAACCTACACCTATGGTGTTCTCAGCTCAATACCCTGAAATTTACATTTTTCCAAACAAAACTTTGGTATTATTCCATCTACTGCACTTTCCTCAATCCAAAAATACCAAATACCTTATAAAACTTAAAACAACCAACTTACCCAGATTTTGGGATGGTGTCTAAGTTGGCCTAACCAACGAACTACTCCAACAAACTTGAAGAGAATCTTCCTAGAAGTAGCGTGGCGGCCTCTGATCGTCGAACTGGCGAAGAACGAAGCCGAAAATCTAGAGAGAAGGTAGATGAGAGGAAATTCTAGAGAGATAAAGGGTTTGCATGAAAAATTCTAGCTAAAATATCGAGGTTGGTGTATTTATAAAATGCGGATTCTTCGATGAGACACATCACCTCATCCACGAGTCCATGAAGGAAGTTCGTCGACGAACTCATAACCCTCATCGACAAAATTCAGGTTTCGCTAAACCCCTCTCGGTAAGTTCTCATCGATGAGACATGAGTCCACGTCGACGAGCCCAAGAAGGCAGCTCTTCGATGAGGGCTTTGCGCGTCGATGAGGGCTTTGCGTTCGTCGAGGAAGGCTTTGCGTTTGTCGACGAGACCCTACTGAATCCCTTTTGAAAAATCATTTTCTGTCCTTTCTTTTATTTACTTAATTTCTATAATTCTTCCGGTCTCTACATTCTCCCCTTCTTATAAAATTTTGTTTTCGAATTTTATTATCTGTATTGAACACCACCTTTGACGAAAAATCGGCCACTTATTTTATTACTTACCCTCACTTGTAGCGAAGGAATATCGTGGTTACATTCAGGGTCCTGAGAGATTACAAATATACACATAAAATAAAAATTCTCCCAAAACCAAAACACTGCCTACTAATAGAAAATTATTACATATGCTAACTAACCTGCACAAAAGAAATTTAACGTACCTATCTGCATTTTTTCCCTGATTACTGCTGGTCCCTACTAAATAAGAGCGGGTATTTCTGTCATATTTCTTCCTCAATCTCCTAAGCTTCTTTCACTGCGTGATTTCTCTATAGGACTTTTACTAATGGATATTTCTTACTATGCAATTCCTGTTCCTTCCTGTCCAAGATTTGCACTAGTATTTCCTCACAAGCCAGTGAATCTCTGAGCTCTATCTCTACATAACTAACCACGTGGGAGGGGTCTGAGACGTATTTCCTTAGCATAGAAACATGAAATAAGTCATGCATCTTGGATAAAATTGGTGGTAAAGTTAGCCGATAGGAAACAGACCCCGCTCTCTTAAGTATCTCAAATAGGCCAATAAACCTAGGGCCCAACTTACCCTTCCTCCCAAATCTCATAACTCCTTTTAGTGGCGCTATTTTCATAAATACAAGGTCTCCTACTTCGAATTCCAACTTCCGGCAGTGAATATCTGCGTAGCTTTTCTGCCAACTCTGAGCTACGTTGATTCTTTCTTTAATAAGTCAGACTTTATCATACGCATGTTCCACTAACTCTGGTCCCAAAACTCGCCACTCACCTAACTCTTCCTAGTATAAAGGAGAACGACACCTCCGACCATATAGTGCCTCAAAAGATGTCATGCTAATGTTGGCTTGAAAGCTATTATTGTATGCAAACTCTTCCAGTGGTAGATACTGGGTCCAACTACTCCCGAAATCTAGCACACATTCCCGTAGCATATCCTCTAATATATGAATTGTCCTCTCTAACTGCCCGTCCATTTGAGGATGAAACGACGTACTGAATGATAACTAAGACCCCATAGCTTCCTACAAGCTCTTCCAAAATCGTGACGTGAAACGTGGATCTCGGTCCGATACTATAGACACTGGCACACCATGTGATCGTACTATCTCTTGAATATATATTTCTGCTAGTCTGTAGATGGAGTAGTTGATTTTAATAGGGATAAAGTAAGCGGTCTTCGTTAGTCGATCTACAACCACCCAAATAGCATTTTATCCCTGTCGCTCCAGCAGTAAACCTGTCACAAAAATCCATAGAAATGTGATCCCACTTCCATTCCAGGATATAAAGTGGCTGCAACTATCCTGGCCGCCTTTGGTGCTCAACCTTAACTTGTTGGCACGTCAAGCACTCCTGCACAAACTCAGCAATCTCCCTCTTCATGCCACTCCACTAGAAAGACTTTCGCGGATCCTTATACATTTTAGTGCTTCCTGGATGAACAGTGTAAAAGGGTCTGTGAGCCTCCTCTAGGATCATTCTTCTGATATCCTCATCTACAGGCATGCACAGCCTGATATGGAACCTTAGAACTCCATCATTAGAAATACTAAACTCCTCTCCCTATCCATCCTGGACTTTAGCTATCAGCTCTGCTAATTTTTTATCATCCCTTTAAGCAGCTTTAATCCTTTCTTGTAGGGTAGGCCGCACCACCATATTGGTAATAAATGTCTGGTGATCACTCTCTATTAACTCCATTCCAAGCCTCTCCAAGCCTAGCTGGATCGGATGCTGAATTTTTGCAGCTAACAATGCTGCTATCATAGACTTTCAATTCAGCGCATCAGCCACCACATTTGCTTTACCTGGATGGTAACTAATGGTGCAGTCATAATCCTTTGTGAGCTCTAACCATCTTCTCTGCCACATATTCAACTCCTTCTGTGTGAAGAAGTACTTAAAACTTTTTAAATCTAAAAATATTTCACATCTCTCTCCATACAAATAATGCCTCCAAATTTTTAATGCATAAACCACTGCAGCCAATTCTAGATCATGAGTGAGAAAATTCTTTTCATATTCTTTCAATTTTCTAGAGGTATAAGCCACTACTCTACCTTACCGCATCAATACACATATGATCTCTCTCAAAGATTTGTCATAGTAGATCACATATTCATCACCTCTTGATGGAATAGTCAATACTGGTGCAGTGACGAGCCTCTGCTTCAATTTTTGAAAGCTCTGCTCACAATCTTCGTCCCATTCAAACCTAACATTCTTCCTGGTTAATCGTGTCAGAGGTCCCGATAATGCTAAGAATCCCTCTACAAACCAATGGTAATATCCCACCTGCCCCAAGACACTCCTAATTTCCTGAATGTTCCTCGGCCTGACCCAATTCACCACTACCTCTATCTTGTTAGGATCTACTGAAATTTCATCCCCTAATATAACATACCCTAGAAACACAACTTTCTCTAACCAGAATTCACACTTGCTAAACTTGGCATACAATTTCTTTTCCTTGAGCATCTGAAGTACTAGCCTTAGGTGCGTCTCATGCTCCTCAAACCTCCTTGAGCAGACTAGTATGTCATCAATGAAAATCACAACGAACTGGTCTAAATACTGGAGACAGATTCTTTTCATCAAATCCATGAATACAACAGAAGCATTCGTCAGACCAAATGGCATAACTAGAAATTCATAATGCCCATACCTAGTCCTGAAAGTTGTCTTCGAAACATCTTCTACTTTAAATTTCACCTGGTGACAACCTGACCTGAGGTCGATCTTGGAATAGACTTGTGTACCTTGAAACTGATCAAACAAGTCATCTATATGAGGTAGAGGATACCTATTCTTAATTGTTACTTTGTTTATTTCTTTATAATCTATGCACATCCTCATAGTCTCGTCTTTCTTTTTCACAAATAAAACTGGGGCTCCCCAGGGTGATACACTAGGTTTGATAAACCCTTTATTTAATAAATCCTGCAAATGATCCTTTAATTCTCCCATTTCTGCTGGAGCCATTCAGTAAGGAGTTTTAAAGATCGGTGTCGTCCCTAGAAGTAAGTCGATAGTAAAATCTATCTTTTGGTCGGGAGGCAACCCAAGTAATTCACCTCGAAAAATGTATCGAAACTCCTTTACCACTGGTGTACCTACAAGCTTCAATGCATTTTCTGTCACCTCCTTTACATAGGCCATCAACCCCTGATATCCATCCAGAAGTAGTCTTTTTTCCTGTATAGCTGACACTATTTGGGGTGGGGAATGCACCCGTGATCCCACAAATCTGAATTCTTATTTTCCCAATGATCTGAATAACACCTCTTTCATATGGAAGTCCACACTAGCATAGTTAGCTACCAACCAATCCATGCCCAGTATCACATCAAACCCCCATATGTCTAACACCACAAAGTTGGCTAGTGATACTTCCTCCTAAATGCCCACTGAATAATAATGATAATAATAATAAGTACCCTTCTACAACTTATTTCTAGTCTAATCGGCTTAATTACTAACAAATCAACATCTAACAATCTTGTCTCAATCCTGAATAATTAAATATATCACAATAATACGAACGAATGGGTAGTACTAGAGTCAAATTAAAAACAATAACTTATATGGTAAAACAATAAGAGTATTTGTCACAACATCCCCGGATGCCTCAACTCCTTCCGATGTTGATGGGTAAACTCGTGCTTGCTCAGTATTTTGATGTTGACCTCCATGGGGCGCCTGGATATTACCCCAAAGCTGTCTGGGAATGGAAGTTGTATTATACTGCACATAACAGATTCATGCTACATGACCCGGTCTACTGCATTGGTAGTAGACCTTCTTCCCTACTCGGAATTCTCCCCTATGTCTTTTTTAACATGCCAGGCAAACAAGATAGGTCTGCTCGCCCTAAACCTCACAGCTCCCTATCTTCTACCTCTGACCACCGCTAGGTCCACCTTTCCTCCTTGGACCTCGGCTGGGCCCTGCCTGAAACCCATGAGGCATAGGCCTCTTCCTCTGATTCAATTCCATAAACTCCTCCGCCTGAGTACCCCGGATAGAAGAGGAAATGTATTGCTCAGAGAAAATTTCTTTAAAATGATTCCACGTCAAGGTCGCTAACACCAGCTTTTGCTCCTTGAGTAACTTCACCGACATCCACCAACGCTTGGCCTCCTCAGTCATCTTAAAATATCATACAAAACCTTCTGTTTGTCTGCACAATAAAGACTTTCCAGTATACCTCCATCTCTTGGATCCATTCCTTTGCAACGATTGCATCAACTCTTCTAGTAAAAGTCGGGGATTCATACAGGTGAATTGCTCGATAGAGCATCCAGGATCAACTGGTCACCAGTTCTGTCCCCTAAAATTCTTTACATTATCTGTCATGACCTGTTGACCTGCACTACGTAGCATCTGTTCAGAGTAACTGCCACCTATGCTGAAAGCCCCTACGTTGCCACTACCTCCAGCATTCATGTTGCTGCTACCAAAATCCATTCGGAAAAGGAAATAAGCATAGTCTAATGATCCTATCTGTATAACATAACTAACATATTTATCAAATCAAAATTTCATACTATGAATTAATCTATCGTCCTTATTCTCAATTTAAGATCCAATCTAGTAATTGTGAAACACAACCCAATAATAGTTTACTATAACTTTCCTGAAATCGTCATCCCAGGAAAGACACAGAAACCACCACAGAATTCCTACTTCCCAATCACAGAACAAAACCCTAAATACTCATCTTCAATCCCCAATAGTAACTCACTGAATTCCTAATCTATTCCTATACTCTGGCATTGTTTTCCATTGCACTCTAGAGTCTACAGGACCTAGAAACCTAGGCTCTGATACCAAACTGTAATGACCTGACTATTTTTGCATATATATTTTTCCTACATAACAGCATTTATAATAATTATAATAACCTACTAAAACTGAACTAATCATGATCAACCTGGACTCGTGGATACCAAGGATATACCTGTCATAAATCTCTAATACCTAAGCACCGGAAAACATAAATCACATACATACCATACAACACCAAACACAATACCAGAGTTCTACTGAATCTATCATAAATATACAATCATCCACAAAAGACCAAAAAGTGTCATAGGGTCTTAATCCAAAACCCATCCAACCATAGCTCAACTACTTACCCTTCTAACGGGGTAGCTCAGTCAATTCTACTGCTGCAGGGCTCTATCTGCCCTCCTATTTGGATTTCCTAAAATGTTTGTAATGTTGGGGTGAGACACCACTCAATAAGGGAGATAAACTAATATCAGTGTATGGAAACATGAGTATTTTCGTGTTATACATATAAACAATACATAATTCATATCTAGTAAAAATAGTTGTATCATATCTGAATAAAACATTATTTGTCATAACATAGTTTGACATATTAAATTTCTGTATAGGAAAATCATCTTATATAACTATATCATACTGAAATATTACCTAGGATAGATAACTAGTTGTTGTCATGTCTTACCCCCCACATGACAGGGTTGTGCGGCCCGTAGGCGGGACCTAGTAATGGCTGGCCGACCATGCTAAGTTAAACATATGCGTGTAAGTACGATGGGCCTCTTCCACCTGTGCCGAACCACTAGGGGAACAATGACACTCCCACAAAGCCACATCGACTGCCATCTCTAACACTCTATTTGAGATGTGTGGTAGCACTAACATAAACATAATTGTGAACATATAGCTACGGTACCGTGCTTCGTAAAACTAAACTATGTCATCCGAGTTCTAATAACATATAATACATTTCATAATATTAAACATAGCCATTTCATATTTCAAAGTAATACTTGACATAATCATATTCCATAATTTCTTACATTTCATACATAATCACGGCATCTACGCTGGCATAAATCATAACATAAAAATCACGACATCTATGCTGGCATAATTCATAATGTAAAGATCACGGCATCTACGCCGGCATAATTCGTAAGTAAAAATCACAACATTTACGCCGGCATAATTCATAACATAATAAACATGAAATTCTTGTACTATTTAACATAATATTCTAAAATCATAGTTCCTGTACTATTTTAATGGTTTTTCCTAAAAACTGTTATAACGTGCTTATCTTGGAAAAATCATAATATTTAATATAACATAATTTTCATGAAAATACAATACTTATGCCACACAAATGTAAGTAACCTTCTAAACTCGTAATTTGTTCTGAAATCATACTTTCTTATAAAATGTGTTAAAATCATTTCCCTATTCAACAGCAGTATTCCGAAACATAATTCTATAACATACATATTTTTTTGAAAATAAATGTTGTATGACAATAAATAATTTCATGGAAAATGCTGACTTAACTTATCCCCTTATCTAGCTTACTGAGAAGCCCACAACTTACTCCAAACCTACACCTGTGGTGTTCCCAGCTTAATACCCTAAAATTTACATTTTTCCCAACAAAACTTCAGTATTATTCCATCTACTACACTTTCCTCAGTCCAGAAATACCAAATACCTTATAAAACTTAAAATAACCAACTTACCCAGATTTTAGGATGGTGCCCAAGTTGGCCTAACCAATGAACTACTCCAGTAAACTTGAAAAGAATCTTCCTAGGAGTATCGTGGCGGCTTCCGATCATTGAACTAGCAAAGAAAGAAGTCAAAAATCTAGAGAGAAGGTGGAGGAGATGAAATTCTAGAGATAGAAAGAGTTTGCATGAAAAATTCTAGCTGAAATCCCGAGATTGGTGTATTTATAAAATGCGGATTCGTCGATGAGACATGCCACCTCATCGACGAGTCCATGAAGGAAGTTCATTGAAAAACTCGTAACCCTCATCGATGAAATTGAGGCTCCGCTAAACCCCTCTCAGTAAGTTCTCATCGACGAGATATGAGTCCACGTCGATGAGCCCAAAAAGGAGGCTTGTTGACGAGCGCTCCGTGTTGTTGATGAGACCCTGCTGAATCTCTTTTGAAAAATATTTTTCTCTCCTTTCTTTTATTTACTTAATTTCTGTAATTCTTCGGGTCTCTACATCCCTGCAGTTTTGTCCTGGTGAATCTCCATCCTAAGTATCTTCTTGACTGGACCAAGATATCTCATGTCAAACACTTTATTTAACATATCCTTTAACTGATTTGCCTTAGTTATATCTTTTGCAACTATTAATATGTCATCGACACACAACAATAAGAAAATAAGAGAACCATCATCAAGCTTATTCACATACACGCAGCAATGATACTCACATCTTCTGTAGCCAATCTTGATCATATAGGAATTAAATCTTTTGTACCATTTCCTTGGAGACCATTTCTATCCATAAAGAGATTTCTTCAACTTGTGAACTAAGTTTTCTTTCCCTATTTCACTAAATCCCTTCGGCTGTACCAAATAAATTTATTCCTCCAAGCCACCATGAATAAATGTCGTCTTCACATTCATTTGTTCCAAATACAGATATAATGAGCTACTAACCCCAAAACTACCCTAATGGAATTGTGTCAGACCACAAGTGAAAATATTTCATCATAATATATTCCCTTTTTTCTGTGAGTACCCTTTTGCCACTAACTGTGCCTTGAATTTCTCTTTTTCCTTTTCTGAAATTGTTTCTTTCTTCCTATATACCCATTTGCAACCTATCGCCCTCTTCCCATCTAGAAGCTCCATCCCAAGTTTGATTCTTATGCAGTAATTTGATTTCCTCAATCATAGCACCCATCCATCTACTTTTCTTCTGACCGTGCACTGCCTCTTGAAAATTAGTTGGATCATTGCAACTGGTAAGAAAGTATAAGATACTAACTCTTCAAACCCATACCTTGGCAGTGGTCTGATCTGTCTAGATCTCTGTATAGGAATATTGTCAACTTGCTTGTTTCTTGAGCTAGAACTCCCTACCACCATAGGACAAAGATCATTGTCATTTCCCCAAGTTTCTAACTCCACTTGCACAACATGTTCGTCTCTGCTCTAGTTTTCTAGCTTTTATTTCTCTTCATCATCAAATTGAGTACACTTCACCATAGCTTTCTCACAAAAAACTACATCGCTACTGATCACCATCTTGTTTGCCATTGGATCCCACAGCATGTACCCCTTCATGCCCTTTTGATATCCCAAAAAGATGAAACATCTAGACTTTGCGTCAAGATTCGATCTCTCCTCACTAGACACGTGAACATAGGCTAGACAACCAAATACTTTCAATCCGGAATAGTCTACTGCATTTCCCGTCCATACATTTTCAACCACTTTCCCTTTTACTAATGCCCTTGGTGATCGATTTACCAAGAAATAAGTCATACTAATTGTCTCGACCTAGAAGTTCTTTGATAGCCCTGCATTAAGCTTGAGACACCGAGCTCTTTCGATCAACTAGAGTTTTGTTCATCCTTTCTGCCACATCATTTTGTTGAGGTGTCCGGCGAATAGTGAAATGTCTCTTAATGCCCTACTGCTTACAAAACTCCATGAACCTTGAATCAACGTACTCCGTCCCATTGCCAGACTTGAGGCATTTGATTCTCCTCCCTATATGGTTTTCCACTTCAGCTTTCCACAACTTAAACCTACCAAACGTATCAAACTTGTTCCGCATGAAGTATACCCAAACTTTTCGTGAGTAGTCGTAACCAAAACTCACATAATAAACATGTCCATCTCTTGATGCTACTATAACCGACCCCAAATATTATAATGTATATAATCAAGAATACCTCCTATTTTATGAATAGCTGAATTGAATTTTGCCCTATTTTTTTTCCCAAGAACACAAATCTTGCAAAAACTTAGCTTACTTGTTTTCATACCTTTCAAGAGTATTCTCTTGTGAAGTTTTTTCATACCATGTTCACTCATATGCCCAAGTCGCATATGCATGCCACAAAACTATTTCATCAAATTCAGTATCTATGGTTGCAGCTCCACCTACAACTTTAGTTCCTTGCAATGTACAAATATTACCATCTAACTTTTGCCCTTTCATCACTGTTAAATTACCTTTCCACACTTTCATAATCCCACTTTTGGACTTGTAATTAAAGCCATTACAATCCAAAGTGCCAAGTGAGATAAAACTCTTTCGTAGGTTTCGTATGTGTCTTACATTACTCATAGTTCTCACAACACCATCAAATATTTTAATTCTAACACTTCCAATGCCAATGATTTTACAAGAAACATCATTGCCCATAAGAACTAAACCTGAATTTACCAACCCGTAGGTGCTGAACCACTCCTTGTTTGGAGTCATATGGTAAGAATATATTGAATCTAGAATCCATGAGTCCATTAGGCAATCCGACCCCATCGAAACTAAGAGTACATCACCATCACTGCAAACAGAATTTTTTTCTTAAACAACATCTGCTGATTTTGAAGTCCCTTCAAGCTTTTCAGCATTTCCTTTCTTCCAATCAAGACACTCCGGTTTAACGTGCCCCTTTTTGCCGCACTTATAACACCAGATATCCTTTTTCTTCTTAGATTAAGTTTGGGATTTTTGACTCAATCCATTTCTGAATTTTTCTTTCCCACGATCATAGTTACCTTTCACCACAAGTCCTCCATGTGAATTTTCATCGCAGATTTTCACCCTTTGATGAAATCCCAACAAGGCGTTTGTCACCTCTTCCAAGTTTAGGGTTTGTTCCCTCATGTAAGAGTGGTAACTAAATTCTCATATGTGTGAGTCACTCACAAAGAATTCAGTAGCATTAACGCCTTATCATCCTCTTCAAACTTCACATCAACACGCATTAAATCACTTATGATTTGATTAAATGCATTGATGTGTTGATTCAACTTTGAACCATCAACCATCTTAAGCTAATAAAGACACTACTTAAGGAATTATTTTTTAGTAAGGGATTTAGACATGTACCGATTTTCAAGATTTTTCCAAACAGACGCAGGAGAATCTTCCTCCATGACATGATAGAGTACTTCGTAGGCCAAACATAATCGTATTGTAGCAACAACCTTTGCCTCTAATTCTCTCCAATTAGCCTCATCCATACATTCCAATTGAACACCATAAAAGGCCTTCATCATCCCTTGCTACACAAGAAAATATTTCACTCTCCTCTACTACAAACCGAAGTTTTTGGTTCCATCAAATTTGACAACATCAAAATTTGCAAATGAAGTGCCCGATGCCATAATAACAACGCTCTGATATCAATTGTTGTGAATAAAATCATATTTGCACAACAGAATATAAATGCAGCAATCGATGAAGAACAAATATAGAACAGACACGTAGTATATCTAAAAGCAAGAACAAACAACACGAAGATTTACGTAGTTCAGCAATGCCTACATCCACGGGAGCAATCGGCAAAGGTCTTTCAGTATGTAAATGTCAAAGGAGACAATAAAATACAATTTACAATGATCTTATTCTTTCAATACACTCAAACAAGTGTATATATAAAGTTTCCTTTAGATGTTTACCCCAAAACCTAACCAACTTAATGTTCGAATTCAAATTTTGAATTCAGCCTTGCTTCCTAGAACAAAATTGTCGACGGTTTTCCTGAAACCGTCGACGAAAAAAAATACCAAGAGCATATTTCTAAGACTTTTGAAATTTCAGTAAAACCATCGATGGATTTCCCTATAATGCTGATATTAACTATGTTCTCCTCCTTGTGTATGTTAACCATTCCAAGAAATGAGCCACCAAACACAACAGTACTCATGGGCGACGAGGCCTAAGCTATCACCTCTAACCAGGAAAACCTTGAATAATAGGAGTTTTTTGTATCTTGGTATAAAGACTACCTTCTTACTCATAAAAAATAGGAATTCAAATCAAACTATTGCTCTTTTTGGTAATATTCTATAATATTATAAATCATGTTTAAGTTTTCATTCTAAGCAAACCAAATTTGGACAATAAGAATCCATTGTCCTTTTATTTTCTTAAGGAAAAAAAAAGCAAAAAATTTGTAACCAAGACTTAGCAATGCATCATTAAGGAAGACTAGAGTCTAGGAATTAATTTTGCAACTTGAGAAGGTTATAAACCCATGCCATGAAGGTTCCATTCAACACCTCAATCTACATTTTAGGTCTCATTTTTAGCAAAATGGTAATGTAGGAGTCTTTGTTCTATCTAAAGGCAAAAATATCATTAGCATTCCAAGTTAAATAAAAAAAATGAGAAACAAACTTCCATGAAACCAAGAACATATATCTAATCATACACAAAGGATATAACGTTATTGTGCTATTAACTTTGGACTGTGACTCAAATGTTGGGCCTACGTGAAAGGTCTAAGTTAAGCAATTCATAGGGAGAGAACAATCAAACGTAGTTTATAAAGAATATTATTTGGTAATGACTTGATAACTAGACTTATATAAAAGACTTAAGTTAAGCAAGCTATGGGAAACAAACAAACAATCAAGTTGAACTAATTATAATGAATATCTAATCATGTAATTCTCATCATTCACCAGTACAATTTCCAATACCTCGAATGTCTCCTCTCAACCCTGACTATTGCTACGATTTTACAACAACTATTGCAACAGCCAAGCAGCAGCCTGCTATCATCCTTTTTCTCCTACTGCTACTCCGATCTACAGTAGCTACTACTGCTGCCCTAACCCCTTACAAGGCTGTTGTTGCTACTCTAAACTCGAACACCAGCCTACACTATAGATCTGTTGTTGCCACCAGCCCCCAATTGAATCTGCTCTTATTGTATGCAATAATTGTATTTTCTTCTAGCAACAACAAAAAATAAAAAAGAAAAGAAAAGAAAAACCCTCCTAAAACCCTAGTACCCTACAATGAAACAAAACCCTTGCTTTTTTTTACCTATATTTCACCAATTCATTTACGTAGCTTCCACCCAACCCGCATACAGAAACTATTGTTGTCATATGCTAAAACTTGTTGCCATCAACAAAAAAAAAACTCCTAAAACCCTGTTACCACCCAAACCTTACGACCTCTACTTTGCAAGCTACTCTAGACCCTAATCAACTAATTGAAATGGAATTAATCCATCAATGGAGAACACAAAAACCATCATAAATGAAAGAGAAACAAACTATGTAAGAATAAACTAACCTATTCATGTGGCAATCCAAGGTTGAAAGCTCTCCTTGCTTACTTCTCCTCTTCTTGGCCATTGAGACACTTCTTTTACTACTCTCTTTGCTTTCCATTGAGTGGTTTCTTGCTTCTAGGGTTCAAGACGTTCCTCTCCTCTCCTTTCTTCATGCTCTTTTATAAGTTGGTTGTGAACCACCTTTCTCTCCAAACATTCTACTCCTACCTTCTCCCCCTCTCCCAATCTCTCTTTCCTTTTTCTATCCAGCTCCCTTTTCTTTTCTTCTACATAAGCTCACCCCTCCCCTTTATCTCTCTCTTTCTATTCTCTCTAGCTCACCGTCTTTTTCTCTCTCCCCCCTTTACGACCCTTATTAACCTTATTAAGGCCCAATGAAGCCTAGAGAAGCTCATAGAGGAGTTGTAGGCCCAAAAAGGCCTAATTAAGTTGCAAGGAGCCCCCAAAAAAGGCGTTAGAGACCATGAGAAGTCCCAAGAAACCCTAAGAGGTCCTTTAAGACCCTTAAGACATAATAAATCCTAAGAGGCCCTTGAATTGCCATTAAAGCCCCCTAAAGGGTCTTAGACCTCTTTAAAGCCCATTGACTAATGTAAAAGACCTCTAGGTCAAATAGGGCATCTACAACTACCCCTTTTTTACTAGTTTCTTCACATAAAGGCATTAGGCCAAGATAGAGATGCCCTATTTTGACCTAGCAACCAAATCTAGGCAAAAACCATAAATAAACAAAGGTGTGTCACTCATGATGATTAACGACCCACTTTGAATGAAATAGGAATATATTAACATAATTGAGGGTATAAAATTGGAATCCATTACTTGCATTTATACAAGACTTATGTGTAAAAAGTGTTTGAATTAAGAGCCATTACACGTGATTTGACAAGACCTGCATGCAAAAATATGGAAATTAGGTGCCATTACATGCATGTAAGCAAGACCCATGTGCAAAAGTGTGAATCAAGAGCCATAACATGTGTTTCAGCATTATCTGTGTGCAAAAATCTAGGAATCAGGATCCATTACATGCACTGAGTAAGACCAACGTGCAAAAGTGTGTGGATGATGAGCCACTTTATGCCTTAAGGCAAGACCTACATGAAAAAATACGGAAACCAGCCATTGCATGCACTTAGGCAAGACCCGATATAAAATCTGGAAATCAGAATCGATTATATGCCCAAGGCAAGACTCGTGTGTAGAAAAGTGTGCATTAGGAGCGATGAGTCCCTAAAATGCATGATTTTAGACCCCCCATCTACCTTTGTTTATCCTTACTTTATTATGTATTTACCCATTTTTGTCATTGTTCAAAGCTAAGCAAGGTTTGTTGGTATTTTTAGGAAAAATAGGTCAAAACCAAGGAGTTAGGCATACGAGAAGTTAAAGGAGAATTTGGAGTCCACAAAGCTCAATCCAGACATTCAACCAAGTTCCTAAAGCCTCGAATCATCAGGAGAAAAGAATACTATGTTTGACCAAGTGGTACGATCAGCAACACGAGGAGTGACTAAGTCATCATCTGCAGACTCCAAGGTTTCAGACTGAAGAAGAATTGCTGCAAGGATCCACCAAGTTTTCGACCAAGTGACTCTCACGGGGCAACCATATTGAGATACTAAAGCATACTGAAGCCAAAACTACTGAGAGTATCAACGAAGTGTTCCATTAGAGAGACCATGAGGGGCGACTTTGCCGAGTTCCTGAGATTTTCTGAAGTTTGAGATACTGCGAGTCTCAACCATCAACTAGACTAGCAAGACCCTATGGAGCAACTTAGCCAAAAGTGCTGAACATTCAAATCCCTGATTTCCCACAAGTCTCGACCAAGGCTCGAACAAGGGAAGCATGGGAACGACTTGGTCGATAGCGATGATCTTTTATGCGAGATTTGCTACAAACTTTCCTAAATTGAAAATAAAACCTTGTAAAACCTAGGGCCTATAAATATTCACTACGAACATGAGCTCTAGGTTCCTCTTTGGCCAATTCTGGATTAGTGACAAACCCAGAACGCCATTGAGAACCACCGTAGAATAGATTTACTTGCTTTCCTTTACATTCCTATTATGGTTCTCTTTTGTATTTCTGATCATTAGTGACAGATGAATCCATTTGCAATAAGAAACCATTTTTCCTATTTCCTTTACATGCTTTCAATTTACATGCTTTAATTTACTGCTTTGGTTTACTACTTTAATGTTGAAGTCTTGCATGATAGGATAAGCACTACTACAGTCTCAACCAGATAGAAGTAGTTGGCTACGAAACTGCGGAGGTGTTCATGTGATCATTAAGACAGTCTAAACATTGGTTCCAACTGTGCTCCAGATGGTTGGTGCACCCTTGCTACTCGAATGACCTCTCCCACTTGGCCTGAGATTCACGAGTTAGTACTCTTATGTATATTTGGTTAAGCATAGTCAAAGGCATGGAATCCTGAGTCTGATTCATGTCTAAGCATTGCTTTGTAGGAGTAGGGTTAACTTAGATTTTACATGCTTTTCGGTAGTTGTTAGAAAACACCCATTGAAAAATACCATCTTTTTCACTTTCTTTTACACGAGGCAATAATAAACTAATTGAGAGAAGGTTTATAACTGCACGGTTTAGTCCCTATGGATCCATACCCAACTTCCCCACTTTCTACTGAACCTGGGATTGTTAGGTAATATAAATATTATTTTTGATAGTTAAAGACCTAAGCTTTGGTGAACCTACCAAATTTTGGCGCCGTTGCCAGGGACTAGGGTACAATTGTTAGCCAATTTCTCATCTAGTATATTATTGCTTTGTTTGTATATATTTTTGTTTTTCCTTTTTTTTTTTTACATTGAAGTCTTGAATCTCTATGCTTAAATTGTGTATGTTTGGTTTGCATTCTTTGGACCCTAAGCTGATTCCCATAGACCCCGAACATGAGAAATCTCGTACGTCCCTTTGGAAGCCAACCTTGAGTCCTGAGTTTGCTAATTTTTCTGAGCTAAAAGTTATGGCTGAACCAAACCCACCAATTCTCGCTGATCAAATTCCGGAACAACAAGCTTCTCGCCTACCTGTGGTGGGAAAGCAACCCCTTTGGCCTCTTAGGGACTACTTTGTACCTAATGCATACACTTTGCCATTTTGCATCTGGTTCTCAAATGTTCAGGTGGCGCAATTTGAGATAAAGACTTTTGTCATCTTGATGCTTCCCCACTTTTATGGGAATTATAACGAAAATCCTTATAAGCATCTAGATGAATTTCTCAAGATTTTTTCCATCACCGCATCCAAAATTTTAATGATGACACCCTCCGCTTAAGGCTTTTCCTATTCTCTTTGAAGGATAGGGCCAAATATTGGCTAACATCCTTAGAGCCGAACTCGGTGACCGACTGGGCCACCATGCAGCAGGAGTTTTTGAAAAAGTACTTCCTGATTGAGAAGACTAATCAACACTAGAAATCCATCACCAGTTTCTCCCAAGCGGATAAGGAACTGTTCTACGAGACGTGGGAACATTTTAGGGACCTTCTACGTACATGCCCACACCATCAAGTGGCAATTGGTCCAAGCTTTCTACGAAGGGTTGGCTGAGAGAGATAGGTCCATGGTAGATGCGTCTTATGGAGGTACTTTCCTCACTAAACACGAGAATGAGGCCTAGGTTCTCTTCGAGAATCTCTCTGAGAATTCTCAGCAGCATGCTATTGTTGCTCGTAGACCCTCTGAATTGTCCACTTCCAAATCTAAGGGAGTTTATGAGTTGCCATGAACTAGAACCCACCCTGCACACTATAGTTCAAAAGTTAGATCAGGTCTTGTCATTAGGACAACAATTGCAACCCACAGCATGTGCAGAAGTGTGTGCCATATGTGCTAACCCTTCCCACTCTTATTACAATTGCCTACATACGCCACTCCAACCTAAGCTTGTGCAGGAAGAGGTTAACTCTACCCATAATTGGTACGATAGGCCATTAAACGACCCCTACTTCAATACGTACAATTTTAGGTGGAGGCAACATCCCAACTTCTCCTAGAAGCCACAAGTTCCAAGTTTCCAAGCTCAAAGACCTCAACAATCACCCAATGCTCCACCTCCTCGCCTGTATCAAAACTCGCAGAATCCTCTCGTTCCTACCCCTAGACCATCATCTTTTCAGCATTCATCTCCTCCTCCCCTTAAGTATGATTCTTTCCAGGAGACGATTTTGAAAGCTTTTAAGGGTATCAAGGCTGATCGTCAGATTAATCAGTAATTGCTCCATTCCCACTCGCAATCCATAGCGAAGCTTGAGGCCACTATGGGCCAACTAGCTATATCTTTGAGTAAGAGGGAGAAGGATAAGTTGTCGAGTCAGACCCTTGTCAACCAAAAAAAGGACAACAAGGGGTAGTGAGTAATTTGGTTTCCAGCCATTCGACATATCATGAGCAAACCCAAACTGTGATCACCCTTAGAAGTGGTAGGGAGGTAGACAACAAGGCCGAGAAAAAATTAAATATAGGTAAGGGGAGGGAGAAGATGGGGATAAAGCCCAGTGTTGAACCATGCAACCCTTCTTTCCCTAATCTGGTGAGTAATCCCATGATACCCACCTCCTCCAATGATGAAACATTGCCCCACTACATCGCTGCGGTGCCATATCACTCAAATCTTCACTCGAACCCCAAGTCTAAAGAGAAAGCTAATGTTGAGTTCATGATGGACGCATTTAACCAAGTTAAGGTCAACCGTACTCTCGCAGACGCAATCAAGCTTCAATTTAATAGCCCTTCCATCTCAGGCCTAAAGGACCCGTATAAGAACATTTATGTTGTTGGTGACTCGTCATCTAGTCTAGGGAGAAGGCCTTGGACATGTGTGAAGTGGGCTAGTGAAGGATTAGTGAACAAGATTATTATTATCAATCCCGGTTGTATCCGACATGAGCTTTCACTATGTTTGGCTAAAGACGGTAAACTTAGCGCTTGTGGGAGGCAACCCAATTGTGTTTCTTATTTTTCTTTCTTCTTTCAGTCTATAGGTTGTACATTGTAGAGTCGATAGCATTTAGGGTCCTTAGAGTAGGTCATAGGTAAGTTGGGGGTGCCACTGACTCAGATTAGGCCAGGGCTAGTTCATGGTATTTTATTTTTGATACGCTCTTAGTGTATATACTGTCTTCTTTCTTTTTATTTTGTTTGTTTCTCTTATTTGTATTTTCTTTTGTCTTGCGTATCACCATGCTTTTGGAATCGTTGTACCTGTTCTTTTGATGATCTATATACATTGTACTGCCTATAAATCTAAATGAAAATGCATGGTGTTTTTTGTATCTCCATATCTTTTGTTCTTCAATGTTTTTTTTTTTTTTTTTTTGAAAAAGCCTGTAGCCACCCACATAGCGGCCCCGTCCCAAATTTATTAATAAACCATCACTTATGGTGGAGAAATATCGTCGTTACAAGAAAAGCCTTTGGGAGATTACAAATAATCAATAAAACCCCCCAAAAACTAACCACAAACATAACCCAAAAATCAGAAAATCCAAATCTAAATAAGCCTACCCAAACGGCCCAAACTAAACCTACCTAAATCAAACAACCAAGCAAACCACACAAACCTAACATCTAATGCTAGGGAAGCCAAGACTATCAAGTCTCAATATGCCTCTAAGCTTCCTTGAAAGCTCATCCCCCTCCTCAAAACTATATATCATACCTTCTTCACCTTGAAGAGTAAGGTAATCTGCCACTTGATTAGCCTCTCTATAACTTCGTCGAATAGAGAACTGCAGACCTTGAAGCGCCGAAACAATCTCCTCCCAAAAATCTCATAAATACCACATTGTGCATTTATCATTATTGATCCAATCAAAAATCAATTTAGAGTCACATTCAATAACAATATTATAAAAACCCAAATCCTTACATAGGTGTTGGAATTGGTGTATTCCCAAAAGGGGGGGTGAATTGGGTATTTACAAATTCTTCTTCCTAGGTTAAACTGGATTCAACAAGTAGTATTATACAAACCTAGGGTATTTCTATGTAATCACAAACCCAATCAAATATTAAAACAATAAACATAAACATATAGGTGCAGAAAGTAAATTTTGGAAAAGAAAACTAACACCAGATATGTTATCAGGGTTTGGCCAATATTGCCTACATCCCCACCTCAAGCTCACAAGCAAGAGGATTCCACTATGACTCACTTAACGGGTGGAGCAGCACCTAATACAACACCTTAACAGGATGGTGCACCTAACTTTCCTAACCGAGTCAAAGCTAATCCAGGACTTTTCACAGGGCAAGTCTCCCTCTTCCAACCACATGTCAGGAATACAACAGATATAACAAATTGAGTACAATCAACATGTACAGTTACAATGCTTCTATAATAAGCAGATATATACCGATGCGCTCAAACAATAACCAATGCACACAAAGATAATAGTATTTATGCTCAAGTGAGATTGGTCAAGTGAAAATATCAACTCATAAAAATTTGTGTATATCAATGTGCGTGTG
This sequence comes from Malania oleifera, assembly GCF_029873635.1. NCBI lineage: Eukaryota > Viridiplantae > Streptophyta > Magnoliopsida > Santalales > Ximeniaceae > Malania > Malania oleifera. Next base: position 32,330,619 of record NC_080419.1, on the reverse strand, counting down.
AGTAAGACCTTTGATTTAAGATATTATAATTAACAAATAATCAAAGGAACTTGGGAAACCTAATCAAATATTCTCGACAAATATTTTTCAATATAATGCCCAATAAAGATCAGGATAAAAGCTTGCAAAAATATGATATATATAATGATAAAAAAAATATGCAAGCTTTAGATACTTGCAATGACAATGCAAGACCTTAAGCAAATTTAGAGTTTTCCCAATCAATATTTATCAATATAAAATACTATGGGAAAAACTCTCTAAGCTAACTCTCAAAAATAATTTTCAAAAGATTATGCAAGATGAGAGTTGTATGCTTGAAAATGGATAGAACTATGCACAATACTCAAAAGTTCTAATTCCCTTTCAAGTTGAAATCTATTTGCAAGACAAGGAGTATGAACAAATGATTCTCCTCAAGAATAGTTTTTCAAATCAAAGAGTGAGGAGAGTAAGCAAATATATTTTGAAAAATTGAAAGAATTTGTTTAAAATGAGTAGTATGAGCCAAAAAGAATTTCAGAGAATTTTATAGCTAATTATTTTCCTAATCAATTGCTAATCAAACCAAATGAGAGAGTATATATAGACACCAAAAAATACAACCGTTCGGGACTCATTCGGTATTTTTGAGAAAGTTTAAGTAAGGTTAATAAAAAATAACCCCATTTTAACCTCGGTAAAATCCGAGCTTCAGTCGACCATATTACTAAGTTCGGTCGACCGTGGCATTTTTGAACTGAGGTTTTGGTCGACCATATTAAGGCAATTTTGAACCCTCCAAGGTTCAGTTGACTAGGGCAGGTTCGATTGACCAAATTCTAAGGTTCGGTCGACTAGGTCAGATTTTAACTAGTGGTTTGGTCAACCAGGTTGTTGGGAATCAGCCATGTGTCAGTTCGGTCGACTGTCCAGGTCAAGTTCATTTAAAAATGGTCGACTGAAAAGTCAACCTATTGACCCTGGTATGTTCAATCGACTGAGGCTTCTATGTATGTTCAGGTTTGGTCGACCGAACACACTTAAAGTGTGCATTTAAGTCCTGATTTTTATCAAAAGTCGCCCCTATTCATATGGGTATAACTTTTAAGTTATGGGGGACTTTTCATGTGATGTTTAGGGACCTAAATTCAATCTATGGTCATTAAGAGCTAATCCTAAAAATCTGGCGTCGGTCGACCGAAGGGTGCCCTACAGTTATTTGGTTCCCTATGGTCCATCTACGGTCATGTTGAGCATAAATACCTATTATGTGTGTGATACAGTTATTACAGACCACAAATTATTACATACCAAATAATGAAACAAAAATACATATACAATTAAGACAAATATCTTCTTCTTTTGCTCTTGAATTTACATGGAATCAACCAGGATAATGTGCTTTAAGTCTTTTCTGGCTTCCACTTCACTTTCATGTGTGTTATCTGAATGATTAACCTGTTCATGTACTTAGGCACACACATTAGTAACACACAGTTTGTCATAATCAAAACCAGGGATCGGACTCAAAAAGTCAACAGTAGGTACACTAGTTGATTTTTATTGCACCATGTCGTGTTTCCTCTCCCATGATTCCCAGATTCTTTCTTTCCACACTTCAGTGAGGACACTAAAGTTCTAAGTTGGGGGTAGGGGGTAAGAAACTGCTACATGGCACATTTCAACCCACAAAAATGACAACATTTTAAAATATTGTCGTGAACACTATGTATTTTATGCCATGTTAACATATATTATACTCTTTACATACTCTTATATTACCTAGATGTCACATGTATAGGCTTATTAGTTATATGACCATACTATGCTCACTAACGAAGTAGTTAGTTATTTGTGCATAGTTTCACATAACATAGCCTATATACAAATATAACACTTTATGTGGGTTAACTAATGATGCATTTGTGTTAATGTGGTTATGTAAACTCTTGTATTCACATGGTACGTCACGAGGCTAAAAATGCACTTACATGTGATTTGTAGCACTTAGGGTTCCTTGAAAGCACTGAGAAAAAAACCACGGAGACTATGACACCCTGCGAGGTACTGTTGAGCCATTCGTTCATTTCTTGAGTTGTTAACGTCAAACTCGGAGTTTATGGAACTCAGCTTTCCCTTTCTTTCTAGATTTTCTTTGCCCACTAGTCTTGGTTCTTGCATTTTCTAGCCTAAAGGTGATGTCTAGTTAGGAGATACAAACCTAGGTCTTATAGCCTACTCAAGACGTGAAAATTGAGCCACCACTAGAAACAGACTTAGTTCATAGACCCCTTTTCGAGCTTAAAGTCCCATTGGTGATATAAAGACATAAAATTTTGTGAAAAATGTCTTAGCTAACCATGAAAGAAAATTGATAAAAAGAATGAGTAGAAAAAAAAAGAAAAGGAAATGAGAAATATGTAGAATACCTGCTCTATATATGAAAAGGTCAAGCTAGGGACACAACACATGATTCTACAAGACTCTTCAGCTGTCCGAGCATGAGTTGTATTCATGCCTGGTCTATGAATAGGTCAATCTAGGGTGGTCTAATTGGATGCAGAGAGTAGGTGAGAAGACACTAGGGTGAAGGACCTGATACCTCATAATAAGTTGGATCCCATTCGGATGCGACTAGTTTACTCCATGCTTAACGTCAGTTCTTCAAAATATGTGGGATGTTTAATCATGACATTCTTCCTCACATATGAGAGTGAACCTATCTTTCTTAAGTGTTTTTTAGGGCATACCAGTGAG